>NW_027192663.1:1297455-1621818 GCF_949987515.2 Delphinus delphis | reverse complement strand
ATACTTACAAGTCAGGTACATTCTTAGGCGTTTAATATGCGGTGTTGAGTCCATTTCGTTGAGCAAGGAGTAGCTCTTGTCTATTCCATATTTGGCTTAAGGAACTTTATCTGTGCTCATTTCAATCTCTGGTTTTATGCAGCACCCCAACTCACCTTTCCCCTTAAGCAAGCATAAGTTGGTTTTCTAAATTTGAGTCCCTGTTCTGTTCTGTAATTCAGTTCCTGTGTAGCCAAGTTTCCATTCCTTGTATTACTGATATCTTATGATGTTTCTTTTTCTGTGTGACTTACTTCAGTTAGAATCATCATACCTGAATCCACTCATTGTGCTGCTAAGGGCCTGATGACATAGATTTCATTGCTGAGTGATATTGCTTTGTAAGTGAATACCACAACTTCTTTATCCATTTTTCACTTTCTGCGATGTTGAACTTGTACTGTAAACGAGGTTCTTGTAAACAGAGCCGTTCCAAACTTTGGGGTGGCTGTGTCTTTTTGATTTTAATTTCCCTAAGCTATAGGACCATAAGTGGAAGTGCCCTAGGTTCTGTTGCTTTGTTTTTTAGATGTTTCAGGAAACACCGTACACTTCTCCCAAGTGTCTGTTGGCAATTTACATCCCGCCCATCAGCATAACAAGGCTCCCAGTTCTCAATTGCCTGTTGCCTTTCTGGATTTTACACTTTTTTCAGATGGCCCTTTTGACCGGGGGGAAGTGAGACTTCATTGTAGTGCAGATTTCCTTTGCAAGCTTGCTTGGTTGGCCAAAAAGGGCGTATGCGTTTTTTCCTGAATATATTCAGGAAAAAACGCATACGCCCTTTTTGGCCAAGTGCATCATTGTGGACGTTCTGCCTCTTTTCCTATGCTTTCAATGCAATTCCAGTCTACCTCCTGAAATCGGTTTCCTGCAATTCTGCCCCGCTTTCAAGTCCTCTTGGCAGCCTTACTTCAGTCTATTTTTGGACGATAGCTGTCATTTATAACTCTGCAGGTTTGTGAATTACAGTGCCCCTGAGCTCCTTTCTTCAACTCGCTTTCTTGTGACCTGGCCGCAACACCGCAGGATGGCTTCAGGCCCTAATCTGGTTCCAGCCCGGCACGCTGAGCCTTTGGTTAATTCCTCTTCCTGGTGGGAAATGAGAGTTAAATTTGCCCGTCCAGACACCTCCAGCTAGCCTCTCATTGGTTCTCGCTATTCCTGTTCATCTTCCGCAGAAATTGCAAACTGGGCCAAACAGGAGGTTAAAGGGACTGACTCTCCAAGTGGGGAGAGTGTTAGTAAAGCGTCTGGAATGTTGCACCCGAGTACCAGGGGAGGAAAACTGAGACATATTTGAACACGTCTCCCGATCACATGGTTGATCATACTCTAGGTTCCATATGCATGTTTTAGCTGAAGGAAGAATACCTTAAACCTGGAGAGTTGAGACCCGTGTAATGGGTACCATGCAATATGACTTCAAAGGGTCTTCATTTGCTCACCGAACCTCTCCAATCCTATCACTGCTGCGTTTATGCCCCTGTACACATGCTTGATTCTCTTTCGGAGACATAGCAATCCATAGGTTTTAAGATACTTACAAGTCAGGTACATTCTTAGGCGTTTAATATGCGGTGTTGAGTCCATTTCGTTGAGCAAGGAGTAGCTCTTGTCTATTCCATATTTGACTTAAGGAACTTTATCTGTGCTCATTTCAATCTCTGGTTTTATGCAGCACCCCAACTCACCTTTACCCTTAAGCAAGCATAAGTTGGTTTTCTAAATTTGAGACCCTGTTCTGTTCTCTAATTCAGTTCCTGTGTAGCCAAGTTTACATTCCGTGTATTACTGATATCTTATGATGTTTCTTTTTCTGTGTGACTTATTTCAGTTAGAATCATCATACCTGAATCCACTCATTGTGATGCTAAGGGCCTGATGACATAGATTTCATTGCTGAGTGATATTGCTTTGTAAGTAAATACCACAACTTCTTTATCCATTTTTCACTTTCTGCGATGTGGAACTTGTACTGTAAACGAGGTTCTTCTAAACAGAGGCGTCCCAAACTTTGGGGTGGCTGTGTCTTTTTGATTTTAATTTCCCTAAGCTATAGGACCATAAGCGGCAGTGCCCTAGGCTCTGTTGCTTTGTTTTTTAGATGTTTCAGGAAACACCATACACTTCTCCCGAGTGTCTGTTGGCAATTTACATCCCGCCCATCAGCATAACAAGGCTCCCAGTTCTCCATGGCCTGTCCTGCCTTTCTGGATTTTACACTTTTTTCAGATGGCCCTTTTGACCGGGGGGAAGTGAGACTTCATTGTAGTGCAGATTTCCTTTGCAAGCTTGCTTGGTTGGCCAAAAAGGGCGTATGCGTTTTTTCCTGAATATATTCAGGAAAAAACGCATACGCCCTTTTTGGCCAAGTGCATCATTGTGGACGTTCTGCCTCTTTTCCTATGCTTTCAATGCAATTCCAGTCTACCTCCTGAAATCGGTTTCCTGCAATTCTGCCCCGCTTTCAAGTCCTCTTGGCAGCCTTACTTCAGTCTATTTTTGGACGATAGCTGTCATTTATAACTCTGCAGGTTTGTGAATTACAGTGCCCCTGAGCTCCTTTCTTCAACTCGCTTTCTTGTGACCTGGCCGCAACACCGCAGGATGGCTTCAGGCCCTAATCTGGTTCCGGCACGGCACGCTGAGCCTTTGGTTATTTCCTCTTCCTGGTGGGAAATGAGAGTTAAATTTACCCGTCCAGACACCTCCAGCTAGTCTCTCATTGGTTCTCGCTATTCCTGTTCTTCTTCCGTAGAAATTGCAAACTGGGCCAAACAGGAGGTTAAAGGCGCTGACTCTCCAAGTGGGGAGAGTGTTAGTAAAGCGTCTGGAATGTTGCACCCGAGTACCAGGGGAGGAAAACTGAGACATATTTGAACACGTCTCCCGTTCACATGGTTGATCATACTTGGGTTCCACATGCATGTTTTAGCTGAAGGAAGAATACCTTAAACCTGGAGAGTTAAGACCCGTGTAATGGGTACCATGCAATATGACTTCAAAGGGTCTTCATTTGCTCACCGAACCTCTCCAATCCTATCACTGCTGCATTTATGCCCCTGTACACATGCTTGATTCTCTTTTGGAGACATAGCAATCCATAGGTTTTAAGATACTTACTAGTCAGGTACATTCTTAGGCGTTTAATATGCGGTGTTGAGTCCATTTCGTTGAGCAAGGAGTAGCTCTTGTCTATTCCATATTTGACTTAAGGAACTTTATCTGTGCTCATTTCAATCTCTGGTTTTATGCAGCACCCCAACTCACCTTTACCCTTAAGCAAGCATAAGTTGGTTTTCTAAATTTGAGACCCTGTTCTGTTCTGTAATTCAGTTCCTGTGTAGCCAAGTTTACATTCCGTGTATTACTGATATCTTATGATGTTTCTTTTTCTGTGTGACTTACTTCAGTTAGAATCATCATACCTGAATCCACTCATTGTGCTGCTAAGGGCCTGATGACACAGATTTCATTGCTGAGTGATATTGCTTTGTAAGTAAATACCACAACTTCTTTATCCATTTTTCACTTTCTGCGATGTTGAACTTGTACTGTAAACGAGGTTCTTGTAAACAGAGCCGTTCCAAACTTTGGGGTGGCTGTGTCTTTTTGATTTTAATTTCCCTAAGCTATAGGACCATAAGTGGAAGTGCCCTAGGTTCTGTTGCTTTGTTTTTTAGATGTTTCAGGAAACACCATACACTTCTCCCGAGTGGTTGTTGGCAATTTACATCCCGCCCATCAGCATAACAAGGCTCCCAGTTCTCCATGGC
This sequence comes from Delphinus delphis, assembly GCF_949987515.2. NCBI lineage: Eukaryota > Metazoa > Chordata > Mammalia > Artiodactyla > Delphinidae > Delphinus > Delphinus delphis. The sequence continues at coordinate 1,618,000 of NW_027192663.1, read as the reverse complement.
CTGTCCTGCCTTTCTGGATTTTACACTTTTTTCAGATGGCCCTTTTGGCCGGGGGGAAGTGAGACTTCATTGTAGTGCAGATTTCCTTTGCAAGCTTGCTTGGTTGGCCAAAAAGGGCGTATGCGTTTTTTCCTGAATATATTCAGGAAAAAACGCATACGCCCTTTTTGGCCAAGTGCATCATTGTGGACGTTCTGCCTCTTTTCCTATGCTTGCAATGCAATTCCAGTCTACCTCCTGAAATCGGTTTCCTGCCATTCTGCCCCGCTTTCAAGTCCTCTTGGCAGCCTTACTTCAGTCTATTTTTGGACGATAGCTGTCATTTATAACTCTGCAGGTTTGTGAATTACAGTGCCCCTGAGCTCCTTTCTTCAACTCGCTTTCTTGTGACCTGGCCGCAACACCGCAGGATGGCTTCAGGCCCTAATCTGGTTCCAGCCCGGCACGCTGAGCCTTTGGTTAATTCCTCTTCCTGGTGGGAAATGAGAGTTAAATTTGCCCGTCCAGACACCTCCAGCTAGCCTCTCATTGGTTCTCGCTATTCCTGTTCATCTTCCGCAGAAATTGCAAACTGGGCCAAACAGGAGGTTAAAGGGACTGACTCTCCAAGTGGGGAGAGTGTTAGTAAAGCGTCTGGAATGTTGCACCCGAGTACCAGGGGAGGAAAACTGAGACATATTTGAACACGTCTCCCGATCACATGGTTGATCATACTCTAGGTTCCATATGCATGTTTTAGCTGAAGGAAGTATACCTTAAACCTGGGTAGTTGAAACCCGTGGAATGGGTACCATGCAATATGATTTCAAAGGGTCTTCATTTGCTCACCGAACCTCTCCAATCCTATCACTGCTGCGTTTATGCCCCTGTACACATGCTTGATTCTCTTTCGGAGACATAGCAATCCATAGGTTTTAAGATACTTACAAGTCAGGTACATTCTTAGGCGTTTAATATGCGGTGTTGAGTCCATTTCGTTGAGCAAGGAGTAGCTCTTGTCTATTCCATATTTGGCTTAAGGAACTTTATCTGTGCTCATTTCAATCTCTGGTTTTATGCAGCACCCCAACTCACCTTTCCCCTTAAGCAAGCATAAGTTGGTTTTCTAAATTAGAGTCCCTGTTCTGTTCTGTAATTCAGTTCCTGTGTAGCCAAGTTTCCATTCCGTGTATTACTGATATCTTATGATGTTTCTTTTTCTGTGTGACTTACTTCAGTTAGAATCATCATACCTGAATCCACTCATTGTGCTGCTAAGGGCCTGATGACATAGATTTCATTGCTGAGTGATATTGCTTTGTAAGTGAATACCACAACTTCTTTATCCATTTTTCACTTTCTGCGATGTTGAACTTGTACTGTAAACGAGGTTCTTGTAAACAGAGCCGTTCCAAACTTTGGGGTGGCTGTGTCTTTTTGATTTTAATTTCCCTAAGCTATAGGACCATAAGTGGAAGTGCCCTAGGTTCTGTTGCTTTGTTTTTTAGATGTTTCAGGAAACACCGTACACTTCTCCCAAGTGTCTGTTGGCAATTTACATCCCGCCCATCAGCATAACAAGGCTCCCAGTTCTCAATGGCCTGTTGCCTTTCTGGATTTTACACTTTTTTCAGATGGCCCTTTTGACCGGGGGGAAGTGAGACTTCATTGTAGTGCAGATTTCCTTTGCAAGCTTGCTTGGTTGGCCAAAAAGGGCGTATGCGTTTTTTCCTGAATATATTCAGGAAAAAACGCATACGCCCTTTTTGGCCAAGTGCATCATTGTGGACGTTCTGCCTCTTTTCCTATGCTTTCAATGCAATTCCAGTCTACCTCCTGAAATCGGTTTCCTGCAATTCTGCCCCGCTTTCAAGTCCTCTTGGCAGCCTTACTTCAGTCTATTTTTGGACGATAGCTGTCATTTATAACTCTGCAGGTTTGTGAATTACAGTGCCCCTGAGCTCCTTTCTTCAACTCGCTTTCTTGTGACCTGGCCGCAACACCGCAGGATGGCTTCAGGCCCTAATCTGGTTCCAGCCCGGCACGCTGAGCCTTTGGTTAATTCCTCTTCCTGGTGGGAAATGAGAGTTAAATTTGCCCGTCCAGACACCTCCAGCTAGCCTCTCATTGGTTCTCGCTATTCCTGTTCATCTTCCGCAGAAATTGCAAACTGGGCCAAACAGGAGGTTAAAGGGACTGACTCTCCAAGTGGGGAGAGTGTTAGTAAAGCGTCTGGAATGTTGCACCCGAGTACCAGGGGAGGAAAACTGAGACATATTTGAACACGTCTCCCGATCACATGGTTGATCATACTCTAGGTTCCACATGCATGTTTTAGCTGAAGGAAGAATACCTTAAACCTGGAGAGTTGAGACCCGTGTAATGGGTACCATGCAATATGACTTCAAAGGGTCTTCATTTGCTCACCGACCCTCTCCAATCCTATCACTGCTGCGTTTATGCCCCTGTACACATGCTTGATTCTCTTTCGGAGACATAGCAATCCATAGGTTTTAAGATACTTACAAGTCAGGTACATTCTTAGGCGTTTAATATGCGGTGTTGAGTCCATTTCGTTGAGCAAGGAGTAGCTCTTGTCTATTCCATATTTGACTTAAGGAACTTTATCTGTGCTCATTTCAATCTCTGGTTTTATGCAGCACCCCAACTCACCTTTACCCTTAAGCAAGCATAAGTTGGTTTTCTAAATTTGAGACCCTGTTCTGTTCTCTAATTCAGTTCCTGTGTAGCCAAGTTTACATTCCGTGTATTACTGATATCTTATGATGTTTCTTTTTCTGTGTGACTTATTTCAGTTAGAATCATCATACCTGAATCCACTCATTGTGATGCTAAGGGCCTGATGACATAGATTTCATTGCTGAGTGATATTGCTTTGTAAGTAAATACCACAACTTCTTTATCCATTTTTCACTTTCTGCGATGTTGAACTTGTACTGTAAACGAGGTTCTTCTAAACAGAGGCGTCCCAAACTTTGGGGTGGCTGTGTCTTTTTGATTTTAATTTCCCTAAGCTATAGGACCATAAGCGGCAGTGCCCTAGGCTCTGTTGCTTTGTTTTTTAGATGTTTCAGGAAACACCATACACTTCTCCCGAGTGTCTGTTGGCAATTTACATCCCGCCCATCAGCATAACAAGGCTCCCAGTTCTCCATGGCCTGTCCTGCCTTTCTGGATTTTACACTTTTTTCAGATGGCCCTTTTGACCGGGGGGAAGTGAGACTTCATTGTAGTGCAGATTTCCTTTGCAAGCTTGCTTGGTTGGCCAAAAAGGGCGTATGCGTTTTTTCCTGAATATATTCAGGAAAAAACGCATACGCCCTTTTTGGCCAAGTGCATCATTGTGGACGTTCTGCCTCTTTTCCTATGCTTTCAATGCAATTCCAGTCTACCTCCTGAAATCGGTTTCCTGCCATTCTGCCCCGCTTTCAAGTCCTCTTGGCAGCCTTACTTCAGTCTATTTTTGGACGATAGCTGTCATTTATAACTCTGCAGGTTTGTGAATTACAGTGCCCCTGAGCTCCTTTCTTCAACTCGCTTTCTTGTGACCTGGCCGCAACACCGCAGGATGGCTTCAGGCCCTAATCTGGTTCCGGCACGGCACGCTGAGCCTTTGGTTATTTCCTCTTCCTGGTGGGAAATGAGAGTTAAATTTACCCGTCCAGACACCTCCAGCTAGTCTCTCATTGGTTCTCGCTATTCCTGTTCTTCTTCCGTAGAAATTGCAAACTGGGCCAAACAGGAGGTTAAAGGCGCTGACTCTCCAAGTGGGGAGAGTGTTAGTAAAGCGTCTGGAATGTTGCACCCGAGTACCAGGGGAGGAAAACTGAGACATATTTGAACACGTCTCCCGTTCACATGGTTGATCATACTTGGGTTCCACATGCATGTTTTAGCTGAAGGAAGAATACCTTAAACCTGGAGAGTTAAGACCCGTGTAATGGGTACCATGCAATATGACTTCAAAGGGTCTTCATTTGCTCACCGAACCTCTCCAATCCTATCACTGCTGCGTTTATGCCCCTGTACACATGCTTGATTCTCTTTTGGAGACATAGCAATCCATAGGTTTTAAGATACTTACTAGTCAGGTACATTCTTAGGCGTTTAATATGCGGTGTTGAGTCCATTTCGTTGAGCAAGGAGTAGCTCTTGTCTATTCCATATTTGACTTAAGGAACTTTATCTGTGCTCATTTCAATCTCTGGTTTTATGCAGCACCCAAACTCACCTTTACCCTTAAGCAAGCATAAGTTGGTTTTCTAAATTTGAGACCCTGTTCTGTTCTGTAATTCAGTTCCTGTGTAGCCAAGTTTACATTCCGTGTATTACTGATATCTTATGATGTTTCTTTTTCTGTGTGACTTACTTCAGTTAGAATCATCATACCTGAATCCACTCATTGTGCTGCTAAGGGCCTGATGACACAGATTTCATTGCTGAGTGATATTGCTTTGTAAGTAAATACCACAACTTCTTTATCCATTTTTCACTTTCTGCGATGTTGAACTTGTACTGTAAACGAGGTTCTTGTAAACAGAGCCGTTCCAAACTTTGGGGTGGCTGTGTCTTTTTGATTTTAATTTCCCTAAGCTATAGGACCATAAGTGGAAGTGCCCTAGGTTCTGTTGCTTTGTTTTTTAGATGTTTCAGGAAACACCATACACTTCTCCCGAGTGGTTGTTGGCAATTTACATCCCGCCCATCAGCATAACAAGGCTCCCAGTTCTCCATGGCCTGTCCTGCCTTTCTGGATTTTACACTTTTTTCAGATGGCCCTTTTGGCTGGGGGGAAGTGAGACTTCATTGTAGTGCAGATTTCCTTTGCAAGCTTGCTTGGTTGGCCAAAAAGGGCGTATGCGTTTTTTCCTGAATATATTCAGGAAAAAACGCATACGCCCTTTTTGGCCAAGTGCATCATTGTGGACGTTCTGCCTCTTTTCCTATGCTTGCAATGCAATTCCAGTCTACCTCCTGAAATCGGTTTCCTGCCATTCTGCCCCGCTTTCAAGTCCTCTTGGCAGCCTTACTTCAGTCTATTTTTGGACGATAGCTGTCATTTATAACTCTGCAGGTTTGTGAATTACAGTGCCCCTGAGCTCCTTTCTTCAACTCGCTTTCTTGTGACCTGGCCGCAACACCGCAGGATGGCTTCAGGCCCTAATCTGGTTCCAGCCCGGCACGCTGAGCCTTTGGTTAATTCCTCTTCCTGGTGGGAAATGAGAGTTAAATTTGCCCGTCCAGACACCTCCAGCTAGCCTCTCATTGGTTCTCGCTATTCCTGTTCATCTTCCGCAGAAATTGCAAACTGGGCCAAACAGGAGGTTAAAGGGACTGACTCTCCAAGTGGGGAGAGTGTTAGTAAAGCGTCTGGAATGTTGCACCCGAGTACCAGGGGAGGAAAACTGAGACATATTTGAACACGTCTCCCGATCACATGGTTCATCATACTCTAGGTTCCACATGCATGTTTTAGCTGAAGGAAGTATACCTTAAACCTGGGTAGTTGAAACCCGTGGAATGGGTACCATGCAATATGACTTCAAAGGGTCTTCATTTGCTCACCGACCCTCTCCAATCCTATCACTGCTGCGTTTATGCCCCTGTACACATGCTTGATTCTCTTTCGGAGACATAGCAATCCATAGGTTTTAAGATACTTACAAGTCAGGTACATTCTTAGGCGTTTAATATGCGGTGTTGAGTCCATTTCGTTGAGCAAGGAGTAGCTCTTGTCTATTCCATATTTGGCTTAAGGAACTTTATCTGTGCTCATTTCAATCTCTGGTTTTATGCAGCACCCCAACTCACCTTTACCCTTAAGCAAGCATAAGTTGTTTTTCTAAATTTGAGACCCTGTTCTGTTCTGTAATTCAGTTCCTGTGTAGCCAAGTTTCCATTCCGTGTATTACTGATATCTTATGATGTTTCTTTTTCTGTGTGACTTACTTCAGTTAGAATCATCATACCTGAATCCACTCATTGTGCTGCTAAGGGCCTGATGACATAGATTTCATTGCTGAGTGATATTGCTTTGTAAGTGAATACCACAACTTCTTTATCCATTTTTCACTTTCTGCGATGTTGAACTTGTACTGTAAACGAGGTTCTTGTAAACAGAGCCGTTCCAAACTTTGGGGTGGCTGTGTCTTTTTGATTTTAATTTCCCTAAGCTATAGGACCATAAGTGGAAGTGCCCTAGGTTCTGTTGCTTTGTTTTTTAGATGTTTCAGGAAACACCGTACACTTCTCCCAAGTGTCTGTTGGCAATTTACATCCCGCCCATCAGCATAACAAGGCTCCCAGTTCTCAATTGCCTGTTGCCTTTCTGGATTTTACACTTTTTTCAGATGGCCCTTTTGACCGGGGGGAAGTGAGACTTCATTGTAGTGCAGATTTCCTTTGCAAGCTTGCTTGGTTGGCCAAAAAGGGCGTATGCGTTTTTTCCTGAATATATTCAGGAAAAAACGCATACGCCCTTTTTGGCCAAGTGCATCATTGTGGACGTTCTGCCTCTTTTCCTATGCTTTCAATGCAATTCCAGTCTACCTCCTGAAATCGGTTTCCTGCAATTCTGCCCCGCTTTCAAGTCCTCTTGGCAGCCTTACTTCAGTCTATTTTTGGACGATAGCTGTCATTTATAACTCTGCAGGTTTGTGAATTACAGTGCCCCTGAGCTCCTTTCTTCAACTCGCTTTCTTGTGACCTGGCCGCAACACCGCAGGATGGCTTCAGGCCCTAATCTGGTTCCGGCACGGCACGCTGAGCCTTTGGTTATTTCCTCTTCCTGGTGGGAAATGAGAGTTAAATTTACCCGTCCAGACACCTCCAGCTAGTCTCTCATTGTTTCTCGCTATTCCTGTTCTTCTTCCGTAGAAATTGCAAACTGGGCCAAACAGGAGGTTAAAGGCGCTGACTCTCCAAGTGGGGAGAGTGTTAGTAAAGCGTCTGGAATGTTGCACCCGAGTACCAGGGGAGGAAAACTGAGACATATTTGAACACGTCTCCCATTCACATGGTTGATCATACTTGGGTTCCACATGCATGTTTTAGCTGAAGGAAGAATACCTTAAACCTGGAGAGTTAAGACCCGTGTAATGGGTACCATGCAATATGACTTCAAAGGGTCTTCATTTGCTCACCGAACCTCTCCAATCCTATCACTGCTGCGTTTATGCCCCTGTACACATGCTTGATTCTCTTTCGGAGACATAGCAATCCATAGGTTTTAAGATACTTACTAGTCAGGTACATTCTTAGGCGTTTAATATGCGGTGTTGAGTCCATTTCGTTGAGCAAGGAGTAGCTCTTGTCTATTCCATATTTGACTTAAGGAACTTTATCTGTGCTCATTTCAATCTCTGGTTTTATGCAGCACCCAAACTCACCTTTACCCTTAAGCAAGCATAAGTTGGTTTTCTAAATTTGAGACCCTGTTCTGTTCTGTAATTCAGTTCCTGTGTAGCCAAGTTTACATTCCGTGTATTACTGATATCTTATGATGTTTCTTTTTCTGTGTGACTTACTTCAGTTAGAATCATCATACCTGAATCCACTCATTGTGCTGCTAAGGGCCTGATGACACAGATTTCATTGCTGAGTGATATTGCTTTGTAAGTAAATACCACAACTTCTTTATCCATTTTTCACTTTCTGCGATGTTGAACTTGTACTGTAAACGAGGTTCTTGTAAACAGAGCCGTTCCAAACTTTGGGGTGGCTGTGTCTTTTTGATTTTAATTTCCCTAAGCTATAGGACCATAAGTGGAAGTGCCCTAGGTTCTGTTGCTTTGTTTTTTAGATGTTTCAGGAAACACCATACACTTCTCCCGAGTGGTTGTTGGCAATTTACATCCCGCCCATCAGCATAACAAGGCTCCCAGTTCTCCATGGCCTGTCCTGCCTTTCTGGATTTTACACTTTTTTCAGATGGCCCTTTTGGCCGGGGGGAAGTGAGACTTCATTGTAGTGCAGATTTCCTTTGCAAGCTTGCTTGGTTGGCCAAAAAGGGCGTATGCGTTTTTTCCTGAATATATTCAGGAAAAAACGCATACGCCCTTTTTGGCCAAGTGCATCATTTTGGACGTTCTGCCTCTTTTCCTATGCTTGCAATGCAATTCCAGTCTACCTCCTGAAATCGGTTTCCTGCAATTCTGCCCCGCTTTCAAGTCCTCTTGGCAGCCTTACTTCAGTCTATTTTTGGACGATAGCTGTCATTTATAACTCTGCAGGTTTGTGAATTACAGTGCCCCTGAGCTCCTTTCTTCAACTCGCTTTCTTGTGACCTGGCCGCAACACCGCAGGATGGCTTCAGGCCCTAATCTGGTTCCAGCACGGCACGCTGAGCCTTTGGTTAATTCCTCTTCCTGGTGGGAAATGAGAGTTAAATTTGCCCGTCCAGACACCTCCAGCTAGCCTCTCATTGGTTCTCGCTATTCCTGTTCATCTTCCGCAGAAATTGCAAACTGGGCCAAACAGGAGGTTAAAGGGACTGACTCTCCAAGTGGGGAGAGTGTTAGTAAAGCGTCTGGAATGTTGCACCCGAGTACCAGGGGAGGAAAACTGAGACATATTTGAACACGTCTCCCGTTCACATGGTTGATCATACTTGGGTTCCACATGCATGTTTTAGCTGAAGGAAGAATACCTTAAACCTGGAGAGTTGAGACCCGTGTAATGGGTACCATGCAATATGACTTCAAAGGGTCTTCATTTGCTCACCGAACCTCTCCAATCCTATCACTGCTGCGTTTATGCCCCTGTACACATGCTTGATTCTCTTTCGGAGACATAGCAATTCTTAGGTTTTAAGATACTTACAAGTCAGGTACATTCTTAGGCGTTTAATATGCGGTGTTGAGTCCATTTCGTTGAGCAAGGAGTAGCTCTTGTCTATTCCATATTTGGCTTAAGGAACTTTATCTGTGCTCATTTCAATCTCTGGTTTTATGCAGCACCCCAACTCACCTTTACCCTTAAGCAAGCATAAGTTGTTTTTCTAAATTTGAGACCCTGTTCTGTTCTGTAATTCAGTTCCTGTGTAGCCAAGTTTCCATTCCGTGTATTACTGATATCTTATGATGTTTCTTTTTCTGTGTGACTTACTTCAGTTAGAATCATCATACCTGAATCCACTCATTGTGCTGCTAAGGGCCTGATGACACAGATTTCATTGCTGAGTGACATTGCTTTGTAAGTAAATACCACAACTTCTTTATCCATTTTTCACTTTCTGCGATGTTGAACTTGTACTGTAAACGAGGTTCTTGTAAACAGAGCCGTTCCAAACTTTGGGGTGGCTGTGTCTTTTTGATTTTAATTTCCCTAAGCTATAGGACCATAAGTGGAAGTGCCCTAGGTTCTGTTGCTTTGTTTTTTAGATGTTTCATGAAACACCATACACTTCTCCCGAGTGGTTGTTGGCAATTTACATCCCGCCCATCAGATTAACAAGGCTCCCAGTTCTCCATGGCCTGTCCTGCCTTTCTGGATTTTACACTTTTTTCAGATGGCCCTTTTGACCGGGGGGAAGTGAGACTTCATTGTAGTGCAGATTTCCTTTGCAAGCTTGCTTGGTTGGCCAAAAAGGGCGTATGCGTTTTTTCCTGAATATATTCAGGAAAAAACGCATACGCCCTTTTTGGCCAAGTGCATCATTGTGGACGTTCTGCCTCTTTTCCTATGCTTTCAATGCAATTCCAGTCTACCTCCTGAAATCGGTTTCCTGCAATTCTGCCCCGCTTTCAAGTCCTCTTGGCAGCCTTACTTCAGTCTATTTTTGGACGATAGCTGTCATTTATAACTCTGCAGGTTTGTGAATTACAGTGCCCCTGAGCTCCTTTCTTCAACTCGCTTTCTTGTGACCTGGCCGCAACACCGCAGGATGGCTTCAGGCCCTAATCTGGTTCCGGCTCGGCATGCTGAGCCTTTGGTTAATTCCTCTTCCTGGTGGGAAATGAGAGTTAAATTTGCCCGTCCAGACACCTCCAGCTAGTCTCTCATTGGTTCTCGCTATTCCTGTTCATCTTCCGCAGAAATTGCAAACTGGGCCAAACAGGAGGTTAAAGGGACTGACTCTCCAAGTGGGGAGAGTGTTAGGAAAGCGTCTGGAATGTTGCACCCGAGTACCAAGGGAGGAAAACTGAGACATATTTGAACACGTCTCCCGATCACATGGTTGATCATACTCTAGGTTCCACATGCATGTTTTAGCTGAAGGAAGAATACCTTAAACCTGTGTATTTGAAACCCGTGGAATGGGTACCATGCAATATGACTTCAAAGGGTCTTCATTTGCTCACCGAACCTCTCCAATCCTATCACTGCTGCGTTTATGCCCCTGTACACATGCTTGATTCTCTTTCGGAGACATAGCAATTCTTAGGTTTTAAGATACTTACAAGTCAGGTACATTCTTAGGCGTTTAATATGCGGTGTTGAGTCCATTTCGTTGAGCAAGGAGTAGCTCTTGTCTATTCCATATTTGGCTTAAGGAACTTTATCTGTGCTCATTTCAATCTCTGGTTTTATGCAGCACCCCAACTCACCTTTACCCTTAAGCAAGCATAAGTTGTTTTTCTAAATTTGAGACCCTGTTCTGTTCTGTAATTCAGTTCCTGTGTAGCCAAGTTTCCATTCCGTGTATTACTGATATCTTATGATGTTTCTTTTTCTGTGTGACTTATTTCAGTTAGAGTCATCATACCTGAATCCACTCATTGTGCTGCTAAGGGCCTGATGACATAGATTTCATTGCTGAGTGATATTGCTTTGTAAGTAAATACCACAACTTCTTTATCCATTTTACACTTTCTGCGATGTTGAACTTGTACTGTAAACGAGGTTCTTGTAAACAGAGGTGTCCCAAACTTTGGGGTTGCTGTGTCTTTTTGATTTTAATTTCCCTAAGCTATAGGACCATAAGTGGCAGTGCCCTAGGCTCTGTTGCTTTGTTTTTTAGATGTTTCAGGAAACACCATACACTTCTCCCGAGTGTCTGTTGGCAATTTACATCCCGCCCATCAGCATAACAAGGCTCCCAGTTCTCCATGGCCTGTCCTGCCTTTCTGGATTTTACACTTTTTTCAGATGGCCCTTTTGACCGGGGGGAAGTGAGACTTCATTGTAGTGCAGATTTCCTTTGCAAGCTTGCTTGGTTGGCCAAAAAGGGCGTATGCGTTTTTTCCTGAATATATTCAGGAAAAAACGCATACGCCCTTTTTGGCCAAGTGCATCATTGTGGACGTTCTGCCTCTTTTCCTATGCTTTCAATGCAATTCCAGTCTACCTCCTGAAATCGGTTTCCTGCAATTCTGCCCCGCTTTCAAGTCCTCTTGGCAGCCTTACTTCAGTCTATTTTTGGACGATAGCTGTCATTTATAACTCTGCAGGTTTGTGAATTACAGTGCCCCTGAGCTCCTTTCTTCAACTCGCTTTCTTGTGACCTGGCCGCAACACCGCAGGATGGCTTCAGGCCCTAATCTTGTTCCGGGCCGGCATGCTGAGCCTTTGGTTAATTCCTCTTCCTGGTGGGAAATGAGAGTTAAATTTGCCCGTTCAGACACCTCCAGCTAGTCTCTCATTGGTTCTCGCTATTCCTGTTCATCTTCCGCAGAAATTGCAAACTGGGCCAAACAGGAGTTTAAAGGGACTGACTCTCCAAGTCGGGAGAGTGTTAGTAAAGCGTCTGGAATGTTGCACCCGAGTACCAGGGGAGGAAAACTGAGACATATTTGAACACGTCTCCCGTTCACATGGTTGATCATACTCTGGGTTCCACATGCATGTTTTAGCTGAAGGAAGAATACCTTAAACCTGGAGAGTTGAGACCCGTGGAATGGGTACCATGCAATATGACTTCAAAGTGTCTTCATTTGCTCACCGAACCTCTCCAATCCTATCACTGCTGCGTTTATGCCCCTGTACACATGCTTGATTCTCTTTCGGAGACATAGCAATCCATAGGTTTTAAGATACTTACTAGTCAGGTACATTCTTAGGCGTTTAATATGCGGTGTTGAGTCCATTTCGTTGAGCAAGGAGTAGCTCTTGTCTATTCCATATTTGGCTTAAGGAACTTTATCTGTGCTCATTTCAATCTCTGGTTTTATGCAGCACCCCAACTCACCTTTCCCCTTAAGCAAGCATAAGTTGGTTTTCTAAATTTGAGGCCCTGTTCTGTTTTGGAATTCAGTTCCTGTGTAGCCAAGTTTACATTCCGTGTATTAGTGATATCTTATGATGTTTCTTTTTCTGTGTGATTTATTTCAGTTAGAATCATCGTACCTGAATCCACTCATTATGTGCTACGGGCCTGATGACATAGATTTCATTGCTGAGTGATACTGCATTGTACGTAAGTACCACAAGTTCTTTATCTATTTTTCACTTTCTGTGATATTGAACTTGTACGGTAAACGAGGTTCCTGTAAACGGAGGCGTCCCAAACTTTGGGGTGGCTGTGTCTTTTTGATTTTAATTTCCCTAAGCTATAGGACCATAAGTGGAAGTGCCCTAGGCTCTGTTGCTTTGTTTTTTAGATGTTTCAGGAAACACCATACACTTCTCCCAAGTGTCTGTTGGCAATTTACATCCCGCCCATCAGCATAACAAGGCTCCCAGTTCTCCATGGCCTGTCCTGCCTTTCTGGATTTTACACTTTTTTCAGATGGCCCTTTTGACCGGGGGGAAGTGAGACTTCATTGTAGTGCAGATTTCCTTTGCAAGCTTGCTTGGTTGGCCAAAAAGGGCGTATGCGTTTTTTCCTGAATATATTCAGGAAAAAACGCATACGCCCTTTTTGGCCAAGTGCATCATTGTGGACGTTCTGCCTCTTTTCCTATGCTTGCAATGCAATTCCAGTCTACCTCCTGAAATCGGTTTCCTGCAATTCTGCCCCGCTTTCAAGTCCTCTTGGCAGCCTTACTTCAGTCTATTTTTGGACGATAGCTGTCATTTATAACTCTGCAGGTTTGTGAATTACAGTGCCCCTGAGCTCCTTTCTTCAACTTGCTTTCTTGTGACCTGGCCGCAACACCGCAGGATGGCTTCAGGCCCTAATCTGGTTCCGGCACGGCACGCTGAGCCTTTGGTTATTTCCTCTTCCTGGTGGGAAATGAGAGTTAAATTTGCCCGTCCAGACACCTCCAGCTAGTCTCTCATTGGTTCTCGCTATTCCTGTTCATCTTCCGCAGAAATTGCAAACTGGGCCAAACAGGAGGTTAAAGGCGCTGACTCTCCAAGTGGGGAGAGTGTTAGTAAAGCGTCTGGAATGTTGCACCCGAGTACCAGGGGAGGAAAACTGAGACATATTTGAACACGTCTCCCGTTCACATGGTTGATCATACTTGGGTTCCACATGCATGTTTTAGCTGAAGGAAGAATACCTTAAACCTGGAGAGTTAAGACCCGTGTAATGGGTACCATGCAATATGACTTCAAAGGGTCTTCATTTGCTCACCGAACCTCTCCAATCCTATCACTGCTGCGTTTATGCCCCTGTACACATGCTTGATTCTCTTTCGGAGACATAGCAATCCATAGGTTTTAAGATACTTACTAGTCAGGTACATTCTTAGGCGTTTAATATGCGGTGTTGAGTCCATTTCGTTGAGCAAGGAGTAGCTCTTGTCTATTCCATATTTGACTTAAGGAACTTTATCTGTGCTCATTTCAATCTCTGGTTTTATGCAGCACCCAAACTCACCTTTACCCTTAAGCAAGCATAAGTTGGTTTTCTAAATTTGAGACCCTGTTCTGTTCTGTAATTCAGTTCCTGTGTAGCCAAGTTTACATTCCGTGTATTACTGATATCTTATGATGTTTCTTTTTCTGTGTGACTTACTTCAGTTAGAATCATCATACCTGAATCCACTCATTGTGCTGCTAAGGGCCTGATGACACAGATTTCATTGCTGAGTGATATTGCTTTGTAAGTAAATACCACAACTTCTTTATCCATTTTTCACTTTCTGCGATGTTGAACTTGTACTGTAAACGAGGTTCTTGTAAACAGAGGCGTCCCAAAGTTTGGGGTGGCTGTGTCTTTTTGATTTTAATTTCCCTAAGCTATAGGACCATAAGTGGAAGTGCCCTAGGTTCTGTTGCTTTGTTTTTTAGATGTTTCAGGAAACACCATACACTTCTCCCGAGTGGTTGTTGGCAATTTACATCCCGCCCATCAACATAACAAGGCTCCCAGTTCTCCATGGCCTGTCCTGCCTTTCTGGATTTTACACTTTTTTGAGATGGCCCTTTTGACCGGGGGGAAGTGAGACTTCATTGTAGTGCAGATTTCCTTTCCAAGCTTGCTTGGTTGGCCAAAAAGGGCGTATGCGTTTTTTCCTGAATATATTCAGGAAAAAACGCATACGCCCTTTTTGGCCAAGTGCATCATTGTGGACGTTCTGCCTCTTTTCCTATGCTTTCAATGCAATTCCAGTCTACCTCCTGAAATCGGTTTCCTGCAATTCTGCCCCGCTTTCAAGTCCTCTTGGCAGCCTTACTTCAGTCTATTTTTGGACGATAGCTGTCATTTATAACTCTGCAGGTTTGTGAATTACAGTGCCCCTGAGCTCCTTTCTTCAACTCGCTTTCTTTTGAGCTGGCCGCCACACCGCAGGATGGCTTCAGGCCCTAATCTGGTTCCGGTACGGCACGCTGAGCCTTTGGTTACTTCCTCTTCCTGGTGGGAAATGAGAGTTAAATTTGCCCCTCCAGACACCTCCAGCTAGCCTCTCATTGGTTCTCGCTATTCCTGTTCATCTTCCACAGAAATTGCAAACTGGGCCAAACAGGAGGTTAAAGGCGCTGACTCTCCAAGTTGGGAGAGTGTTAGTAAAGCATCTGGAATGTTGCACCCAAGTACCAGGGGAGGAAAACTGAGACATATTTGAACACGTCTCCCGTTCACATGGTTGATCATACTTGGGTTCCACATGCATGTTTTAGCTGAAGGAAGAATACCTTAAACCTGGAGAGTTAAGACCCGTGTAATGGGTACCATGCAATATGACTTCAAAGGGTTTCATTTGCTCACCGAACCTCTCCAATCCTATCACTGCTGCGTTTATGCCCCTGTACACATGCTTGATTCTCTTTCGGAGACATAGCAATCCATAGGTTTTAAGATACTTACTAGTCAGGTACATTCTTAGGCGTTTAATATGCGGTGTTGAGTCCATTTCGTTGAGCAAGGAGTAGCTCTTGTGTATTCCATATTTGACTTAAGGAACTTTATCTGTGCTCATTTCAATCTCTGGTTTTATGCAGCACCCCAACTCACCTTTACCCTTAAGCAAGCATAAGTTTTTTTTCTAAATTTGAGACCCTGTTCTGTTCTGTAATTCAGTTCCTGTGTAGCCAAGTTTACATTCCGTGTATTACTGATATCTTATGATGTTTCTTTTTCTGTGTGACTTACTTCAGTTAGAATCATCGTACCTGAATCCACTCATTGTGATGCTAAGGGCCTGATGACACAGATTTCATTGCTGAGTGATATTGCTTTGTAAGTAAATACCACAACTTCTTTATCCATTTTTCACTTTCTGCGATGTTGAACTTGTACTGTAAACGAGGTTCTTGTAAACAGAGCCGTTCCAAACTTTGGGGTGGCTGTGTCTTTTTGATTTTAATTTCCCTAAGCTATAGGACCATAAGTGGAAGTGCCCTAGGTTCTGTTGCTTTGTTTTTTAGATGTTTCAGGAAACACCATACACTTCTCCCGAGTGGTTGTTGGCAATTTACATCCCGCCCATCAGCATAACAAGGCTCCCAGTTCTCCATGGCCTGTCCTGCCTTTCTGGATTTTACACTTTTTTCAGATGGCCCTTTTGACCGGGGGGAAGTGAGACTTCATTGTAGTGCAGATTTCCTTTGCAAGCTTGCTTGGTTGGCCAAAAAGGGCGTATGCGTTTTTTCCTGAATATATTCAGGAAAAAACGCATACGCCCTTTTTGGCCAAGTGCATCATTGTGGACGTTCTGCCTCTTTTCCTATGCTTTCAATGCAATTCCAGTCTACCTCCTGAAATCGGTTTCCTGCAATTCTGCCCCGCTTTCAAGTCCTCTTGGCAGCCTTACTTCAGTCTATTTTTGGACGATAGCTGTCATTTATAACTCTGCAGGTTTGTGAATTACAGTGCCCCTGAGCTCCTTTCTTCAACTCGCTTTCTTTTGAGCTGGCCGCAACACCGCAGGATGGCTTCAGGCCCTAATCTGGTTCCGGTACGGCACGCTGAGCCTTTGGTTATTTCCTCTTCCTGGTGGGAAATGAGAGTTAAATTTGCCCGTCCAGACACCTTCAGCTAGCCTCTCATTGGTTCTCGCTATTCCTGTTCATCTTCCGCAGAAATTGCAAACTGGGCCAAACAGGAGGTTAAAGGCGCTGACTCTCCAAGTGGGGAGAGTGTTAGTAAAGCGTCTGGAATGTTGCACCCGAGTACCAGGGGAGGAAAACTGAGACATATTTGAACACGTCTCCCGTTCACATGGTTGATCATACTCTGGGTTCCACATGCATGTTTCAGCTGAAGGAAGAATACCTTAAACCTGGAGAGTTGAGACCCGTGGAATGGGTACCATGCAATATGACTTCAAAGGGTCTTCATTTGCTCACCGAACCTCTCCAATCCTATCACTGCTGCGTTTATGCCCCTGTACACACGTTTGATTCTCTTTTGGAGACATAGCAATCCATAGGTTTCAAGATACTTACTAGTCAGGTACATTCTTAGGCGTTTAATATGGGGTGTTGAGTCCATTTCGTTGAGCAAGGAGTAGCTCTTGTCTATTCCATATTTGACTTAAGGAACTTTATCTGTGCTCATTTCAATCTCTGGTTTTATGCAGCACCCCAACTCACCTTTCCCCTTAAGCAAGAATAAGTTGTTTTTCTAAATTTGAGACCCTGTTCTGTTCTGTAATTCAGTTTCTGTGTAGCCAAGTTTACATTCCGTGTATTACTGATATCTTATGATGTTTCTTTTTCTGTGTGACTTATTTCAGTTAGAATCATCGTACCTGAATCTACTCATTATGCTGCTACGGGCCTGATGACATAGATTTCTTTGCTGAGTGATACTGCATTGTACGTAAGTACCACAACTTCTTTATCCATTTTTCACTTTCTGCGATGTTGAACTTGTACTGTAAACGAGGTTCTTGTAAACAGAGGCGTCCCAAACTTTGGGGTGGCTGTGTCTTTTTGATTTTAATTTCCCTAAGCTATAGGACCATAAGTGGCAGTGCCCTAGGCTCTGTTGCTTTGTTTTTTAGATGTTTCAGGAAACACCATACACTTCTCCCGAGTGTCTGTTGGCAATTTACATCCCGCCCATCAGCATAACAAGGCTCCCAGTTCTCCATGGCCTGTCCTGCCTTTCTGGATTTTACACTTTTTTCAGATGGCCCTTTTGACCGGGGGGAAGTGAGACTTCATTGTAGTGCAGATTTCCTTTGCAAGCTTGCTTGGTTGGCCAAAAAGGGCGTATGCGTTTTTTCCTGAATATATTCAGGAAAAAACGCATACGCCCTTTTTGGCCAAGTGCATCATTGTGGACGTTCTGCCTCTTTTCCTATGCTTTCAATGCAATTCCAGTCTACCTCCTGAAATCGGTTTCCTGCAATTCTGCCCCGCTTTCAAGTCCTCTTGGCAGCCTTACTTCAGTCTATTTTTGGACGATAGCTGTCATTTATAACTGCAGGTTTGTGAATTACAGTGCCCCTGAGCTCCTTTGTTCAACTCGGTTTCTTTTGAGCTGGCCGCAACACCGCAGGATGGCTTCAGGCCCTAATCTGGTTCCGGTACGGAACGCTGAGCCTTTGGTTATTTCCTCTTCCTGTTGCGAAATGAGAGTTAAATTTGCCCGTCCAGACACCTCCAGCTAGCCTCTCATTGGTTCTCGCTATTCCTGTTCATCTTCCGCAGAAATTGCAAACTGTGCCAAACAGGAGGTTAAAGGCGCTGACTCTCCAAGTGGGGAGAGTGTTAGTAAAGCGTCTGGAATGTTGCACCCGAGTACCAGGGGAGGAAAACTGAGACATATTTGAACACATCTACCGTTCACATGGTTGATCATACTCTGGGTTCCACATGAATGTTTTAGCTGAAGGAAGAATACCTTAAACCTGGAGAGTTGAGACCCGTGGAATGGGTACCATGCAATATGACTTCAAAGGGTCTTCATTTGCTCACCGAACCTCTCCAATCCTATCACTGCTGCGTTTATGCCCCTGTACACACGCTTGATTCTCTTTTGGAGACATAGCAATCCATAGGTTTTAAGATACTTACTAGTCAGGTACATTGTTAGGCGTTTAATATGGGGTGTTGAGTCCATTTCGTTGAGCAAGGAGTAGCTCTTGTCTATTCCATATTTGGCTTAAGGAACTTTATCTGTGTTCATTTCAATCTCTGGTTTTATGCAGCACCCCAACTCACCTTTCCCCTTAAGCAAGCATAAGTTGTTTTTCTCAATTTGAGACACTGTTCTGTTCTGTAATTCAGTTCCTGTGTAGCCAAGTTTACATTCCGTGTATTACTGATATCTTATGATGTTTCTTTTTCTGTGTGACTTACTTCAGTTAGAATCATCATACCTGAATCCACTCATTGTGCTGCTAAGGGCCTGATGACACAGATTTCATTGCTGAGTGATATTGCTTTGTAAGTAAATACCACAACTTCTTTATCCATTTTTCACTTTCTGCGATGTTGAACTTGTACTGTAAACGAGGTTCTTGTAAACAGAGCCGTCCCAAACTTTGGGGTGGCTGTGACTTTTTGATTTTAATTTCCCTAAGCTATAGGACCATAAGTGGAAGTGCCCTAGGTTCTGTTGCTTTGTTTTTTAGATGTTTCAGGAAACACCATACACTTCTCCCGAGTGGTTGTTGGCAATTTACATCCCGCCCATCAGCATAACAAGGCTCCCAGTTCTCCATGGCCTGTCCTGCCTTTCTGGATTTTACACTTTTTTCAGATGGCCCTTTTGACCGGGGGGAAGTGAGACTTCATTGTAGTGCACATTTCCTTTGCAAGCTTGCTTGGTTGGCCAAAAAGGGCGTATGCGTTTTTTCCTGAATATATTCAGGAAAAAACGCATACGCCCTTTTTGGCCAAGTGCATCATTGTGGACGTTCTGCCTCTTTTCCTATGCTTTCAATGCAATTCCAGTCTACCTCCTGAAATCGGTTTCCTGCAATTCTGCCCCCCTTTCAAGTCTTCTTGGCAGCCTTACTTCAGTCTATTTTTGGACGATAGCTGTCATTTATAACTCTGCAGGTTTGTGAATTACAGTGCCCCTGAGCTCCTTTCTTCAACTCGCTTTCTTTTGAGCTGGCCGCAACACCGCAGGATGGCTTCAGGCCCTAATCTGGTTCCGGTACGGCACGCTGAGCCTTTGGTTATTTCCTCTTCCTGTTGGGAAATGAGAGTTAAATTTGCCCGTCCAGACACCTCCAGCTAGTCTCTCATTGGTTCTCGCTATTCCTGTTCATCTTCCGCAGAAATTGCAAACTGGGCCAAACAGGAGGTTAAAGGCGCTGACTCTCCAAGTGGGGAGAGTGTTAGAAAAGCATCTGGAATGTTGCACCCGAGTACCAGGGGAGGAAAACTGAGACATATTTGAACACGTCTCCCGTTCACATGGTTGATCATACTTGGGTTCCACATGCATGTTTTAGCTGAAGGAAGAATACCTTAAACCTGGAGAGTTGAGACCCGTGTAATGGGTACCATGCAATATGACTTCAAAGGGTCTTCATTTGCTCACCGAACCTCTCCAATCCTATCACTGCTGCGTTTATGCCCCTGTACACATGCTTGATTCTCTTTTGGAGACATAGCAATCCATAGGTTTTACGATACTTACTAGTCAGGTACATTCTTAGGCGTTTAATATGCGGTGTTGAGTCCATTTCGTTGAGCAAGGAGTAGCTCTTGTCTATTCCATATTTGACTTAAGGAACTTTATCTGTGCTCATTTCAATCTCTGGTTTTATGCAGCACCCCAACTCACCTTTACCCTTAAGCAAGCATAAGTTGGTTTTCTAAATTTGAGACCCTGTTCTGTTCTGTAATTCAGTTCCTGTGTAGCCAAGTTTACATTCCGTGTATTACTGATATCTTATGATGTTTTTTTTCTGTGTGACTTATTTCAGTTAGAATCATCATACCTGAATCCACTCATTGTGATGCTAAGGGCCTGATGACATAGATTTCATTGCTGAGTGATATTGCTTTGTAAGTAAATACCACAACTTCTTTATCCATTTTTCACTTTCTGCGATGTTGAACTTGTACTGTAAACGAGGTTCTTGTAAACAGAGGCGTCCCAAACTTTGGGGTGGCTGTGTCTTTTTGATTTTAATTTCCCTAAGCTATAGGACCATAAGTGGCAGTGCCCTAGGCTCTATTGCTTTGTGTTTTAGATGTTTCAGGAAACACCATACACTTCTCCCGAGTGTCTGTTGGCAATTTACATCCCGCCCATCAGCATAACAAGGCTCCCAGTTCTCCATGGCCTGTTGCCTTTCTGGATTTTACACTTTTTTCAGATGGCCCTTTTGACCGGGGGGAAGTGAGACTTCATTGTAGTGCAGATTTCCTTTGCAAGCTTGCTTGGTTGGCCAAAAAGGGCGTATGCGTTTTTTCCTGAATATATTCAGGAAAAAACGCATACGCCCTTTTTGGCCAAGTGCATCATTGTGGACGTTCTGCCTCTTTTCCTATGCTTTCAATGCAATTCCAGTCTACCTCCTGAAATCGGTTTCCTGCAATTCTGCCCCGCTTTCAAGTCCTCTTGGCAGCCTTACTTCAGTCTATTTTTGGACGATAGCTGTCATTTATAAGTCTGCAGGTTTGTGAATTACAGTGCCCCTGAGCTCCTTTCTTCAACTCGCTTTCTTGTGACCTGGCCGCAACACCGCAGGATGGCTTCAGGCCCTAATCTGGTTCCGGCCCGGCACGCTGAGCCTTTGGTTAATTCCTCTTCCTGGTGGGAAATGAGAGTTAAGTTTGCCCGTCCAGACACCTCCAGCTAGCCTCTCATTGGTTCTCGCTATTCCTGTTCATCTTCCGCAGAAATTGCAAACTGGGCCAAACAGGAGGTTAAAGGGACTGACTCTCCAAGTGGGGAGAGTGTTAGTAAAGCGTCTGGAATGTTGCACCCGAGTACCAGGGTACGAAAACTGACATATTTGAACACGTCTCCCGATCACATGGTTGATCATACTCTAGGTTCCACATGCATGTTTTAGCTGAAGGAAGAATACCTTAAACCTGGGTAGTTGAAACCCGTGGAATGGGTACCATGCAATATGACTTCAAAGGGTCTTCATTTGCTCACCGAACCTCTCCAATCCTATCACTGCTGCGTTTATGCCCCTGTACACATGCTTGATTCTCTTTCGGAGACATAGCAATCCATAGGTTTTAAGATACTTACAAGTCAGGTACATTCTTAGGCGTTTAATATGCGGTGTTGAGTCCATTTCGTTGAGCAAGGAGTAGCTCTTGTCTATTCCATATTTGGCTTAAGGAACTTTATCTGTGCTCATTTCAATCTCTGGTTTTATGCAGCACCCAAACTCACCTTTACCCTTAAGCAAGCATAAGTTGTTTTTCTAAATTTGAGACCCTGTTCTGTTCTGTAATTCAGTTCCTGTGTAGCCAAGTTTACATTCCGTGTATTACTGATATCTTATGATGTTTCTTTTTCTGTGTGACTTATTTCAGTTAGAATCATCATACCTGAATCCACTCATTGTGCTGCTAAGGGCCTGATGACATAGATTTCATTGCTGAGTGATATTGTTTTGTAAGTGAATACCACAACTTCTTTATCCATTTTTCACTTTCTGCGATGTTGAACTTGTACTGTAAACGAGGTTCTTGTAAACAGAGCCGTTCCAAACTTTGGGGTGGCTGTGTCTTTTTGATTTTAATTTCCCTAAGCTATAGGACATAAGTGGAAGTGCCCTAGGCTCTGTTGCTTTGTTTTTTAGATGTTTCAGGAAACACCATACACTTCTCCCAAGTGTCTGTTGGCAATTTACATCCCACCCATCAGCATAACAAGGCTCCCAGTTCTCCATGGCCTGTTGCCTTTCTGGATTTTACACTTTTTTCAGATGGCCCTTTTGACCGGGGGGAAGTGAGACTTCATTGTAGTGCAGATTTCCTTTGCAAGCTTGCTTGGTTGGCCAAAAAGGGCGTATGCGTTTTTTCCTGAATATATTCAGGAAAAAACGCATACGCCCTTTTTGGCCAAGTGCATCATTGTGGACGTTCTGCCTCTTTTCCTATGCTTTCAATGCAATTCCAGTCTACCTCCTGAAATCGGTTTCCTGCAATTCTGCCCCGCTTTCAAGTCCTCTTGGCAGCCTTACTTCAGTCTATTTTTGGACGATAGCTGTCATTTATAACTCTGCAGGTTTGTGAATTACAGTGCCCCTGAGCTCTTTTCTTCAACTCGCTTTCTTGTGACCTGGCCGCAACACGGCAGGATGGCTTCAGGCCCTAATCTGGTTCCGGCCCGGCATGCTGAGCCTTTGGTTAATTCCTCTTCCTGGTGGGAAATGAGAGTTAAATTTGCCCGTCCAGACACCTCCAGCTAGCCTCTCATTGGTTCTCGGTATTCCTGTTCATCTTCCGCAGAAATTGCAAACTGGGCCAAACAGGAGGTTAAAGGCGCTGACTCTCCAAGTGGAGAGAGTGTTAGTAAAGCGTCTGGAATGTTGCACCCGAGTACCAGGGGAGGAAAACTGAGACATATTTGAACACGTCTCCCGTTCACATGGTTGATCATACTTGGGTTCCACATGCATGTTTTAGCTGAAGGAAGAATACCTTAAACCTGGAGAGTTGAGACCCGTGTAATGGGTACCATGCAATATGACTTCAAAGGGTCTTCATTTGCTCACCGAACCTCTCCAATCCTATCACTGCTGCGTTTATGCCCCTGTACACATGCTTGATTCTCTTTTGGAGACATAGCAATCCATAGGTTTTACGATACTTACTAGTCAAGTACATTCTTAGGCGTTTAATATGCGGTGTTGAGTCCATTTCGTTGAGCAAGGAGTAGCTCTTGTCTATTTCATATTTGACTTAAGGAACTTTATCTGTGCTCATTTCAATCTCTGGTTTTATGCAGCACCCCAACTCACCTTTACCCTTAAGCAAGAATAAGTTGGTTTTCTAAATTTCAGACCCTGTTCTGTTCTGTAATTCAGATCCTGTGTAGCCAAGTTTCCATTCCGTGTATTACTGATATCTTATGATGTTTCTTTTTCTGTGTGACTTATTTCAGTTAGAATCATCATACCTGAATCCACTCATTGTGCTGCTAAGGGCCTGATGACATAGATTTCATTGCTGAGTGATATTGCTTTGTAAGTGAATACCACAACTTCTTTATCCATTTTTCACTTTCTGCGATGTTGAACTTGTACTGTAAACGAGGTTATTGTAAACAGAGCCGTTCCAAACTTTGGGGTGGCTGTGTCTTTTTTATTTTAATTTCCCTAAGCTATAGGACCATAAGTGGAAGTGCCCTAGGTTCTGTTGCTTTGTTTTTTAGATGTTTCAGGAAACACCATACACTTCTCCCGAGTGTCTGTTGGCAATTTACATCCCGCCCATCAGCATAACAAGGCTCCCAGTTCTCCATGGCCTGTTGCCTTTCTGGATTTTACACTTTTTTCAGATGGCCCTTTTGACCGGGGGGAAGTGAGACTTCATTGTAGTGCAGATTTCCTTTGCAAGCTTGCTTGGTTGGCCAAAAAGGGCGTATGCGTTTTTTCCTGAATATATTCAGGAAAAAACGCATACGCCCTTTTTGGCCAAGTGCATCATTGTGGACGTTCTGCCTCTTTTCCTATGCTTTCAATGCAATTCCAGTCTACCTCCTGAAATCGGTTTCCTGCAATTCTGCCCCGCTTTCAAGTCCTCTTGGCAGCCTTACTTCAGTCTATTTTTGGACGATAGCTGTCATTTATAACTCTGCAGGTTTGTGAATTGCAGTGCCCCTGAGCTCCTTTCTTCAACTCGCTTTCTTGTGACCTGGCCGCAACACCGCAGGATGGCTTCAGGCCCTAATCTGGTTCCGGCCCGGCATGCTGAGCCTTTGGTTAATTCCTCTTCCTGGTGGGTAATGAGAGTTAAATTTGCCCGTCCAGACACCTCCAGCTAGCCTCTCATTGGTTCTCGCTATTCCTGTTCATCTTCCGCAGAAATTGCAAACTGGGCCAAACAGGAGGTTAAAGGGACTGACTCTCCAAGTCGGGAGAGTGTTAGTAAAGCGTCTGGAATGTTGCACCCGAGTACCAGGGTACGAAAACTGACATATTTGAACACGTCTCCCGATCACATGGTTGATCATACTCTAGGTTCCACATGCATGTTTTAGCTGAAGGAAGAATACCTTAAACCTGGGTAGTTGAAACCCGTGGAATGGGTACCATGCAATATGACTTCAAAGGGTCTTCATTTGCTCACCGAACCTCTCCAATCCTATCACTGCTGCGTTTATGCCCCTGTACACATGCTTGATTCTCTTTCGGAGACATAGCAATCCATAGGTTTTAAGATACTTACTAGTCAGGTACATTCTTAGGCGTTTAATATGCGGTGTTGAATCCATTTCGTTGAGCAAGGAGTAGCTCTTGTCTATTCCATATTTGACTTAAGGAACTTTATCTGTGCTCATTTCAATCTCTGGTTTTATGCAGCACCCCAACTCACCTTTACCCTTAAGCAAGCATAAGTTGGTTTTCTAAATTTGAGTCCCTGTTCTGTTCTGTAATTCAGTTCCTGTGTAGCCAAGTTTACATTCCGTGTATTACTGATATCTTATGATGTTTCTTTTTCTGTGTGACTTACTTCAGTTAGAATCATCATACCTGAATCCACTCATTGTGCTGCTAAGGGCCTGATGACACAGATTTCATTGCTGAGAGATATTGCTTTGTAAGTAAATACCACAACTTCTTTATCCATTTTTCACTTTCTGCGATGTTGAACTTGTACTGTAAACGAGGTTCTTGTAAACAGAGCCGTTCCAAACTTTGGGGTGGCTGTGTCTTTTTGATTTTAATTTCCCTAAGCTATAGGACCATAAGTGGAAGTGCCCTAGGTTCTGTTGCTTTGTTTTTTAGATGTTTCAGGAAACACCATACACTTCTCCCGAGTGGTTGTTGGCAATTTACATCCCGCCCATCAGCATAACAAGGCTCCCAGTTCTCCATGGCCTGTCCTGCCTTTCTGGATTTTACACTTTTTTCAGATGGCCCTTTTGACCGGGGGGAAGTGAGACTTCATTGTAGTGCAGATTTCCTTTGCAAGCTTGCTTGGTTGGCCAAAAAGGGCGTATGCGTTTTTTCCTGAATATATTCAGGAAAAAACGCATACGCCCTTTTTGGCCAAGTGCATCATTGTGGACGTTCTGCCTCTTTTCCTATGCTTTCAATGCAATTCCAGTCTACCTCCTGAAATCGGTTTCCTGCAATTCTGCCCCGCTTTCAAGTCCTCTTGGCAGCCTTACTTCAGTCTATTTTTGGACGATAGCTGTCATTTATAACTGCAGGTTTGTGAATTACAGTGCCCCTGAGCTCCTTTGTTCAACTCGGTTTCTTTTGAGCTGGCCGCAACACCGCAGGATGGCTTCAGGCCCTAATCTGGTTCCGGTACGGAACGCTGAGCCTTTGGTTATTTCCTCTTCCTGTTGCGAAATGAGAGTTAAATTTGCCCGTCCAGACACCTCCAGCTAGCCTCTCATTGGTTCTCGCTATTCCTGTTCATCTTCCGCAGAAATTGCAAACTGTGCCAAACAGGAGGTTAAAGGCACTGACTCTCCAAGTGGGGAGAGTGTTAGTAAAGCGTCTGGAATGTTGCACCCGAGTACCAGGGGAGGAAAACTGAGACATATTTGAACACATCTACCGTTCACATGGTTGATCATACTCTGGGTTCCACATGAATGTTTTAGCTGAAGGAAGAATACCTTAAACCTGGAGAGTTGAGACCCGTGGAATGGGTACCATGCAATATGACTTCAAAGGGTCTTCATTTTCTCACCGAACCTCTCCAATCCTATCACTGCTGCGTTTATGCCCCTGTACACACGCTTGATTCTCTTTTGGAGACATAGCAATCCATAGGTTTTAAGATACTTACTAGTCAGGTACATTGTTAGGCGTTTAATATGGGGTGTTGAGTCCATTTCGTTGAGCAAGGAGTAGCTCTTGTCTATTCCATATTTGGCTTAAGGAACTTTATCTGTGCTCATTTCAATCTCTGGTTTTATGCAGCACCCCAACTCACCTTTCCCCTTAAGCAAGCATAAGTTGTTTTTCTCAATTTGAGACACTGTTCTGTTCTGTAATTCAGTTCCTGTGTAGCCAAGTTTACATTCCGTGTATTACTGATATCTTATGATGTTTCTTTTTCTGTGTGACTTACTTCAGTTAGAATCATCATACCTGAATCCACTCATTGTGCTGCTAAGGGCCTGATGACACAGATTTCATTGCTGAGTGATATTGCTTTGTAAGTAAATACCACAACTTCTTTATCCATTTTTCACTTTCTGCGATGTTGAACTTGTACTGTAAACGAGGTTCTTGTAAACAGAGCCGTCCCAAACTTTGGGGTGGCTGTGACTTTTTGATTTTAATTTCCCTAAGCTATAGGACCATAAGTGGAAGTGCCCTAGGTTCTGTTGCTTTGTTTTTTAGATGTTTCAGGAAACACCATACACTTCTCCCGAGTGGTTGTTGGCAATTTACATCCCGCCCATCAGCATAACAAGGCTCCCAGTTCTCCATGGCCTGTCCTGCCTTTCTGGATTTTACACTTTTTTCAGATGGCCCTTTTGACCGGGGGGAAGTGAGACTTCATTGTAGTGCACATTTCCTTTGCAAGCTTGCTTGGTTGGCCAAAAAGGGCGTATGCGTTTTTTCCTGAATATATTCAGGAAAAAACGCATACGCCCTTTTTGGCCAAGTGCATCATTGTGGACGTTCTGCCTCTTTTCCTATGCTTTCAATGCAATTCCAGTCTACCTCCTGAAATCGGTTTCCTGCAATTCTGCCCCGCTTTCAAGTCCTCTTGGCAGCCTTACTTCAGTCTATTTTTGGACGATAGCTGTCATTTATAACTCTGCAGGTTTGTGAATTACAGTGCCCCTGAGCTCCTTTCTTCAACTCGCTTTCTTTTGAGCTGGCCGCAACACCGCAGGATGGCTTCAGGCCCTAATCTGGTTCCGGTACGGCACGCTGAGCCTTTGGTTATTTCCTCTTCCTGTTGGGAAATGAGAGTTAAATTTGCCTGTCCAGACACCTCCAGCTAGTCTCTCATTGGTTCTCGCTATTCCTGTTCATCTTCCGCAGAAATTGCAAACTGGGCCAAACAGGAGGTTAAAGGCGCTGACTCTCCAAGTGGGGAGAGTGTTAGAAAAGCATCTGGAATGTTGCACCCGAGTACCAGGGGAGGAAAACTGAGACATATTTGAACACGTCTCCCGTTCACATGGTTGATCATACTTGGGTTCCACATGCATGTTTTAGCTGAAGGAAGAATACCTTAAACCTGGAGAGTTGAGACCCGTGTAATGGGTACCATGCAATATGACTTCAAAGGGTCTTCATTTGCTCACCGAACCTCTCCAATCCTATCACTGCTGCGTTTATGCCCCTGTACACATGCTTGATTCTCTTTCGGAGACATAGCAATCCATAGGTTTTAAGATACTTACTAGTCAGGTACATTCTTAGGCGTTTAATATGCGGTGTTGAATCCATTTCGTTGAGCAAGGAGTAGCTCTTGTCTATTCCATATTTGACTTAAGGAACTTTATCTGTGCTCATTTCAATCTCTGGTTTTATGCAGCACCCCAACTCACCTTTACCCTTAAGCAAGCATAAGTTGGTTTTCTAAATTTGAGTCCCTGTTCTGTTCTGTAATTCAGTTCCTGTGTAGCCAAGTTTACATTCCGTGTATTACTGATATCTTATGATGTTTCTTTTTCTGTGTGACTTACTTCAGTTAGAATCATCATACCTGAATCCACTCATTGTGCTGCTAAGGGCCTGATGACACAGATTTCATTGCTGAGAGATATTGCTTTGTAAGTAAATACCACAACTTCTTTATCCATTTTTCACTTTCTGCGATGTTGAACTTGTACTGTAAACGAGGTTCTTGTAAACAGAGCCGTTCCAAACTTTGGGGTGGCTGTGTCTTTTTGATTTTAATTTCCCTAAGCTATAGGACCATAAGTGGAAGTGCCCTAGGTTCTGTTGCTTTGTTTTTTAGATGTTTCAGGAAACACCATACACTTCTCCCGAGTGGTTGTTGGCAATTTACATCCCGCCCATCAGCATAACAAGGCTCCCAGTTCTCCATGGCCTGTCCTGCCTTTCTGGATTTTACACTTTTTTCAGATGGCCCTTTTGACCGGGGGGAAGTGAGACTTCATTGTAGTGCAGATTTCCTTTGCAAGCTTGCTTGGTTGGCCAAAAAGGGCGTATGCGTTTTTTCCTGAATATATTCAGGAAAAAACGCATACGCCCTTTTTGGCCAAGTGCATCATTGTGGACGTTCTGCCTCTTTTCCTATGCTTTCAATGCAATTCCAGTCTACCTCCTGAAATCGGTTTCCTGCAATTCTGCCCCGCTTTCAAGTCCTCTTGGCAGCCTTACTTCAGTCTATTTTTGGACGATAGCTGTCATTTATAACTGCAGGTTTGTGAATTACAGTGCCCCTGAGCTCCTTTGTTCAACTCGGTTTCTTTTGAGCTGGCCGCAACACCGCAGGATGGCTTCAGGCCCTAATCTGGTTCCGGTACGGAACGCTGAGCCTTTGGTTATTTCCTCTTCCTGTTGCGAAATGAGAGTTAAATTTGCCCGTCCAGACACCTCCAGCTAGCCTCTCATTGGTTCTCGCTATTCCTGTTCATCTTCCGCAGAAATTGCAAACTGTGCCAAACAGGAGGTTAAAGGCGCTGACTCTCCAAGTGGGGAGAGTGTTAGTAAAGCGTCTGGAATGTTGCACCCGAGTACCAGGGGAGGAAAACTGAGACATATTTGAACACATCTACCGTTCACATGGTTGATCATACTCTGGGTTCCACATGAATGTTTTAGCTGAAGGAAGAATACCTTAAACCTGGAGAGTTGAGACCCGTGGAATGGGTACCATGCAATATGACTTCAAAGGGTCTTCATTTGCTCACCGAACCTCTCCAATCCTATCACTGCTGCGTTTATGCCCCTGTACACACGCTTGATTCTCTTTTGGAGACATAGCAATCCATAGGTTTTAAGATACTTACTAGTCAGGTACATTGTTAGGCGTTTAATATGGGGTGTTGAGTCCATTTCGTTGAGCAAGGAGTAGCTCTTGTCTATTCCATATTTGGCTTAAGGAACTTTATCTGTGCTCATTTCAATCTCTGGTTTTATGCAGCACCCCAACTCACCTTTCCCCTTAAGCAAGCATAAGTTGTTTTTCTCAATTTGAGACACTGTTCTGTTCTGTAATTCAGTTCCTGTGTAGCCAAGTTTACATTCCGTGTATTACTGATATCTTATGATGTTTCTTTTTCTGTGTGACTTACTTCAGTTAGAATCATCATACCTGAATCCACTCATTGTGCTGCTAAGGGCCTGATGACACAGATTTCATTGCTGAGTGATATTGCTTTGTAAGTAAATACCACAACTTCTTTATCCATTTTTCACTTTCTGCGATGTTGAACTTGTACTGTAAACGAGGTTCTTGTAAACAGAGCCGTCCCAAACTTTGGGGTGGCTGTGACTTTTTGATTTTAATTTCCCTAAGCTATAGGACCATAAGTGGAAGTGCCCTAGGTTCTGTTGCTTTGTTTTTTAGATGTTTCAGGAAACACCATACACTTCTCCCGAGTGGTTGTTGGCAATTTACATCCCGCCCATCAGCATAACAAGGCTCCCAGTTCTCCATGGCCTGTCCTGCCTTTCTGGATTTTACACTTTTTTCAGATGGCCCTTTTGACCGGGGGGAAGTGAGACTTCATTGTAGTGCACATTTCCTTTGCAAGCTTGCTTGGTTGGCCAAAAAGGGCGTATGCGTTTTTTCCTGAATATATTCAGGAAAAAACGCATACGCCCTTTTTGGCCAAGTGCATCATTGTGGACGTTCTGCCTCTTTTCCTATGCTTTCAATGCAATTCCAGTCTACCTCCTGAAATCGGTTTCCTGCAATTCTGCCCCGCTTTCAAGTCCTCTTGGCAGCCTTACTTCAGTCTATTTTTGGACGATAGCTGTCATTTATAACTCTGCAGGTTTGTGAATTACAGTGCCCCTGAGCTCCTTTCTTCAACTCGCTTTCTTTTGAGCTGGCCGCAACACCGCAGGATGGCTTCAGGCCCTAATCTGGTTCCGGTACGGCACGCTGAGCCTTTGGTTATTTCCTCTTCCTGGTGGGAAATGAGAGTTAAATTTGCCTGTCCAGACACCTCCAGCTAGTCTCTCATTGGTTCTCGCTATTCCTGTTCATCTTCCGCAGAAATTGCAAACTGGGCCAAACAGGAGGTTAAAGGCGCTGACTCTCCAAGTGGGGAGAGTGTTAGAAAAGCATCTGGAATGTTGCACCCGAGTACCAGGGGAGGAAAACTGAGACATATTTGAACACGTCTCCCGTTCACATGGTTGATCATACTTGGGTTCCACATGCATGTTTTAGCTGAAGGAAGAATACCTTAAACCTGGAGAGTTGAGACCCGTGTAATGGGTACCATGCAATATGACTTCAAAGGGTCTTCATTTGCTCACCGAACCTCTCCAATCCTATCACTGCTGCGTTTATGCCCCTGTACACATGCTTGATTCTCTTTTGGAGACATAGCAATCCATAGGTTTTACGATACTTACTAGTCAGGTACATTCTTAGGCGTTTAATATGCGGTGTTGAGTCCATTTCGTTGAGCAAGGAGTAGCTCTTGTCTATTCCATATTTGACTTAAGGAACTTTATCTGTGCTCATTTCAATCTCTGGTTTTATGCAGCACCCCAACTCACCTTTACCCTTAAGCAAGCATAAGTTGGTTTTCTAAATTTGAGACCCTGTTCTGTTCTGTAATTCAGTTCCTGTGTAGCCAAGTTTACATTCCGTGTATTACTGATATCTTATGATGTTTTTTTTCTGTGTGACTTATTTCAGTTAGAATCATCATACCTGAATCCACTCATTGTGATGCTAAGGGCCTGATGACATAGATTTCATTGCTGAGTGATATTGCTTTGTAAGTAAATACCACAACTTCTTTATCCATTTTTCACTTTCTGCGATGTTGAACTTGTACTGTAAACGAGGTTCTTGTAAACAGAGGCGTCCCAAACTTTGGGGTGGCTGTGTCTTTTTGATTTTAATTTCCCTAAGCTATAGGACCATAAGTGGCAGTGCCCTAGGCTCTATTGCTTTGTGTTTTAGATGTTTCAGGAAACACCATACACTTCTCCCGAGTGTCTGTTGGCAATTTACATCCCGCCCATCAGCATAACAAGGCTCCCAGTTCTCCATGGCCTGTTGCCTTTCTGGATTTTACACTTTTTTCAGATGGCCCTTTTGACCGGGGGGAAGTGAGACTTCATTGTAGTGCAGATTTCCTTTGCAAGCTTGCTTGGTTGGCCAAAAAGGGCGTATGCGTTTTTTCCTGAATATATTCAGGAAAAAACGCATACGCCCTTTTTGGCCAAGTGCATCATTGTGGACGTTCTGCCTCTTTTCCTATGCTTTCAATGCAATTCCAGTCTACCTCCTGAAATCGGTTTCCTGCAATTCTGCCCCGCTTTCAAGTCCTCTTGGCAGCCTTACTTCAGTCTATTTTTGGACGATAGCTGTCATTTATAAGTCTGCAGGTTTGTGAATTACAGTGCCCCTGAGCTCCTTTCTTCAACTCGCTTTCTTGTGACCTGGCCGCAACACCGCAGGATGGCTTCAGGCCCTAATCTGGTTCCGGCCCGGCACGCTGAGCCTTTGGTTAATTCCTCTTCCTGGTGGGAAATGAGAGTTAAGTTTGCCCGTCCAGACACCTCCAGCTAGCCTCTCATTGGTTCTCGCTATTCCTGTTCATCTTCCGCAGAAATTGCAAACTGGGCCAAACAGGAGGTTAAAGGGACTGACTCTCCAAGTGGGGAGAGTGTTAGTAAAGCGTCTGGAATGTTGCACCCGAGTACCAGGGTACGAAAACTGACATATTTGAACACGTCTCCCGATCACATGGTTGATCATACTCTAGGTTCCACATGCATGTTTTAGCTGAAGGAAGAATACCTTAAACCTGGGTAGTTGAAACCCGTGGAATGGGTACCATGCAATATGACTTCAAAGGGTCTTCATTTGCTCACCGAACCTCTCCAATCCTATCACTGCTGCGTTTATGCCCCTGTACACATGCTTGATTCTCTTTCGGAGACATAGCAATCCATAGGTTTTAAGATACTTACAAGTCAGGTACATTCTTAGGCGTTTAATATGCGGTGTTGAGTCCATTTCGTTGAGCAAGGAGTAGCTCTTGTCTATTCCATATTTGGCTTAAGGAACTTTATCTGTGCTCATTTCAATCTCTGGTTTTATGCAGCACCCAAACTCACCTTTACCCTTAAGCAAGCATAAGTTGTTTTTCTAAATTTGAGACCCTGTTCTGTTCTGTAATTCAGTTCCTGTGTAGCCAAGTTTACATTCCGTGTATTACTGATATCTTATGATGTTTCTTTTTCTGTGTGACTTATTTCAGTTAGAATCATCATACCTGAATCCACTCATTGTGCTGCTAAGGGCCTGATGACATAGATTTCATTGCTGAGTGATATTGTTTTGTAAGTGAATACCACAACTTCTTTATCCATTTTTCACTTTCTGCGATGTTGAACTTGTACTGTAAACGAGGTTCTTGTAAACAGAGCCGTTCCAAACTTTGGGGTGGCTGTGTCTTTTTGATTTTAATTTCCCTAAGCTATAGGACATAAGTGGAAGTGCCCTAGGCTCTGTTGCTTTGTTTTTTAGATGTTTCAGGAAACACCATACACTTCTCCCAAGTGTCTGTTGGCAATTTACATCCCACCCATCAGCATAACAAGGCTCCCAGTTCTCCATGGCCTGTTGCCTTTCTGGATTTTACACTTTTTTCAGATGGCCCTTTTGACCGGGGGGAAGTGAGACTTCATTGTAGTGCAGATTTCCTTTGCAAGCTTGCTTGGTTGGCCAAAAAGGGCGTATGCGTTTTTTCCTGAATATATTCAGGAAAAAACGCATACGCCCTTTTTGGCCAAGTGCATCATTGTGGACGTTCTGCCTCTTTTCCTATGCTTTCAATGCAATTCCAGTCTACCTCCTGAAATCGGTTTCCTGCAATTCTGCCCCGCTTTCAAGTCCTCTTGGCAGCCTTACTTCAGTCTATTTTTGGACGATAGCTGTCATTTATAACTCTGCAGGTTTGTGAATTACAGTGCCCCTGAGCTCCTTTCTTCAACTCGCTTTCTTTTGAGCTGGCCGCAACACCGCAGGATGGCTTCAGGCCCTAATCTGGTTCCGGCCCGGCATGCTGAGCCTTTGGTTAATTCCTCTTCCTGGTGGGAAATGAGAGTTAAATTTGCCCGTCCAGACACCTCCAGCTAGCCTCTCATTGGTTCTCGGTATTCCTGTTCATCTTCCGCAGAAATTGCAAACTGGGCCAAACAGGAGGTTAAAGGCGCTGACTCTCCAAGTGGAGAGAGTGTTAGTAAAGCGTCTGGAATGTTGCACCCGAGTACCAGGGGAGGAAAACTGAGACATATTTGAACACGTCTCCCGTTCACATGGTTGATCATACTTGGGTTCCACATGCATGTTTTAGCTGAAGGAAGAATACCTTAAACCTGGGTAGTTGAAACCCGTGGAATGGGTACCATGCAATATGACTTCAAAGGGTCTTCATTTGCTCACCGAACCTCTCCAATCCTATCACTGCTGCGTTTATGCCCCTGTACACATGCTTGATTCTCTTTTGGAGACATAGCAATCCATAGGTTTTACGATACTTACTAGTCAAGTACATTCTTAGGCGTTTAATATGCGGTGTTGAGTCCATTTCGTTGAGCAAGGAGTAGCTCTTGTCTATTTCATATTTGACTTAAGGAACTTTATCTGTGCTCATTTCAATCTCTGGTTTTATGCAGCACCCCAACTCACCTTTACCCTTAAGCAAGAATAAGTTGGTTTTCTAAATTTCAGACCCTGTTCTGTTCTGTAATTCAGATCCTGTGTAGCCAAGTTTCCATTCCGTGTATTACTGATATCTTATGATGTTTCTTTTTCTGTGTGACTTATTTCAGTTAGAATCATCATACCTGAATCCACTCATTGTGCTGCTAAGGGCCTGATGACATAGATTTCATTGCTGAGTGATATTGCTTTGTAAGTGAATACCACAACTTCTTTATCCATTTTTCACTTTCTGCGATGTTGAACTTGTACTGTAAACGAGGTTATTGTAAACAGAGCCGTTCCAAACTTTGGGGTGGCTGTGTCTTTTTTATTTTAATTTCCCTAAGCTATAGGACCATAAGTGGAAGTGCCCTAGGTTCTGTTGCTTTGTTTTTTAGATGTTTCAGGAAACACCATACACTTCTCCCGAGTGTCTGTTGGCAATTTACATCCCGCCCATCAGCATAACAAGGCTCCCAGTTCTCCATGGCCTGTTGCCTTTCTGGATTTTACACTTTTTTCAGATGGCCCTTTTGACCGGGGGGAAGTGAGACTTCATTGTAGTGCAGATTTCCTTTGCAAGCTTGCTTGGTTGGCCAAAAAGGGCGTATGCGTTTTTTCCTGAATATATTCAGGAAAAAACGCATACGCCCTTTTTGGCCAAGTGCATCATTGTGGACGTTCTGCCTCTTTTCCTATGCTTTCAATGCAATTCCAGTCT
Source organism: Delphinus delphis (assembly GCF_949987515.2). Lineage (NCBI taxonomy): Eukaryota > Metazoa > Chordata > Mammalia > Artiodactyla > Delphinidae > Delphinus > Delphinus delphis. Next base: position 1,583,052 of record NW_027192663.1, on the reverse strand, counting down.
ACCTCCTGAAATCGGTTTCCTGCAATTCTGCCCCGCTTTCAAGTCCTCTTGGCAGCCTTACTTCAGTCTATTTTTGGACGATAGCTGTCATTTATAACTCTGCAGGTTTGTGAATTGCAGTGCCCCTGAGCTCCTTTCTTCAACTCGCTTTCTTGTGACCTGGCCGCAACACCGCAGGATGGCTTCAGGCCCTAATCTGGTTCCGGCCCGGCATGCTGAGCCTTTGGTTAATTCCTCTTCCTGGTGGGTAATGAGAGTTAAATTTGCCCGTCCAGACACCTCCAGCTAGCCTCTCATTGGTTCTCGCTATTCCTGTTCATCTTCCGCAGAAATTGCAAACTGGGCCAAACAGGAGGTTAAAGGGACTGACTCTCCAAGTCGGGAGAGTGTTAGTAAAGCGTCTGGAATGTTGCACCCGAGTACCAGGGTACGAAAACTGACATATTTGAACACGTCTCCCGATCACATGGTTGATCATACTCTAGGTTCCACATGCATGTTTTAGCTGAAGGAAGAATACCTTAAACCTGGGTAGTTGAAACCCGTGGAATGGGTACCATGCAATATGACTTCAAAGGGTCTTCATTTGCTCACCGAACCTCTCCAATCCTATCACTGCTGCGTTTATGCCCCTGTACACATGCTTGATTCTCTTTCGGAGACATAGCAATCCATAGGTTTTAAGATACTTACTAGTCAGGTACATTCTTAGGCGTTTAATATGCGGTGTTGAATCCATTTCGTTGAGCAAGGAGTAGCTCTTGTCTATTCCATATTTGACTTAAGGAACTTTATCTGTGCTCATTTCAATCTCTGGTTTTATGCAGCACCCCAACTCACCTTTACCCTTAAGCAAGCATAAGTTGGTTTTCTAAATTTGAGTCCCTGTTCTGTTCTGTAATTCAGTTCCTGTGTAGCCAAGTTTACATTCCGTGTATTACTGATATCTTATGATGTTTCTTTTTCTGTGTGACTTACTTCAGTTAGAATCATCATACCTGAATCCACTCATTGTGCTGCTAAGGGCCTGATGACACAGATTTCATTGCTGAGAGATATTGCTTTGTAAGTAAATACCACAACTTCTTTATCCATTTTTCACTTTCTGCGATGTTGAACTTGTACTGTAAACGAGGTTCTTGTAAACAGAGCCGTTCCAAACTTTGGGGTGGCTGTGTCTTTTTGATTTTAATTTCCCTAAGCTATAGGACCATAAGTGGAAGTGCCCTAGGTTCTGTTGCTTTGTTTTTTAGATGTTTCAGGAAACACCATACACTTCTCCCGAGTGGTTGTTGGCAATTTACATCCCGCCCATCAGCATAACAAGGCTCCCAGTTCTCCATGGCCTGTCCTGCCTTTCTGGATTTTACACTTTTTTCAGATGGCCCTTTTGACCGGGGGGAAGTGAGACTTCATTGTAGTGCAGATTTCCTTTGCAAGCTTGCTTGGTTGGCCAAAAAGGGCATATGCGTTTTTTCCTGAATATATTCAGGGAAAAACGCATACGCCCTTTTTGGCCAAGTGCATCATTGTGGACGTTCTGCCTCTTTTCCTATGCTTTCAATGCAATTCCAGTCTACCTCCTGAAATCGGTTTCCTGCAATTCTGCCCCACTTTGAAGTCCTCTTGGCAGCCTTACTTCAGTGTATTTTTGGACGATAGCTGTCATTTATAACTCTGCAGGTTTGTGAATTACAGTGCCCCTGAGCTCCTTTCTTCAACTCGCTTTCTTTTGAGCTGGCCGCAACACCGCAGGATGGCTTCAGGCCCTAATCTGGTTCCGGCCCGGCACGCTGAGCCTTTGGTTATTTCCTCTTCCTGGTGGGAAATGAGAGTTAAATTTGCCCGTCCAGACACCTCCAGCTAGCCTCTCATTGGTTCTCGCTATTCCTGTTCATCTTCCGCAGAAATTGCAAACTGGGACAAACAGGAGGTTAAAGGCGCTGACTCTCCAAGTGGGGAGAGTGTTAGTAAAGCGTCTGGAATGTTGCACCCGAGTACCAGGGGAGGAAAACTGAGACATATTTGAACACGTCTCCCGTTCACATGGTTGATCATACTTGGGTTCCACATGCATGTTTTAGCTGAAGGAAGAAAACCTTAAACCTGGAGAGTTGAGACCCGTGTAATGGGTACCATGCAATATGACTTCAAAGGGTCTTCATTTGCTCACCGAACCTCTCCAATCCTATCACTGCTGCGTTTATTCCCCTGTACACACGCTTGATTCTCTTTTGGAGACATAGCAATCCATAGGTTTTAAGATACTTACTAGTCAGGTACATTCTTAGGCGTTTAATATGGGGTGTTGAGTCCATTTCGTTGAGCAAGGAGTAGCTCTTGTCTATTCCATATTTGGCTTAAGGAACTTTATCTGTGCTCATTTCAATCTCTGGTTTTATGCAGCACCCCAACTCACCTTTACCCTTAAGCAAGCATAAGTTGGTTTTCTAAATTTGAGACACTGTTCTGTTTTGGAATTCAGTTCCTGTGTAGCCAAGGTTACATTCCGTGTATTAGTGATATCTTATGATGTTTCTTTTTCTGTGTGACTTATTTCAGTTAGAATCATCATACCTGAATCCACTCATTGTGCTGCTAAGGGCCTAATGACACAGATATCATTGCTGAGTGATATTGCTTTGTAAGTAAATACCACAACTTCTTTATCCATTTTTCACTTTCTGCGATGTTGAACTTGTACTGTAAACGAGGTTCTTGTAAACAGAGCCGTTCCAAACTTTGGGGTGGCTGTGTCTTTTTGATTTTAATTTCCCTAAGCTATAGGACCATATGTGGAAGTGCCCTAGGTTCTGTTGCTTTGTTTTTCACATGTTTCAGGAAACACCATACACTTCTCCCGAGTGGTTGTTGGCAATTTACATCCCGCCCATCACCATAACAAGGCTCCCAGTTCTCCATGGCCTGTCTTGTCTTTTGGATTTTACACTTTTTTCAGATGGCCCTTTTGACCGGGGGGAAGTGAGACTTCATTGTAGTGCAGATTTCCTTTGCAAGCTTGCTTGGTTGGCCAAAAAGGGCGTATGCGTTTTTTCCTGAATATATTCAGGAAAAAACGCATACGCCCTTTTTGGCCAAGTGCATCATTGTGGACGTTCTGCCTCTTTTCCTATGCTTTCAATGCAATTCCAGTCTACCTCCTGAAATCGGTTTCCTGCAATTCTGCCCCGCTTTCAAGTCCTCTTGGCAGCCTTACTTCAGTCTATTTTTGGACGATAGCTGTCATTTATAACTCTGCAGGTTTGTGCATTACAGTGCCCGTGAGCTCCTTTCTTCAACTTGCTTTCTTGTGACCTGGCCGCAACACCGCAGGATGGCTTCAGGCCCTAATCTGGTTCCGGTACGGCACGCTGAGCCTTTGGTTATTTCCTTTTCCTGATGGGAAATGAGAGTTAAATTTGCCCGTCCAGACACCTCAGGCTAGTCTCTCATTGGTTCTCACTATTCCTGTTCATCTTCCGCAGAAATTGCAAACTGGGCCAAACAGGAGGTTAAAGGCGCTGACTCTCCAAGTGGGGAGAGTGTTAGTAAAGCGTCTGGAATGTTGCACCCGAGTACCAGGGGAGGAAAACTGAGACATATTTGAACACGTCTCCCGTTCACATGGTTGATCATACTTGGGTTCCACATGCATGTTTTAGCTGAAGGAAGAATACCTAAAACCTGGAGAGTTAAGACCCGTGTAATGGGTACCATGCAATATGACTTCAAAGGGTCTTCATTTGCTCACCGAACCTCTCCAATCCTATCACTGCTTCGTTTATGCCCCTGTACACATGCTTGATTCTCTTTCGGAGACATAGCAATCCATAGGTTTTAAGATACTTACTAGTCAGGTACATTCTTAGGCGTTTAATATGCGGTGTTGAGTCCATTTCGTTGAGCAAGGAGTAGCTCTTGTCTATTCCATATTTGACTTAAGGAACTTTATCTGTGCTCATTTCAATCTCTGGTTTTATGCAGCACCCCAACTCACCTTTACCCTTAAGCAAGCATAAGTTGGTTTTCTAAATTTGAGACCCTGTTCTGTTCTGTAATTCAGTTCCTGTGTAGCCAAGTTTACATTCCGTGTATTAGTGATATCTTATGATGTTTCTTTTTCTGTGTGACTTACTTCAGTTAGAATCATCATACCTGAATCCACTCATTGTGCTGCTAAGGGCCTGATGACACAGATTTCATTGCTGAGTGATATTGCTTTGTAAGTAAATACCACAACTTCTTTATCCATTTTTCACTTTCTGCGATGTTGAACTTGTACTGTAAACGAGGTTCTTGTAAACAGAGCCGTTCCAAACTTTGGGGTGGCTGTGTCTTTTTGATTTTAATTTCCCTAAGCTATAGGACCATAAGTGGAAGTGCCCTAGGTTCTGTTGCTTTGTTTTTTAGATGTTTCAGGAAACACCATACACTTCTCCCGAGTGGTTGTTGGCAATTTACATCCCGCCCATCAGCATAAGAAGGCTCCCAGTTCTCCATGGCCTGTCCTGCCTTTCTGGATTTTACACTTTTTTCAGATGGCCCTTTTGACCGGGGGGAAGTGAGACTTCATTGTAGTGCAGATTTCCTTTGCAAGCTTGCTTGGTTGGCCAAAAAGGGCGTATGCGTTTTTTCCTGAATATATTCAGGAAAAAATGCATACGCCCTTTTTGGCCAAGTGCATCATTGTGGACGTTCTGCCTCTTTTCCTATGCTTTCAATGCAATTCCAGTCTACCTCCTGAAATCGGTTTCCTGCAATTCTGCCCCGCTTTCAAGTCCTCTTGGCAGCCTTACTTCAGTCTATTTTTGGACGATAGCTGTCATTTATAACTCTGCAGGTTTGTGCATTACAGTGCCCCTGAGCTCCTTTCTTCAACTCGCTTTCTTTTGAGCTGGCCGCCACACCGCAGGATGGCTTCAGGCCCTAATCTGGTTCCGGTACGGCACGCTGAGCCTTTGGTTACTTCCTCTTCCTGGTGGGAAATGAGAGTTAAATTTGCCCGTCCAGACACCTCCAGCTAGCCTCTCATTGGTTCTCGCTATTCCTGTTCATCTTCCGCAGAAATTGCAAACTGTGCCAAACAGGAGGTTAAAGGCGCTGACTCTCCAAGTGGGGAGAGTGTTAGTAAAGCGTCTGGAATGTTGCACCCGAGTACCAGGGGAGGAAAACTGAGACATATTTGAACACGTCTCCCGTTCACATGGTTGATCATACTTAGGTTCCACATGCATGTTTTAGCTGAAGGAAGAATACCTTAAACCTGGGTAGTTGAAACCCGTGGAATGGGTACCATGCAATATGACTTCAAAGGGTCTTCATTTGCTCACCGAACCTCTCCAATCCTATCACTGCTGCGTTTATGCCCCTGTACACATGCTTGATTCTCTTTCGGAGACATAGCAATCCATAGGTTTTAAGATACTTACTAGTCAGGTACATTCTTAGGCGTTTAATATGCGGTGTTGAGTCCATTTCGTTGAGCAAGGAGTAGCTCTTGTCTATTCCATATTTGACTTAAGGAACTTTATCTGTGCTCATTTCAATCTCTGGTTTTATGCAGCAACCCAACTCACCTTTCCCCTTAAGCAAGCATAAGTTGGTTTTCTAAATTTGAGAACCTGTTCTGTTTTGGAATTCAGTTCCTGTGTAGCCAAGTTTACATTCCGTGTATTAGTGATATCTTATGATGTTTCTTTTTCTGTGTGACTTATTTCAGTTAGAATCATCGTACCTGAATCTACTCACTATGCTGCTACGGGCCTGATGACATAGATTTCATTGCTGAGTGATACTGCATTGTACGTAAGTACCACAAATTCTTTATCCATTTTTCACTTTCTGCGATGTTGAACTTGTACTGTAAACGAGGTTCTTGTAAACAGAGCCGTTCCAAACTTTGGGGTGGCTGTGTCTTTTTGATTTTAATTTCCCTAAGCTATAGGACCATAAGTGGAAGTGCCCTAGGTTCTGTTGCTTTGTTTTTTAGATGTTTCAGGAAACACCATACACTTCTCCCGAGTGGTTGTTGGCAATTTACATCCCGCCCATCAGCATAACAAGGCTCCCAGTTCTCCATGGCCTGTCCTGCCTTTCTGGATTTTACACTTTTTTCAGATGGCCCTTTTGACCGGGGGGAAGTGAGACTTCATTGTAGTGCAGATTTCCTTTGCAAGCTTGCTTGGTTGGCCAAAAAGGGCGTATGCGTTTTTTCCTGAATATATTCAGGAAAAAACGCATACGCCCTTTTTGGCCAAGTGCATCATTGTGGACGTTCTGCCTCTTTTCCTATGCTTTCAATGCAATTCCAGTCTACCTCCTGAAATCGGTTTCCTGCAATTCTGCCCCGCTTTCAAGTCCTCTTGGCAGCCTTACTTCAGTCTATTTTTGGACGATAGCTGTCATTTATAACTCTGCAGGTTTGTGAATTACAGTGCCCCTGAGCTCCTTTCTTCAACTCGCTTTCTTTTGAGCTGGCCGCAACACCGCAGGATGGCTTCAGGCCCTAATCTGGTTCCGGTACGGCACGCTGAGCCTTTGGTTATTCCCTCTTCCTGGTGGGAAATGAGAGTTAAATTTGCCCGTCCAGACACCTCCAGCTAGCCTCTCATTGGTTCTCGCTATTCCTGTTCATCTTCCGCAGAAATTGCAAACTGGGCCAAACAGGAGGTTAAAGGCGCTGACTCTCCAAGTGGGGAGAGTGTTAGTAAAGCGTCTGGAATGTTGCACCCGAGTACCAGGGGAGGAAAACTGAGACATATTTGAACACATCTCCCGTTCACATGGTTGATCATACTTGGGTTCCACATGCATGTTTTAGCTGAAGGAAGAATACCTTAAACCTGGAGAGTTAAGACCCGTGTAATGGGTACCATGCAATATGACTTCAAAGGGTCTTCATTTGCTCACCGAACCTCTCCAATCCTATCACTGCTGCGTTTATGCCCCTGTACACATGCTTGATTCTCTTTCGGAGACATAGCAATCCATAGGTTTTTAAGATACTTACTAGTCAGGTACATTCTTAGGCGTTTAATATGCGGTGTTGAGTCCATTTCGTTGAGCAAGGAGTAGCTCTTGTCTATTCCATATTTGACTTAAGGAACTTTATCTGTGCTCATTTCAATCTCTGGTTTTATGCAGCACCCCAACTCACCTTTACCCTTAAGCAAGCATAAGTTGGTTTTCTAAATTTGAGACCCTGTTCTGTTCTGTAATTCAGTTCCTGTGTAGCCAAGTTTACATTCCGTGTATTAGTGATATCTTATGATGTTTCTTTTTCTGTGTGACTTACTTCAGTTAGAATCATCATACCTGAATCCACTCATTGTGCTGCTAAGGGCCTGATGACACAGATTTCATTGCTGAGTGATATTGCTTTGTAAGTAAATACCACAACTTCTTTATCCATTTTTCACTTTCTGCGATGTTGAACTTGTACTGTAAACGAGGTTCTTGTAAAGAGAGCCGTTCCAAACTTTGGGGTGGCTGTGTCTTTTTGATTTTAATTTCCCTAAGCTATAGGACCATAAGTGGCAGTGCCCTAGGCTCTGTTGCTTTGTTTTTTAGATGTTTCAGGAAACACCATACACTTCTCCCGAGTGTCTGTTGGCAATTTACATCCCGCCCATCAGCATAACAAGGCTCCCAGTTCTCCATGGCCTGTCCTGCCTTTCTGGATTTTACACTTTTTTCAGATGGCCCTTTTGACCGGGGGAAGTGAGACTTCATTGTAGTGCAGATTTCCTTTGGAAGCTTGCTTGGTTGGCCAAAAGGGCGTATGCGTTTTTTCCTGAATATATTCAGGAAAAAACGCATACGCCCTTTTTGGCCAAGTGCATCATTGTGGACGTTCTGCCTCTTTTCCTATGCTTTCAATGCAATTCCAGTCTACCTCCTGAAATCGGTTTCCTGCAATTCTGCCCCGCTTTCAAGTCCTCTTGGCAGCCTTACTTCAGTATATTTTTGGACGATAGCTGTCATTTATAACTCTGCAGGTTTGTGAATTACAGTGCCCCTGAGCTCCTTTCTTCAACTCGCTTTCTTTTGAGCTGGCCGCAACACCGCAGGATGGCTTCAGGCCCTAATCTGGTTCCGGTACGGCACGCTGAGCCTTTGGTTATTTCCTCTTCCTGGTGGGAAATGAGAGTTAAATTTGCCCGTCCAGACACCTCCAGCTAGCCTCTCATTGGTTCTCGCTATTCCTGTTCATCTTCCACAGAAATTGTAAACGGGGCCAAACAGGAGGTTAAAGGGACTGACTCTCCAAGTCGGGAGAGTGTTAGTAAAGCGTCTGGAATGTTGCACCCGAGTACCAGGGTACGAAAACTGAGACATATTTGAACACGTCTCCCGATCACATGGTTGATCATACTCTAGGTTCCACATGCATGTTTTAGCTGAAGGAAGAATACCTTAAACCTGGGTAGTTGAAACCCGTGTAATGGGTACCATGCAATATGACTTCAAAGTGTCTTCATTTGCGCACCGAACCTCTCCAATCCTATCACTGCTGCGTTTATGCCCCTGTACACATGCTTGATTCTCTTTTGGAGACATAGCAATCCATAGGTTTTAAGATACTTACTAGTCAGGAACATTCTTAGGCGTTTAATATGGGGTGTTGAGTCCATTTCGTTGAGCAAGGAGTAGCTCTTGTCTATTCCATATTTGGCTTAAGGAACTTTATCTGTGCTCATTTCAATCTCTGGTTTTATGCAGCACCCCAACTCACCTTTCCCCTTAAGCAAGCATAAGTTGGTTTTCTAAATTTGAGACCCTGTTCTGTTCTGGAATGCAGTTCCTGTGTAGCCAAGTTTACATTCCGTGTATTAGTGATATCTTAAGATGTTTCTTTTTCTGTGTGACTTATTTCAGTTAGAATCATCATACCTGAATCCACTCATTGTGATGCTAAGGGCCTGATGACATAGATTTCATTGCTGAGTGATATTGCTTTGTAAGTGAATACCACAACTTCTTTATCCATTTTTCACTTTCTGCGATGTTGAACTTGTACTGTAAACGAGGTTCTTGTAAACAGAGTCGTTCCAAACTTTGGGGTGGCTGTGTCTTTTTGATTTTAATTTCCCTAAGCTATAGGACCATAAGTGGAAGTGCCCTAGGCTCTGTTGCTTTGTTTTTTAGATGTTTCAGGAAACACCATACACTTCTCCCAAGTGTCTGTTGGCAATTTACATCCCGCCCATCAGCATAACAAGGCTCCCAGTTCTCAATGGCCTGTTGCCTTTCTGGATTTTACACTTTTTTCAGATGGCCCTTTTGACCGGGGGGAAGTGAGACTTCATTGTAGTGCAGATTTCCTTTGCAAGCTTGCTTGGTTGGCCAAAAAGGGCGTATGCGTTTTTTCCTGAATATATTCAGGAAAAAACGCATACGCCCTTTTTGGCCAAGTGCATCATTGTGGACGTTCTGCCTCTTTTCCTATGCTTTCGATGCAATTCCAGTCTACCTCCTGAAATCGGTTTCCTGCAATTCTGCCCCGCTTTCAAGTCCTCTTGGCAGCCTTACTTCAGTCTATTTTTGGACGATAGCTGTCATTTATAACTCTGCAGGTTTGTGAATTACAGTGCCCCTGAGCTCCTTTCTTCAACTCGCTTTCTTGTGACCTGGCCGCAACACCGCAGGATGGCTTCAGGCCCTAATCTGGTTCCGGCCCGGCATGCTGAGCCTTTGGTTAATTCCTCTTCCTGGTGGGAAATGAGAGTTAAATTTGCCCGTCCAGACACCTCCAGCTAGCCTCTCATTGGTACTCGCTATTCCTGTTCATCTTCCGCAGAAATTGCAAACGGTGCCAAACAGGAGTTTAAAGGGACTGACTCTCCAAGTCGGGAGAGTGTTAGTAAAGCGTCTGGAATGTTGCACCCGAGTACCAGGGGAGGAAAACTGAGACATATTTGAACACGTCTCCCGTTCACATGGTTGATCATACTCTGGGTTCCACATGCATGTTTTAGCTGAAGGAAGAATACCTTAAACCTGGAGAGTTGAGACCCGTGTAATGGGTACCATGCAATATGACTTCAAAGGGTCTTCATTTGCTCACCGAACCTCTCCAATCCTATCACTGCTGCGTTTATTCCCCTGTACACACGCTTGATTCTCTTTTGGAGACATAGCAATCCATAGGTTTTAAGATACTTACTAGTCAGGTACATTCTTAGGGGTTTAATATGGGGTTTTGAGTCCATTTCGTTGAGCAAGGAGTAGCTCTTGTCTATTCCATATTTGGCTTAAGGAACTTTATCTGTGCTCATTTCAATCTCTGGTTTTATGCAGCACCCCAACTCACCTTTCCCCTTAAGCAAGCATAAGTTGGTTTTCTAAATTTGAGACCCTGTTCTGTTCTGTAATTCAGTTCCTGTGTAGCCAAGTTTACATTCCGTGTATTACTGATATCTTATGATGTTTCTTTTTCTGTGTGACTTATTTCAGTTAGAATCATCATACCTGAATCCACTCATTGTGATGCTAAGGGCCTGATGACATAGAATTCATTGCTGAGTGATATTGCTTTGTAAGTAAATACCACAACTTCTTTATCCATTTTTCACTTTCTGCGATGTTGAACTTGTACTGTAAACGAGGTTCTTGTAAACAGAGCCGTTCCAAACTTTGGGGTGGCTGTGTCTTTTTGATTTTAATTTCCCTAAGCTATAGGACCATAAGTGGAAGTGCCCTAGGTTCTGTTGCTTTGTTTTTTAGATGTTTCAGGAAACACCATACACTTCTCCCGAGTGGTTGTTGGCAATTTACATCCCGCCCATCAGCATAACAAGGCTCCCAGTTCTCCATGGCCTGTCCTGCCTTTCTGGATTTTACACTTTTTTCAGATGGCCCTTTTGACCGGGGGGAAGTGAGACTTCATTGTAGTGCAGATTTCCTTTGCAAGCTTGCTTGGTTGGCCAAAAAGGGCGTATGCGTTTTTTCCTGAATATATTCAGGAAAAAACGCATACGCCCTTTTTGGCCAAGTGCATCATTGTGGACGTTCTGCCTCTTTTCCTATGCTTTCAATGCAATTCCAGTCTACCTCCTGAAATCGGTTTCCTGCAATTCTGCCCCGCTTTCAAGTCCTCTTGGCAGCCTTACTTCAGTATATTTTTGGACGATAGCTGTCATTTATAACTCTGCAGGTTTGTGAATTACAGTGCCCCTGAGCTCCTTTCTTCAACTCGCTTTCTTTTGAGCTGGCCGCAACACCGCAGGATGGCTTCAGGCCCTAATCTGGTTCCGGTACGGCACGCTGAGCCTTTGGTTATTTCCTCTTCCTGGTGGGAAATGAGAGTTAAATTTGCCCGTCCAGACACCTCCAGCTAGCCTCTCATTGGTTCTCGCTATTCCTGTTCATCTTCCGCAGAAATTGTAAACGGGGCCAAACAGGAGGTTAAAGGGACTGACTCTCCAAGTCGGGAGAGTGTTAGTAAAGCGTCTGGAATGTTGCACCCGAGTACCAGGGTACGAAAACTGAGACATATTTGAACACGTCTCCCGATCACATGGTTGATCATACTCTAGGTTCCACATGCATGTTTTAGCTGAAGGAAGAATACCTTAAACCTGGGTAGTTGAAACCCGTGTAATGGGTACCATGCAATATGACTTCAAAGTGTCTTCATTTGCGCACCGAACCTCTCCAATCCTATCACTGCTGCGTTTATGCCCCTGTACACATGCTTGATTCTCTTTTGGAGACATAGCAATCCATAGGTTTTAAGATACTTACTAGTCAGGAACATTCTTAGGCGTTTAATATGGGGTGTTGAGTCCATTTCGTTGAGCAAGGAGTAGCTCTTGTCTATTCCATATTTGGCTTAAGGAACTTTATCTGTGCTCATTTCAATCTCTGGTTTTATGCAGCACCCCAACTCACCTTTCCCCTTAAGCAAGCATAAGTTGGTTTTCTAAATTTGAGACCCTGTTCTGTTCTGGAATGCAGTTCCTGTGTAGCCAAGTTTACATTCCGTGTATTAGTGATATCTTAAGATGTTTCTTTTTCTGTGTGACTTATTTCAGTTAGAATCATCATACCTGAATCCACTCATTGTGATGCTAAGGGCCTGATGACATAGATTTCATTGCTGAGTGATATTGCTTTGTAAGTGAATACCACAACTTCTTTATCCATTTTTCACTTTCTGCGATGTTGAACTTGTACTGTAAACGAGGTTCTTGTAAACAGAGCCGTTCCAAACTTTGGGGTGGCTGTGTCTTTTTGATTTTAATTTCCCTAAGCTATAGGACCATAAGTGGAAGTGCCCTAGGCTCTGTTGCTTTGTTTTTTAGATGTTTCAGGAAACACCATACACTTCTCCCAAGTGTCTGTTGGCAATTTACATCCCGCCCATCAGCATAACAAGGCTCCCAGTTCTCAATGGCCTGTTGCCTTTCTGGATTTTACACTTTTTTCAGATGGCCCTTTTGACCGGGGGGAAGTGAGACTTCATTGTAGTGCAGATTTCCTTTGCAAGCTTGCTTGGTTGGCCAAAAAGGGCGTATGCGTTTTTTCCTGAATATATTCAGGAAAAAACGCATACGCCCTTTTTGGCCAAGTGCATCATTGTGGACGTTCTGCCTCTTTTCCTATGCTTTCAATGCAATTCCAGTCTACCTCCTGAAATCGGTTTCCTGCAATTCTGCCCCGCTTTCAAGTCCTCTTGGCAGCCTTACTTCAGTCTATTTTTGGACGATAGCTGTCATTTATAACTCTGCAGGTTTGTGAATTACAGTGCCCCTGAGCTCCTTTCTTCAACTCGCTTTCTTGTGACCTGGCCGCAACACCGCAGGATGGCTTCAGGCCCTAATCTGGTTCCGGCCCGGCATGCTGAGCCTTTGGTTAATTCCTCTTCCTGGTGGGAAATGAGAGTTAAATTTGCCCGTCCAGACACCTCCAGCTAGCCTCTCATTGGTACTCGCTATTCCTGTTCATCTTCCGCAGAAATTGCAAACGGTGCCAAACAGGAGGTTAAAGGGACTGACTCTCCAAGTGGGGAGAGTGTTAGTAAAGCGTCTGGAATGTTGCACCCGAGTACCAGGGGAGGAAAACTGAGACATATTTGAACACATCTCCCGTTCACATGGTTGATCATACTCTGGGTTCCACATGCATGTTTTAGCTGAAGGAAGAATACCTTAAACCTGGAGAGTTGAGACCCGTGTAATGGGTACCATGCAATATGACTTCAAAGGGTCTTCATTTGCTCACCGAACCTCTCCAATCCTATCACTGCTGCGTTTATTCCCCTGTACACACGCTTGATTCTCTTTTGGAGACATAGCAATCCATAGGTTTTAAGATACTTACTAGTCAGGTACATTCTTAGGGGTTTAATATGGGGTTTTGAGTCCATTTCGTTGAGCAAGGAGTAGCTCTTGTCTATTCCATATTTGGCTTAAGGAACTTTATCTGTGCTCATTTCAATCTCTGGTTTTATGCAGCACCCCAACTCACCTTTCCCCTTAAGCAAGCATAAGTTGGTTTTCTAAATTTGAGACCCTGTTCTGTTCTGTAATTCAGTTCCTGTGTAGCCAAGTTTACATTCCGTGTATTACTGATATCTTATGATGTTTCTTTTTCTGTGTGACTTATTTCAGTTAGAATCATCATACCTGAATCCACTCATTGTGATGCTAAGGGCCTGATGACATAGAATTCATTGCTGAGTGATATTGCTTTGTAAGTAAATACCACAACTTCTTTATCCATTTTTCACTTTCTGCGATGTTGAACTTGTACTGTAAACGAGGTTCTTGTAAACAGAGCCGTTCCAAACTTTGGGGTGGCTGTGTCTTTTTGATTTTAATTTCCCTAAGCTATAGGACCATAAGTGGAAGTGCCCTAGGTTCTGTTGCTTTGTTTTTTAGATGTTTCAGGAAACACCATACACTTCTCCCGAGTGGTTGTTGGCAATTTACATCCCGCCCATCAGCATAACAAGGCTCCCAGTTCTCCATGGCCTGTCCTGCCTTTCTGGATTTTACACTTTTTTCAGATGGCCCTTTTGACCGGGGGGAAGTGAGACTTCATTGTAGTGCAGATTTCCTTTGCAAGCTTGCTTGGTTGGCCAAAAAGGGCGTATGCGTTTTTTCCTGAATATATTCAGGAAAAAACGCATACGCCCTTTTTGGCCAAGTGCATCATTGTGGACGTTCTGCCTCTTTTCCTATGCTTTCAATGCAATTCCAGTCTACCTCCTGAAATCGGTTTCCTGCAATTCTGCCCCGCTTTCAAGTCCTCTTGGCAGCCTTACTTCAGTATATTTTTGGACGATAGCTGTCATTTATAACTCTGCAGGTTTGTGAATTACAGTGCCCCTGAGCTCCTTTGTTCAACTCGCTTTCTTGTGACCTGGCCGCAACACCGCAGGATGGCTTCAGGCTCTAATCTGGTTCCGGTACGGCACGCTGAGCCTTTGGTTATTTCCTCTTCCTGGTGGGAAATGAGAGTTAAATTTGCCCGTCCAGACACCTCCAGCTAGCCTCTCATTGGTTCTCGCTATTCCTGTTCATCTTCCGCAGAAATTGCAAACTGGGCCAAACAGGAGGTTAAAGGCGCTGACTCTCCAAGTGGGGAGAGTGTTAGTAAAGCGTCTGGAATGTTGCACCCGAGTACCAGGGGAGGAAAACTGAGACATATTTGAACACGTCTCCCGTTCACATGGTTGATCATACTTGGGTTCCACATGCATGTTTTAGCTGAAGGAAGAATACCTAAAACCTGGGTAGTTGAAACCCGTGGAATGGGTACCATGCAATATGACTTCAAAGGGTCTTCATTTGCTCACCGAACCTCTCCAATCCTATCACTGCTGCGTTTATGCCCCTGTACACATGCTTGATTCTCTTTCGGAGACATAGCAATCCATAGGTTTTAAGATACTTACTAGTCAGGTACATTCTTAGGCGTTTAATATGCGGTGTTGAGTCCATTTCGTTGAGCAAGGAGTAGCTCTTGTCTATTCCATATTTGGCTTAAGGAACTTTATCTGTGCTCATTTCAATCTCTGGTTTTATGCAGCAACCCAACTCACCTTTCCCCTTAAGCAAGCATAAGTTGGTTTTCTAAATTTGAGACCCTGTTCTGTTTTGGAATTCAGTTCCTGTGTAGCCAAGTTTACATTCCGTGTATTAGTGATATCTTATGATGTTTCTTTTTCTGTGTGACTTATTTCAGTTAGAATCATCGTACCTGAATCTACTCATTATGCTGCTACGGGCCTGATGACATAGATTTCATTGCTGAGTCATACTGCATTGTACGTAAGTACCACAAGTTCTTTATCCATTTTTCACTTTCTGCGATGTTGAACTTGTACTGTAAACGAGGTTCTTGTAAACAGAGCCGTTCCAAACTTTGGGGTGGCTGTGTCTTTTTGATTTTAATTTCCCTAAGCTATAGGACCATAAGTGGAAGTGCCCTAGGCTCTGTTGCTTTGTTTTTTAGATGTTTCAGGAAACACCATACACTTCTCCCGAGTGTCTGTTGGCAATTTACATCCCGCCCATCAGCATAACAAGGCTCCCAGTTCTCCATGGCCTGTCCTGCCTTTCTGGATTTTACACTTTTTTCAGATGGCCCTTTTAACCGGGGGGAAGTGAGACTTCATTGTAGTGCAGATTTCCTTTGCAAGCTTGCTTGGTTGGCCAAAAAGGGCGTATGCGTTTTTTCCTGAATATATTCAGGAAAAAACGCATACGCCCTTTTTGGCCAAGTGCATCATTGTGGACGTTCTGCCTCTTTTCCTATGCTTTCAATGCAATTCCAGTCTACCTCCTGAAATCGGTTTCCTGCAATTCTGCCCCGCTTTCAAGTCCTCTTGGCAGCCTTACTTCAGTCTATTTTTGGACGATAGCTGTCATTTATAACTCTGCAGGTTTGTGAATTACAGTGCCCCTGAGCTCCTTTCTTCAACTCGCTTTCTTGTGACCTGGCCGCAACACCGCAGGATGGCTTCAGGACCTAATCTGGTTCCGGCACGGCACGCTGAGCCTTTGGTTAATTCCTCTTCCTGGTGGGAAATGAGAGTTAAATTTGCCCGTCCACACACCTCCAGCTAGTCTCTCATTGGTTCTCGCTATTCCTGTTCATCTTCCGCAGAAATTGCAAACTGGGCCAAACAGGAGGTTAAAGGGACTGACTCTCCAAGTCGGGAGAGTGTTAGTAAAGCGTCTGGAATGTTGCACCCGAGTACCAGGGTACGAAAACTGAGACATATTTGAACACGTCTCCCGATCACATGGTTGATCATACTCTAGGTTCCACATGCATGTTTTAGCTGAAGGAAGAATACCTTAAACCTGGGTAGTTGAAACCCGTGGAATGGGTACCATGCAATATGACTTCAAAGTGTCTTCATTTGCGCACCGAACCTCTCCAATCCTATCACTGCTGCGTTTATGCCCCTGTACACATGCTTCATTCTCTTTTGGAGACATAGCAATCCATAGGTTTTAAGATACTTACTAGTCAGGAACATTCTTAGGCGTTTAATATGGGGTGTTGAGTCCATTTCGTTGAGCAAGGAGTAGCTCTTGTCTATTCCATATTTGGCTTAAGGAACTTTATCTGTGCTCATTTCAATCTCTGGTTTTATGCAGCACCCCAACTCACCTTTCCCCTTAAGCAAGCATAAGTTGGTTTTCTAAATTTGAGACCCTGTTCTGTTCTGTAATTCAGTTCCTGTGTAGCCAAGTTTACATTCCGTGTATTAGTGATATCTTATGATGTTTCTTTTTCTGTGTGACTTATTTCAGTTAGAATCATCATACCTGAATCCACTCATTGTGATGCTAAGGGCCTGATGACATAGATTTCATTGCTGAGTGATATTGCTTTGTAAGTGAATACCACAACTTCTTTATCCATTTTTCACTTTCTGCGATGTTGAACTTGTACTGTAAACGAGGTTCTTGTAAACAGAGCCGTTCCAAACTTTGGGGTGGCTGTGTCTTTTTGATTTTAATTTCCCTAAGCTATAGGACCATAAGTGGAAGTGCCCTAGGCTCTGTTGCTTTGTTTTTTAGATGTTTCAGGAAACACCATACACTTCTCCCAAGTGTCTGTTGGCAATTTACATCCCGCCCATCAGCATAACAAGGCTCCCAGTTCTCAATGGCCTGTTGCCTTTCTGGATTTTACACTTTTTTCAGATGGCCCTTTTGACCGGGGGGAAGTGAGACTTCATTGTAGTGCAGATTTCCTTTGCAAGCTTGCTTGGTTGGCCAAAAAGGGCGTATGCGTTTTTTCCTGAATATATTCAGGAAAAAACGCATACGCCCTTTTTGGCCAAGTGCATCATTGTGGACGTTCTGCCTCTTTTCCTATGCTTTCAATGCAATTCCAGTCTACCTCCTGAAATCGGTTTCCTGCAATTCTGCCCCGCTTTCAAGTCCTCTTGGCAGCCTTACTTCAGTCTATTTTTGGACGATAGCTGTCATTTATAACTCTGCAGGTTTGTGAATTACAGTGCCCCTGAGCTCCTTTCTTCAACTCGCTTTCTTGTGACCTGGCCGCAACACCGCAGGATGGCTTCAGGCCCTAATCTGGTTCCGGCCCGGCATGCTGAGCCTTTGGTTAATTCCTCTTCCTGGTGGGAAATGAGAGTTAAATTTGCCCGTCCAGACACCTCCAGCTAGCCTCTCATTGGTTCTCGCTATTCCTGTTCATCTTCCGCAGAAATTGCAAACTGGGCCAAACAGGAGGTTAAAGGCGCTGACTCTCCAAGTGGGGAGAGTGTTAGTAAAGCGTCTGGAATGTTGCACCCGAGTACCAGGGGAGGAAAACTGAGACATATTTGAACACATCTCCCGTTCACATGGTTGATCATACTTGGGTTCCACATGCATGTTTTAGCTGAAGGAAGAATACCTTAAACCTGGAGAGTTAAGACCCGTGTAATGGGTACCATGCAATATGACTTCAAAGGGTCTTCATTTGCTCACCGAACCTCTCCAATCCTATCACTGCTGCGTTTATGCCCCTGTACACATGCTTGATTCTCTTCCGGAGACATAGCAATCCATAGGTTTTTAAGATACTTACTATTCAGGTACATTCTTAGGCATTTAATATGCGGTGTTGAGTCCATTTCGTTGAGCAAGGAGTAGCTCTTGTCTATTCCATATTTGACTTAAGGAACTTTATCTGTGCTCATTTCAATCTCTGGTTTTATGCAGCACCCCAACTCACCTTTACCCTTAAGCAAGCATAAGTTGGTTTTCTAAATTTGAGACCCTGTTCTGTTCTGTAATTCAGTTCCTGTGTAGCCAAGTTTACATTCCGTGTATTACTGATATCTTATGATGTTTCTTTTTCTGTGTGACTTACTTCAGTTAGAATCATCATACCTGAATCCACTCATTGTGCTGCTAAGGGCCTGATGACACAGATTTCATTGCTGAGTGATATTGCTTTGTAAGTAAATACCACAACTTCTTTATCCATTTTTCATTTTCTGCGATGTTGAACTTGTACTGTAAACGAGGTTCTTGTAAACAGAGCCGTTCCAAACTTTGAGGTGGCTGTGTCTTTTTGATTTTAATTTCCCTAAGCTATAGGACCATAAGTGGAAGTGCCCTAGGTTCTGTTGCTTTGTTTTTTAGATGTTTCAGGAAACACCATACACTTCTCCGGAGTGGTTGTTGGCAATTTACATCCCGCCCATCAGCATAACAAGGCTCCCAGTTCTCCATGGCCTGTCCTGCTTTTCTGGATTTTACACTTTTTTCAGATGGCCCTTTTGACCGGGGGGAAGTGAGACTTCATTGTAGTGCAGATTTCCTTTGCAAGCTTGCTTGGTTGGCCAAAAAGGGCGTATGCGTTTTTTCCTGAATATATTCAGGAAAAAACGCATACGCCCTTTTTGGCAAAGTGCATCATTGTGGACGTTCTGCCTCTTTTCCTATGCTTTCAATGCAATTCCAGTCTACCTCCTGAAATCGGTTTCCTGCAATTCTGCCCGCTTTCAAGTCCTCTTGGCAGCCTTACTTCAGTCTATTTTTGGACGATAGCTGTCATTTATAACTCTGCAGGTTTGTGAATTACAGTGCCCCTGAGCTCCTTTCTTCAACTCGCTTTCTTTTGAGCTGGCCGCAACACCGCAGGATGGCTTCAGGCCCTAATCTGGTTCCGGTACGGCACGCTGAGCCTTTGGTTATTTCCTCTTCCTGGTGGGAAATGAGAGTTAAATTTGCCCGTCCAGACACCTCCAGCTAGCCTCTCATTGGTTCTCGCTATTCCTGTTCATCTTCCGCAGAAATTGCAAACTGGGCCAAACAGGAGGTTAAAGGGACTGACTCTCCATGTGGGGAGAGTGTTAGTAAAGCGTCTGGAATGTTGCACCCAAGTACCAGGGTACGAAAACTGAGACATATTTGAACTCGTCTCCCGATCACATGGTTGATCATATGCTAGGTTCCACATGCATGTTTTAGCTGAAGGAAGAATACCTTAAACCTGGGTAGTTGAAACCCGTGGAATGGGTACCATGCAATATGACTTCAAAGGGTCTTCATTTGCTCACCGAACCTCTCCAATCCTATCACTGCTGCGTTTATGCCCCTGTACACATGCTTGATTCTCTTTTGGAGACATAGCAATCCATAGGTTTTAAGATACTTACTAGTCAGGAACATTCTTAGGCGTTTAATATGGGGTGTTGAGTCCATTTCGTTGAGCAAGGAGTAGCTCTTGTCTATTCCATATTTGGCTTAAGGAACTTTATCTGTGCTCATTTCAATCTCTGGTTTTATGCAGCACCCCAACTCACCTTTCCCCTTAAGCAAGCATAAGTTGGTTTTCTAAATTTGAGACCCTGTTCTGTTCTGTAATTCAGTTCCTGTGTAGCCAAGTTTCCATTCCGTGTATTACTGATATCTTATGATGTTTCTTTTTCTGTGTGACTTATTTCAGTTAGAATCATCATACCTGAATCCACTCATTGTGATGCTAAGGGCCTGATGACATAGATTTCATTGCTGAGTGATATTGATTTGTAAGTGAATACCACAACTTCTTTATCCATTTTTCACTTTCTGCGATGTTGAACTTGTACTGTAAACGAGGTTCTTGTAAACAGAGCCGTTCCAAACTTTGGGGTGGCTGTGTCTTTTTGATTTTAATTTCCCTAAGCTATAGGACCATAAGTGGAAGTGCCCTAGGCTCTGTTGCTTTGTTTTTTAGATGTTTCAGGAAACACCATACACTTCTCCCAAGTGTCTGTTGGCAATTTACATCCCGCCCATCAGCATAACAAGGCTCCCAGTTCTCAATGGCCTGTTGCCTTTCTGGATTTTACACTTTTTTCAGATGGCCCTTTTGACCGGGGGGAAGTGAGACTTCATTGTAGTGCAGATTTCCTTTGCAAGCTTGCTTGGTTGGCCAAAAAGGGCGTATGCGTTTTTTCCTGAATATATTCAGGAAAAAACGCATACGCCCTTTTTGGCCAAGTGCATCATTGTGGACGTTCTGCCTCTTTTCCTATGCTTTCAATGCAATTCCAGTCTACCTCCTGAAATCGGTTTCCTGCAATTCTGCCCCGCTTTCAAGTCCTCTTGGCAGCCTTACTTCAGTCTATTTTTGGACGATAGCTGTCATTTATAACTCTGCAGGTTTGTGAATTACAGTGCCCCTGAGCTCCTTTCTTCAACTCGCTTTCTTGTGAGCTGGCCGCAACACCGCAGGATGGCTTCAGGCCCTAATCTGGTTCCGGCCCGGCATGCTGAGCCTTTGGTTAATTCCTCTTCCTGGTGGGAAATGAGAGTTAAATTTGCCCGTCCAGACACCTCCAGCTAGCCTCTCATTGGTTCTCGCTATTCCTGTTCATCTTCCGCAGAAATTGCAAACGGGGCCAAACAGGAGGTTAAAGGGACTGACTTTCCAAGTCGGGAGAGTGTTAGTAAAGCGTCTGGAATGTTGCACCCGAGTACCAGGGGAGGAAAACTGAGACATATTTGAACACGTCTCCCGTTCACATGGTTGATCATACTCTGGGTTCCACATGCATGTTTTAGCTGAAGGAAGAATACCTTAAACCTGGAGAGTTGAGACCCGTGGAATGGGTACCATGCAATATGACTTCAAAGGGTCTTCATTTGCTCACCGAACCTCTCCAATCCTATCACTGCTGCGTTTATTCCCCTGTACACACGCTTGATTCTCTTTTGGAGACATAGCAATCCATAGGTTTTAAGATACTTACTAGTCAGGTACATTCTTAGGGGTTTAATATGGGGTTTTGAGTCCATTTCGTTGAGCAAGGAGTAGCTCTTGTCTATTCCATATTTGGCTTAAGGAACTTTATCTGTGCTCATTTCAATCTCTGGTTTTATGCAGCACCCCAACTCACCTTTCCCCTTAAGCAAGCATAAGTTGGTTTTCTAAATTTGAGACCCTGTTCTGTTCTGTAATTCAGTTCCTGTGTAGCCAAGTTTACATTCCGTGTATTACTGATATCTTATGATGTTTCTTTTTCTGTGTGACTTATTTCAGTTAGAATCATCATACCTGAATCCACTCATTGTGATGCTAAGGGCCTGATGACATAGAATTCATTGCTGAGTGATATTGCTTTGTAAGTAAATACCACAACTTCTTTATCCATTATTCACATTCTGCGATGTTCAACTTGTACTGTAAACGAGGTTGTTGTAAACAGAGCCGTTCCAAACTTCGGGGTGGCTGTGTCTTTTTGATTTTAATTTCCCTAAGCTATAGGACCATAAGTGGCAGTTCCCTAGGCTCTGTTGCTTTGTTTTTTAGATGTTTCAGGAAACACCATAAACTTCTCCCGAGTGTCTGTTGGCAATTTACATCCCGCCCATCAGCAAAACAAGGCTCCCAGTTCTCCATGGCTTGTCCTGCCTTTCTGGATTTTAAACTTTTTTCAGATGGCCCTTTTGACCGGGGGGAAGTGAGACTTCATTGTAGTGCAGATTTCCTTTGCAAGCTTGCTTGGTTGGCCAAAAAGGGCGTATGCGTTTTTTCCTGAATATATTCAGGAAAAAACGCATACGCCCTTTTTGGCCAAGTGCATCATTGTGGACGTTCTGCCTCTTTTCCTATGCTTTCAATGCAATTCCAGTCTACCTCCTGAAATCGGTTTCCTGCAATTCTGCCCCGCTTTCAAGTCCTCTTGGCAGCCTTACTTCAGTCTATTTTTGGACGATAGCTATCATTTATAACTCTGCAGGTTTGTGAATTACAGTGCCCCTGAGCTCCTTTCTTCAACTCGCTTTCTTGTGACCTGGCCGCAACACCGCAGGATGGCTTCAGGCCCTAATCTGGTTCCGGCACGGCACGCTGAGCCTTTGGTTATTTCCTCTTCCTGGTGGGAAATGAGAGTTAAATTTGCCCGTCCAGACACCTCCAGCTAGCCTCTCATTGGTTCTCGCTATTCCTGTTCATCTTCCGCAGAAATTGCAAACTGGGCCAAACAGGAGGTTAAAGGCGCTGACTCTCCAAGTGGGGAGAGTGTTAGTAAAGCGTCTGGAATGTTGCACCCGAGTACCAGGGGAGGAAAACTGAGACATATTTGAACACGTCTCCCGTTCACATGGTTGATCATACTTGGGTTCCACATGCATGTTTTAGCTGAAGGAAGAATACCTTAAACCTGGAGAGTTAAGACCCGTGTAATGGGTACCATGCAATATGACTTCAAAGGGTCTTCATTTGCTCACCGAACCTCTCCAATCCTATCACTGCTGCGTTTATGCCCCTGTACACATGCTTGATTCTCTTTCGGAGACATAGCAATCCATAGGTTTTTAAGATACTTACTATTCAGGTACATTCTTAGGCATTTAATATGCGGTGTTGAGTCCATTTCGTTGAGCAAGGAGTAGCTCTTGTCTATTCCATATTTGGCTTAAGGAACTTTATCTGTGCTCATTTCAATCTCTGGTTTTATGCAGCACCCCAACTCACCTTTCCCCTTAAGCAAGCATAAGTTGTTTTTCTCAATTTGAGACCCTGTTCTGTTCTGTAATTCAGTTCCTGTGTAGCCAAGTTTACATTCCGTGTATTACTGATATCTTATGATGTTTCTTTTTCTGTGTGACTTACTTCAGTTAGAATCATCATACCTGAATCCACTCATTGTGCTGCTAAGGGCCTGATGACACAGATTTCATTGCTGAGTGATATTGCTTTGTAAGTAAATACCACAACTTCTTTATCCATTTTTCACTTTCTGCGATGTTGAACTTGTACTGTAAACGAGGTTCTTGTAAACAGAGCCGTTCCAAACTTTGGGGTGGCTGTGTCTTTTTGATTTTAATTTCCCTAAGCTATAGGACCATAAGTGGAAGTGCCCTAGATTCTGTTGCTTTGTTTTTTACATGTTTCATGAAACACCATACACTTCTCCCGAGTGGTTGTTGGCAATTTACATCCCGCCCATCAACATAACAAGGCTCCCAGTTCTCCATGGCCTGTCCTGCTTTTCTGGATTTTACACTTTTTTCAGATGGCCCTTTTGACCGGGGGGAAGTGAGACTTCATTGTAGTGCAGATTTCCTTTGCAAGCTTGCTTGGTTGGCCAAAAAGTGCGTATGCGTTTTTTCCTGAATATATTCAGGAAAAAACGCATACGCCCTTTTTGGCCAAGTGCATCATTGTGGACGTTCTGCCTCTTTTCCTATGCTTTCAATGCAATTCCAGTCTACCTCCTGAAATCGGTTTCCTGCAATTCTGCCCGCTTTCAAGTCCTCTTGGCAGCCTTACTTCAGTCTATTTTTGGACGATAGCTGTCATTTATAACTCTGCAGGTTTGTGAATTACAGTGCCCCTGAGCTCCTTTCTTCAACTCGCTTTCTTTTGAGCTGGCCGCAACACCGCAGGATGGCTTCAGGCCCTAATCTGGTTCCGGTACGGCACGCTGAGCCTTTGGTTATTTCCTCTTCCTGGTGGGAAATGAGAGTTAAATTTGCCCGTCCAGACACCTCCAGCTAGCCTCTCATTGGTTCTCGCTATTCCTGTTCATCTTCCGCAGAAATTGCAAACTGGGCCAAACAGGAGGTTAAAGGGACTGACTCTCCAAGTGGGGAGAGTGTTAGTAAAGCGTCTGGAATGTTGCACCCAAGTACCAGGGTACGAAAACTGAGACATATTTGAACTCGTCTCCCGATCACATGGTTGATCATATGCTAGGTTCCACATGCATGTTTTAGCTGAAGGAAGAATACCTTAAACCTGGGTAGTTGAAACCCGTGGAATGGGTACCATGCAATATGACTTCAAAGGGTCTTCATTTGCTCACCGAACCTCTCCAATCCTATCACTGCTGCGTTTATGCCCCTGTACACATGCTTGATTCTCTTTTGGAGACATAGCAATCCATAGGTTTTAAGATACTTACTAGTCAGGAACATTCTTAGGCGTTTAATATGGGGTGTTGAGTCCATTTCGTTGAGCAAGGAGTAGCTCTTGTCTATTCCATATTTGGCTTAAGGAACTTTATCTGTGCTCATTTCAATCTCTGGTTTTATGCAGCAACCCAACTCACCTTTCCCCTTAAGCAAGCATAAGTTGGTTTTCTAAATTTGAGACCCTGTTCTGTTCTGTAATTCAGTTCCTGTGTAGCCAAGTTTCCATTCCGTATATTACTGATATCTTATGATGTTTCTTTTTCTGTGTGACTTATTTCAGTTAGAATCATCATACCTGAATCCACTCATTGTGATGCTAAGGGCCTGATGACATAGATTTCATTGCTGAGTGATATTGATTTGTAAGTGAATACCACAACTTCTTTATCCATTTTTCACTTTCTGCGATGTTGAACTTGTACTGTAAACGAGGTTCTTGTAAACAGAGGCGTCCCAAACTTTGGGGTGGCTGTGTCTTTTTGATTTTAATTTCCCTAAGCAATAGGACCATAAGTGGCAGTGCCCTAGGCTCTGTTGCTTTGTTTTTTAGATGTTACAGGAAACACCATACACTTCTCCCGAGTGTCTGTTGGCAATTTACATCCCGCCCATCAGCATAACAAGGCTCCCAGTTCTCCATGGCCTGTCCTGCCTTTCTGGATTTTACACTTTTTTGAGATGGCCCTTTTGACCGGGGGGAAGTGAGACTTCATTGTAGTGCAGATTTCCTTTGCAAGCTTGCTTGGTTGGCCAAAAAGGGCGTATGCGTTTTTTCCTGAATATATTCAGGAAAAAATGCATACGCCCTTTTTGGCCAAGTGCATCATTGTGGACGTTCTGCCTCTTTTCCTATGCTTTCAATGCAATTCCAGTCTA
Organism: Delphinus delphis; assembly: GCF_949987515.2. NCBI lineage: Eukaryota > Metazoa > Chordata > Mammalia > Artiodactyla > Delphinidae > Delphinus > Delphinus delphis. The sequence goes on along the minus strand of NW_027192663.1, from coordinate 1,557,790 downwards.
CCTCCTGAAATCGGTTTCCTGCAATTCTGCCCCGCTTTCAAGTCCTCTTGGCAGCCTTACTTCAGTCTATTTTTGGACGATAGCTGTCATTTATAACTCTGTAGGTTTGTGAATTACAGTGCCCCTGAGCTCGTTGCTTCAACTCGCTTTCTTTTGAGCTGGCCGCAACACCGCAGGATGGCTTCAGGCCCTCATCTGGTTCCGGTACGGCACGCTGAGCCTTTGGTTATTTCCTCTTCCTGGTGGGAAATGAGAGTTAAATTTGCCCGTCCAGACACCTCCAGCTAGCCTCTCATTGGTTCTCGCTATTCCTGTTCATCTTCCGCAGAAATTGCAAACTGGGCCAAACAGCAGGTTAAAGGCGCTGAATCTCCAAGTGGGGAGAGTGTTAGTAAAGCGTCTGGAATTTTGCACCCGAGTACCAGGGGAGGAAAACTGAGACATATTTGAACATGTCTCCCGTTCACATGGTTGATCATACTTGGGTTCCACATGCATGTTTTAGCTGAAGGAAGAATACCTTAAACCTGGAGAGTTGAGACCCGTGTAATGGGTACCATGCAATATGACTTCAAAGGGTCTTCATTTGCTCACCGAACCTCTCCAATCCTATCACTGCTGCGTTTATGCCCCTGTACACATGCTTGATTCTCTTTTGGAGACATAGCAATCCATAGGTTTTACGATACTTACTAGTCAGGTACATTCTAAGGCGTGTAATATGCGGTGTTGAGTCTATTTCATTGAGCAAGGAGTAGCTCTTGTCTATTCCATATTTGACTTACGGAACTTTATCTGTGCTCATTTCAATCTCTGGTTTTATGCAGCACCCCAACTCACCTTTACCCTTAAGCAAGCATAAGTTGGTTTTCTAAATTTGAGACCCTGTTCTGTTCTGTAATTCAGTTCCTGTGTAGCCAAGTTTCCATTCCGGGTATTACTGATATCTTATGATGTTTCTTTTTCTGTGTGACTTATTTCAGTTAGAATCATCATACCTGAATCCACTCATTGTGATGCTAAGGGCCTGATGACATAGATTTCATTGCTGAGTGATATTGCTTTGTAAGTAAATACCACAACTTCTTTATCCATTTTTCACTTTCTGCGATGTTGAACTTGTACTGTAAACGAGGTTCTTGTAAACAGAGGCGTCCCAAACGTTGGGGTGGCTGTGTCTTTTTGATTTTAATTTCCCTAAGCTATAGGACCATAAGTGGCAGTGCCCTAGGCTCTGTTGCTTTGTTTTTTAGATGTTTCAGGAAACACCATACACTTCTCCCGAGTGTCTGTTGGCAATTTACATCCCGCCCATCAGCATAACAAGGCTCCCAGTTCTCCATGGCCTGTCCTGACTTTCTGGATGTTACACTTTTTTCAGATGGCCCTTTTGACTGGGGGGAAGTGAGACTTCATTGTAGTGCAGATTTCCTTTGCAAGCTTGCTTGGTTGGCCAAAAAGGGCGTATGCGTTTTTTCCTGAATATATTCAGGAAAAAACGCATACGCCCTTTTTGGCCAAGTGCATCATTGTGGACGTTCTGCCTCTTTTCCTATGCTTTCAATGCAATTCCAGTCTACCTCCTGAAATCGGTTTCCTGCAATTCTGCCCCGCTTTCAAGTCCTCTTGGCAGCCTTACTTCAGTCTATTTTTGGACGATAGCTGTCATTTATAACTCTGCAGGTTTGTGAATTACAGTGCCCCTGAGCTCCTTTCTTCAACTCGCTTTCTTTTGAGCTCGCCGCAACACCGCAGGATGGCTTCAGGCCCTAATCTGGTTCCGGCACGGCACGCTGAGCCTTTGGTTATTTCCTCTTCCTGGTGGGAAATGAGAGTTAAATTTGCCCGTCCAGACACCTCCAGCTAGTCTCTCATTGGTTCTCGCTATTCCTGTTCATCTTTCGCAGAAATTGCAAACTGGGCCAAACAGGAGGTTAAAGGCGCTGACTTTCCAAGTGGGGAGAGTGTTAGTAAAGCGTCTGGAATGTTGCACCCGAGTACCAGGGGAGGAAAACTGAGACATATTTGAACACGTCTCCCGTTCACATGGTTGATCATACTCTGGGTTCCACATGCATGTTTTAGCTGAAGGAAGAATACCTTAAACCTGGAGAGTTGAGACCCGTGGAATGGGTACCATGCAATATGATTTCAAAGGGTCTTCATTTGCTCACCGAACCTCTCCAATCCTATCACTGCTGCGTTTATGCCCCTGTACACATGCTTGATTCCCTTTCGGAGACATAGCAATCCATAGGTTTTAAGATACTTACTAGTCAGGAACATTCTTAGGCGTTTAATATGGGGTGTTGAGTCCATTTCGTTGAGCAAGGAGTAGCTCTTGTCTATTCCATATTTGGCTTAAGGAACTTTATCTGTGCTCATTTCAATCTCTGGTTTTCTGCAGCACCCCAACTCACCTTTCCCCTTAAGCAAGCATAAGTTGCTTTTCTAAATTTGAGACCCTGTTCTGTTCTGTAATTCAGTTCCTGTGTAGCCAAGTTTACATTCCGTGTATTACTGATATCTTATGATGTTTCTTTTTCTGTGTGACTTACTTCAGTTAGAATCATCATACCTGAATCCACTCATTGTGCTGCTAAGGGCCTGATGACACAGATTTCATTGCTGAGTGATATTGCTTTGTAAGTAAATACCACAACTTCTTTATCCATTTTTCACTTTCTGCGATGTTGAACTTGTACTGTAAACGAGGTTCTTGTAAACAGAGCCGTTCCAAACTTTGGGGTGGCTGTGTCTTTTTGATTTTAATTTCCCTAAGCTATAGGACTATAAGTGGAAGTGCCCTAGGTTCTGTTGCTTTGTTTTTTAGATGTTTCAGGAAACACCATACACTTCTCCCGAGTGGTTGTTGGCAATTTACATCCCGCCCATCAGCATAACAAGGCTCCCAGTTCTCCATGGCCTGTCCTGCCTTTCTGGATTTTACACTTTTTTCAGATGGCCCTTTTGACCAGGGGGAAGTGAGACTTCATTGTAGTGCAGATTTCCTTTGCAAGCTTGCTTGGTTGACCAAAAAGGGCGTATGCGTTTTTTCCTGAATATATTCAGGAAAAAACGCATACGCCCTTTTTGGCCAAGTGCATCATTGTGGACGTTCTGCCTCTTTTCCTATGCTTTCAATGCAATTCCAGTCTACCTCCTGAAATCGGTTTCCTGCAATTCTGCCCCGCTTTCAAGTCCTCTTGGCAGCCTTACTTCAGTCTATTTTTGGACGATAGCTGTCATTTATAACTGCAGGTTTGTGAATTACAGTGCCCCTGAGCCCCTTTCTTCAACTCGGTTTCTTTTGAGCTGGCCGCAACACCGCAGGATGGCTTCAGGCCCTAATCTGGTTCCGGTACGGACGCTGAGCCTTTGGTTATTTCCTCTTCCTGTTGCGAAATGAGAGTTAAATTTGCCCGTCCAGACACCTCCAGCTAGCCTCTCATTGGTTCTCGCTATTCCTGTTCATCTTCCGCAGAAATTGCAAACTGGGCCAAACAGGAGGTTAAAGGCGCTGACTCTCCAAGTGGGGAGAGTGTTAGTAAAGCGTCTGGAATGTTGCACCCGAGTACCAGGGGAGGAAAACTGAGACATATTTGAACACGACTCCCGTTCACATGGTTGATCATACTTGGGTTCCACATGCATGTTTTAGCTGAAGGAAGAATACCTTAAACCTGGATGGTTGAGACCCGTGGAATGGGTACCATGCAATATGACTTCAAAGGGTCTTCATTTGCTCACCGAACCTCTCCAATCCTATCACTGCTGCGTTTATGCCCCTGTACACATGCTTGATTCTCTTTTGGAGACATAGCAATCCATAGGTTTTACGATACTTACTAGTCAGGTACATTCTTAGGCGTTTAATATGTGGTGTTGAGTCCATTTCGTTGAGCAATGAGTAGCTCTTGTCTATTTCATATTTGACTTAAGGAACTTTATCTGTGCTCATTTCAATCTCTGGTTTTATGCAGCACCCCAACTCACCTTTACCCTTAAGCAAGCATAAGTTGACTTTCTAAATTTGAGACCCTGTTCTGTTCTGTAATTCAGTTCCTGTGTAGCCAAGTTTCCATTCCGTGTATTACTGATATCTTATGATGTTTCTTTTTCTGTGTGACTTATTTCAGTTAGAATCATCATACCTGAATCCACTCATTGTGATGCTGAGGGCCTGATGACATAGATTTCATTGCTGAGTGATATTGCTTTGTAAGTAAATACCACAACTTCTTTATCCATTTTTCACTTTCTGCGATGTTGAACTTGTACTGAAAACGAGGTTCTTGTAAACAGAGGCGTCCCAACCTTTGGGGTGGCTGTGTCTTTTTGATTTTAATTTCCCTAAGCTATAGGACCATAAGTGGCAGTGCCCTAGGCTCTGTTGCTTTGTTTTTTAGATGTTTCAGGAAACACCATACACTTCTCCCGAGTGTCTGTTGGCAATTTACATCCCGCCCATCAGCATAACAAGGCTCCCAGTTCTCCATGGCCTGTCCTGCCTTTCTGGATTTTACACTTTTTTCAGATGGCCCTTTTGACCGGGGGAAGTGAGACTTCATTGTAGTGCAGATTTCCTTTGGAAGCTTGCTTGGTTGGCCAAAAGGGCGTATGCGTTTTTTCCTGAATATATTCAGGAAAAAACGCATACGCCCTTTTTGGCCAAGTGCATCATTGTGGACGTTCTGCCTCTTTTCCTATGCTTTCAATGCAATTCCAGTCTACCTCCTGAAATCGGTTTCCTGCAATTCTGCCCCGCTTTCAAGTCCTCTTGGCAGCCTTACTTCAGTCTATTTTTGGACGATAGCTGTCATTTATAACTCTGCAGGTTTGTGAATTACAGTGCCCCTGAGCTCCTTTCTTCAACTCGCTTTCTTGTGAGCTGGCCGCAACACCGCAGGATGGCTTCAGGCCCTAATCTGGTTCCGGTACGGAACGCTGAGCCTTTGGTTATTTCCTCTTCCTGTTGCGAAATGAGAGTTAAATTTGCCCGTCCAGACACCTCCAGCTAGCCTCTCATTGGTTCTCGCTATTCCTGTTCATCTTCCGCAGAAATTGCAAACTGGGCCAAACAGGAGGTTAAAGGCGCTGACTCTCCAAGTGGGGAGAGTGTTAGTAAAGCGTCTGGAATGTTGCACCCGAGTACCAGGGGAGGAAAACTGAGACATATTTGAACACGACTCCCGTTCACATGGTTGATCATACTTGGGTTCCACATGCATGTTTTAGCTGAAGGAAGAATACCTTAAACCTGGATGGTTGAGACCCGTGGAATGGGTACCATGCAATATGACTTCAAAGGGTCTTCATTTGCTCACCGAACCTCTCCAATCCTATCACTGCTGCGTTTATGCCCCTGTACACATGCTTGATTCTCTTTTGGAGACATAGCAATCCATAGGTTTTACGATACTTACTAGTCAGGTACATTCTTAGGCGTTTAATATGTGGTGTTGAGTCCATTTCGTTGAGCAAGTAGTAGCTCTTGTCTATTTCATATTTGACTTAAGGAACTTTATCTGTGCTCATTTCAATCTCTGGTTTTATGCAGCACCCCAACTCACCTTTACCCTTAAGCAAGCATAAGTTGACTTTCTAAATTTGAGACCCTGTTCTGTTCTGTAATTCAGTTCCTGTGTAGCCAAGTTTCCATTCCGTGTATTACTGATATCTTATGATGTTTCTTTTTCTGTGTGACTTATTTCAGTTAGAATCATCATACCTGAATCCACTCATTGTGATGCTGAGGGCCTGATGACATAGATTTCATTGCTGAGTGATATTGCTTTGTAAGTAAATACCACAACTTCTTTATCCATTTTTCACTTTCTGCGATGTTGAACTTGTACTGAAAACGAGGTTCTTGTAAACAGAGGCGTCCCAACCTTTGGGGTGGCTGTGTCTTTTTGATTTTAATTTCCCTAAGCTATAGGACCATAAGTGGCAGTGCCCTAGGCTCTGTTGCTTTGTTTTTTAGATGTTTCAGGAAACACCATACACTTCTCCCGAGTGTCTGTTGGCAATTTACATCCCGCCCATCAGCATAACAAGGCTCCCAGTTCTCCATGGCCTGTCCTGCCTTTCTGGATTTTACACTTTTTTCAGATGGCCCTTTTGACCGGGGGAAGTGAGACTTCATTGTAGTGCAGATTTCCTTTGGAAGCTTGCTTGGTTGGCCAAAAGGGCGTATGCGTTTTTTCCTGAATATATTCAGGAAAAAACGCATACGCCCTTTTTGGCCAAGTGCATCATTGTGGACGTTCTGCCTCTTTTCCTATGCTTTCAATGCAATTCCAGTCTACCTCCTGAAATCGGTTTCCTGCAATTCTGCCCCGCTTTCAAGTCCTCTTGGCAGCCTTACTTCAGTCTATTTTTGGACGATAGCTGTCATTTATAACTCTGCAGGTTTGTGAATTACAGTGCCCCTGAGCTCCTTTCTTCAACTCGCTTTCTTGTGAGCTGGCCGCAACACCGCAGGATGGCTTCAGGCCCTAATCTGGTTCCGGTACGGAACGCTGAGCCTTTGGTTATTTCCTCTTCCTGTTGCGAAATGAGAGTTAAATTTGCCCGTCCAGACACCTCCAGCTAGCCTCTCATTGGTTCTCGCTATTCCTGTTCATCTTCCGCAGAAATTGCAAACTGGGCCAAACAGGAGGTTAAAGGCGCTGACTCTCCAAGTGGGGAGAGTGTTAGTAAAGCGTCTGGAATGTTGCACCCGAGTACCAGGGGAGGAAAACTGAGACATATTTGAACACGACTCCCGTTCACATGGTTGATCATACTTGGGTTCCACATGCATGTTTTAGCTGAAGGAAGAATACCTTAAACCTGGATGGTTGAGACCCGTGGAATGGGTACCATGCAATATGACTTCAAAGGGTCTTCATTTGCTCACCGAACCTCTCCAATCCTATCACTGCTGCGTTTATGCCCCTGTACACATGCTTGATTCTCTTTTGGAGACATAGCAATCCATAGGTTTTACGATACTTACTAGTCAGGTACATTCTTAGGCGTTTAATATGTGGTGTTGAGTCCATTTCGTTGAGCAAGGAGTAGCTCTTGTCTATTTCATATTTGACTTAAGGAACTTTATCTGTGCTCATTTCAATCTCTGGTTTTATGCAGCACCCCAACTCACCTTTACCCTTAAGCAAGCATAAGTTGACTTTCTAAATTTGAGACCCTGTTCTGTTCTGTAATTCAGTTCCTGTGTAGCCAAGTTTCCATTCCGTGTATTACTGATATCTTATGATGTTTCTTTTTCTGTGTGACTTATTTCAGTTAGAATCATCATACCTGAATCCACTCATTGTGATGCTGAGGGCCTGATGACATAGATTTCATTGCTGAGTGATATTGCTTTGTAAGTAAATACCACAACTTCTTTATCCATTTTTCACTTTCTGCGATGTTGAACTTGTACTGAAAACGAGGTTCTTGTAAACAGAGGCGTCCCAACCTTTGGGGTGGCTGTGTCTTTTTGATTTTAATTTCCCTAAGCTATAGGACCATAAGTGGCAGTGCCCTAGGCTCTGTTGCTTTGTTTTTTAGATGTTTCAGGAAACACCATACACTTCTCCCGAGTGTCTCTTGGCAATTTACATCCCGCCCATCAGCATAACAAGGCTCCCAGTTCTCCATGGCCTGTCCTGCCTTTCTGGATTTTACACTTTTTTCAGATGGCCCTTTTGACCGGGGGAAGTGAGACTTCATTGTAGTGCAGATTTCCTTTGGAAGCTTGCTTGGTTGGCCAAAAGGGCGTATGCGTTTTTTCCTGAATATATTCAGGAAAAAACGCATACGCCCTTTTTGGCCAAGTGCATCATTGTGGACGTTCTGCCTCTTTTCCTATGCTTTCAATGCAATTCCAGTCTACCTCCTGAAATCGGTTTCCTGCAATTCTGCCCCGCTTTCAAGTCCTCTTGGCAGCCTTACTTCAGTCTATTTTTGGACGATAGCTGTCATTTATAACTCTGCAGGTTTGTGAATTACAGTGCCCCTGAGCTCCTTTCTTCAACTCGCTTTCTTGTGAGCTGGCCGCAACACCGCAGGATGGCTTCAGGCCCTAATCTGGTTCCGGTACGGAACGCTGAGCCTTTGGTTATTTCCTCTTCCTGTTGCGAAATGAGAGTTAAATTTGCCCGTCCAGACACCTCCAGCTAGCCTCTCATTGGTTCTCGCTATTCCTGTTCATCTTCCGCAGAAATTGCAAACTGGGCCAAACAGGAGGTTAAAGGCGCTGACTCTCCAAGTGGGGAGAGTGTTAGTAAAGCGTCTGGAATGTTGCACCCGAGTACCAGGGGAGGAAAACTGAGACATATTTGAACACGACTCCCGTTCACATGGTTGATCATACTTGGGTTCCACATGCATGTTTTAGCTGAAGGAAGAATACCTTAAACCTGGATGGTTGAGACCCGTGGAATGGGTACCATGCAATATGACTTCAAAGGGTCTTCATTTGCTCACCGAACCTCTCCAATCCTATCACTGCTGCGTTTATGCCCCTGTACACATGCTTGATTCTCTTTTGGAGACATAGCAATCCATAGGTTTTACGATACTTACTAGTCAGGTACATTCTTAGGCGTTTAATATGTGGTGTTGAGTCCATTTCGTTGAGCAAGGAGTAGCTCTTGTCTATTTCATATTTGACTTAAGGAACTTTATCTGTGCTCATTTCAATCTCTGGTTTTATGCAGCACCCCAACTCACCTTTACCCTTAAGCAAGCATAAGTTGACTTTCTAAATTTGAGACCCTGTTCTGTTCTGTAATTCAGTTCCTGTGTAGCCAAGTTTCCATTCCGTGTATTACTGATATCTTATGATGTTTCTTTTTCTGTGTGACTTATTTCAGTTAGAATCATCATACCTGAATCCACTCATTGTGATGCTGAGGGCCTGATGACATAGATTTCATTGCTGAGTGATATTGCTTTGTAAGTAAATACCACAACTTCTTTATCCATTTTTCACTTTCTGCGATGTTGAACTTGTACTGAAAACGAGGTTCTTGTAAACAGAGGCGTCCCAACCTTTGGGGTGGCTGTGTCTTTTTGATTTTAATTTCCCTAAGCTATAGGACCATAAGTGGCAGTGCCCTAGGCTCTGTTGCTTTGTTTTTTAGATGTTTCAGGAAACACCATACACTTCTCCCGAGTGTCTGTTGGCAATTTACATCCCGCCCATCAGCATAACAAGGCTCCCAGTTCTCCATGGCCTGTCCTGCCTTTCTGGATTTTACACTTTTTTCAGATGGCCCTTTTGACCGGGGGAAGTGAGACTTCATTGTAGTGCAGATTTCCTTTGGAAGCTTGCTTGGTTGGCCAAAAGGGCGTATGCGTTTTTTCCTGAATATATTCAGGAAAAAACGCATACGCCCTTTTTGGCCAAGTGCATCATTGTGGACGTTCTGCCTCTTTTCCTATGCTTTCAATGCAATTCCAGTCTACCTCCTGAAATCGGTTTCCTGCAATTCTGCCCCGCTTTCAAGTCCTCTTGGCAGCCTTACTTCAGTCTATTTTTGGACGATAGCTGTCATTTATAACTCTGCAGGTTTGTGAATTACAGTGCCCCTGAGCTCCTTTCTTCAACTCGCTTTCTTGTGAGCTGGCCGCAACACCGCAGGATGGCTTCAGGCCCTAATCTGGTTCCGGCCCGGCATGCTGAGCCTTTGGTTAATTCCTCTTCCTGGTGGGAAATGAGAGTTAAATTTGCCCGTCCAGACACCTCCAGCTAGCCTCTCATTGGTTCTCGCTATTCCTGTTCATCTTCCGCAGAAATTGCAAACTGGGCCAAACAGGAGGTTAAAGGGACTGACTCTCCAAGTGGGGAGAGTGTTAGTAAAGCGTCTGGAATGTTGCACCCGAGTACCAGGGGAGGAAAACTGAGACATATTTGAACACGTCTCCCGATCACATGGGTGATCATACTCTAGGTTCCACATGCATGTTTTAGCTGAAGGAAGAATACCTTAAACCTGGGTAGTTGAAACCCGTGGAATGGGTACCATGCAATATGACTTCAAAGGGTCTTCATTTGCTCACCGAACCTCTCCAATCCTATCACTGCTGCGTTTATGCCCCTGTACACATGCTTGATTCTCTTTCGGAGACATAGCAATCCATAGGTTTTAAGATACTTACAAGTCAGGTACATTCTTAGGCGTTTAATATGCGGTGTTGAGTCCATTTCGTTGAGCAAGGAGTAGCTCTTGTCTATTCCATATTTGGCTTAAGGAACTTTATCTGTGCTCATTTCAATCTCTGGTTTTATGCAGCACCCCAACTCACCTTTACCCTTAAGCAAGCATAAGTTGTTTTTCTAAATTTGAGACCTTGTTCTGTTCTGTAATTCAGTTCCTGTGTAGCCAAGTTTCCATTCCGTGTATTACTGATATCTTATGATGTTTCTTTTTCTGTGTGACTTATTTCAGTTAGAATCATCATACCTGAATCCACTCATTGTACTGCTAAGGGCCTGATGACATAGATTTCATTGCTGAGTGATATTGCTTTGTAAGTGAATACCACAACTTCTTTATCCATTTTTCACTTTCTGCGATGTTGAACTTGTACTGTAAACGAGGTTCTTGTAAACAGAGCCGTTCCAAACTTTGGGGTGGCTGTGTCTTTTTGATTTTAATTTCCCTAAGCTATAGGACCATAAGTGGAAGTGCCCTAGGCTCTGTTGCTTTGTTTTTTAGATGTTTCAGGAAACACCATACACTTCTCCCAAGTGTCTGTTGGCAATTTACATCCCGCCCATCAGCATAACAAGGCTCCCAGTTCTCAATGGCCTGTTGCCTTTCTGGATTTTACACTTTTTTCAGATGGCCCTTTTGACCGGGGGGAAGTGAGACTTCATTGTAGTGCAGATTTCCTTTGCAAGCTTGCTTGGTTGGCCAAAAAGGGCGTATGCGTTTTTTCCTGAATATATTCAGGAAAAAACGCATACGCCCGTTTTGGCCAATTGCATCATTGTGGACGTTCTGCCTCTTTTCCTATGCTTTCAATGCAATTCCAGTCTACCTCCTGAAATCGGTTTCCTGCAATTCTGCCCCGCTTTCAAGTCCTCTTGTCAGACTTACTTAAGTCTATTTTTGTATGATAGCTGTCATTTATAACTCTGCAGGTTTGTGAATTACAGTGCCCCTGAGCTCCTTTCTTCAACTCGCTTTCTTGTGACCTGGCCGCAACACCGCAGGATGGCTTCAGGCCCTAATCTGGTTCCGGCCCGGCATGCTGAGCCTTTGGTTAATTCCTCTTTCTGGTGGGAAATGAGAGTTAAATTTGCCCGTCCAGACACCTCCAGCTAGCCTCTCATTGGTTCTCGCTATTCCTTTTCATCTTCCGCAGAAATTGCAAACTGGGCCAAACAGGAGGTTAAAGGGACTGACTCTCCAAGTGGGGAGAGTGTTAGTAAAGCGTCTGGAATGTTGCACCCGAGTACCAGGGGAGGAAAACTGAGACATATTTGAACACGTCTCCCGATCACATGGTTGATCATACTCTAGGTTCCACATGCATGTTTTAGCTGAAGGAAGAATACCTTAAACATGGGTAGTTGAAACCCGTGGAATGGGTACCATGCAATATGACTTCAAAGGGTCTTCATTTGCTCACCGAACTTCTCCAATCCTATCACTGCTGCGTTTATGCCCCTGTACACATGCTTGATTCTCTTTTGGAGACATAGCAATCCATAGGTTTTACGATACTTACTAGTCAGGTACATTCTTAGGCGTTTAATATGGGGTGTTGAGTCCATTTCGTTGAGCAAGGAGTAGCTCTTGTCTATTTCATATTTGACTTAAGGAACTTTATCTGTGCTCATTTCAATCTCTGGTTTTATGCAGCACCCCAACTCACCTTTACCCTTAAGCAAGCATAAGTTGACTTTCTAAATTTGAGACCCTGTTCTGTTCTGTAATTCAGTTCCTGTGTAGCCAAGTTTCCATTCCGTGTATTACTGATATCTTATGATGTTTCTTTTTCTGTGTGACTTATTTCAGTTAGAATCATCATACCTGAATCCACTCATTGTGATGCTGAGGGCCTGATGACATAGATTTCATTGCTGAGTGATATTGCTTTGTAAGTAAATACCACAACTTCTTTATCCATTTTTCACTTTCTGCGATGTTGAACTTGTACTGAAAACGAGGTTCTTGTAAACAGAGGCGTCCCAACCTTTGGGGTGACTGTGTCTTTTTGATTTTAATTTCCCTAAGCTATAGGACCATAAGTGGCAGTGCCCTAGGCTCTGTTGCTTTGTTTTTTAGATGTTTCAGGAAACACCATACACTTCTCCCGAGTGTCTGTTGGCAATTTACATCCCGCCCATCAGCATAACAAGGCTCCCAGTTCTCCATGGCCTGTCCTGCCTTTCTGGATTTTACACTTTTTTCAGATGGCCCTTTTGACCGGGGGAAGTGAGACTTCATTGTAGTGCAGATTTCCTTTGGAAGCTTGCTTGGTTGGCCAAAAAGGGCGTATGCGTTTTTTCCTGAATATATTCAGGAAAAAACGCATACGCCCTTTTTGGCCAAGTGCATCATTTTGGACGTTCTGCCTCTTTTCCTATGCTTTCAATGCAATTCCAGTCTACCTCCTGAAATCGGTTTCCTGCAATTCTGCCCCGCTTTCAAGTCCTCTTGGCAGCCTTACTTCAGTCTATTTTTGGATGATAGCTGTCATTTATAACTCTGCAGGTTTGTGAATTACAGTGCCCCTGAGCTCCTTTCTTCAACTCGCTTTCTTGTGAGCTGGCCGCAACACCGCAGGATGGCTTCAGGCCCTAATCTGTTTCCGGGCCGGCATGCTGAGCCTTTGGTTAATTCCTCTTCCTGGTGGGAAATGAGAGTTAAATTTGCCCGTCCAGACACCTCCAGCTAGCCTCTCATTGGTTCTCGCTATTCCTGTTCATCTTCCGCAGAAATTGCAAACTGGGCCAAACAGGAGGTTAAAGGGACTGACTCTCCAAGTGGGGAGAGTGTTAGTAAAGCGTCTGGAATGTTGCACCCGAGTACCAGGGGAGGAAAACTGAGACATATTTGAACACGTCTCCCGATCACATGGTTGATCATACTCTAGGTTCCACATGCATGTTTTAGCTGAAGGAAGAATACCTTAAACCTGGGTAGTTGAAACCCGTGTAATGGGTACCATGCAATATGACTTCAAAGGGTCTTCATTTGCTCACCGAACCTCTCCAATCCTATCACTGCTGCGTTTATGCCCCTGTACACATGCTTGATTCTCTTTCGGAGACATAGCAATCCATAGGTTTTAAGATACTTACAAGTCAGGTACATTCTTAGGCGTTTAATATGCGGTGTTGAGTCCATTTCGTTGAGCAAGGAGTAGCTCTTGTCTATTCCATATTTGGCTTAAGGAACTTTATCTGTGCTCATTTCAATCTCTGGTTTTATGCAGCACCCCAACTCACCTTTACCCTTAAGCAAGCATAAGTTGTTTTTCTAAATTTGAGACCTTGTTCTGTTCTGTAATTCAGTTCCTGTGTAGCCAAGTTTCCATTCCGTGTATTACTGATATCTTACGATGTTTCTTTTTCTGTGTGACTTATTTCAGTTAGAATCATCATACCTGAATCCACTCATTGTACTGCTAAGGGCCTGATGACATAGATTTCATTGCTGAGTGATAATGCTTTGTAAGTGAATACCACAACTTCTTTATCCATTTTTCACTTTCTGCGATGTTGAACTTGTACTGTAAACGAGGTTCTTGTAAACAGAGCCGTTCCAAACTTTGGGGTGGCTGTGTCTTTTTGATTTTAATTTCCCTAAGCTATAGGACCATAAGTGGAAGTGCCCTAGGCTCTGTTGCTTTGTTTTTTAGATGTTTCAGGAAACACCATACACTTCTCCCAAGTGTCTGTTGGCAATTTACATCCCGCCCATCAGCATAACAAGGCTCCCAGTTCTCAATGGCCTGTTGCCTTTCTGGATTTTACACTTTTTTCAGATGGCCCTTTTGACCGGGGGGAAGTGAGACTTCATTGTAGTGCAGATTTCCTTTGCAAGCTTGCTTGGTTGACCAAAAAGGGCGTATGCGTTTTTTCCTGAATATATTCAGGAAAAAACGCATACGCCCTTTTTGGCCAAGTGCATCATTGTGGACGTTCTGCCTCTTTTCCTATGCTTTCAATGCAATTCCAGTCTACCTCCTGAAATCGGTTTCCTGCAATTCTGCCCCGCTTTCAAGTCCTCTTGGCAGCCTTACTTCAGTCTATTTTTGGACGATAGCTGTCATTTATAACTCTGCAGGTTTGTGAATTACAGTGCCCCTGAGCTCCTTTCTTCAACTCGCTTTCTTTTGAGCTGGCCGCAACACCGCAGGATGGCTTCAGGCCCTAATCTGGTTCCGGTACAGCACGCTGAGCCTTTGGTTATTTCCTCTTCCTGGTGGGAAATGAGAGTTAAATTTGCCAGTCCAGACACCTCCAGCTAGCCTCTCATTGGTTCTCGCTATTCCTGTTCATCTTCCACAGAAATTGCAAACTGGGCCAAACAGGAGGTTAAAGGCACTGACTCTCCAAGTGGGGAGAGTGTTAGTAAAGCGTCTGGAATGTTGCACCCGAGTACCAGGGGAGGAAAACTGAGACATATTTGAACACGTCTCCCGTTCACATGGTTGATCATACTTGGGTTCCACATGCATGTTTTAGCTGAAGGAAGAATACCTTAAACCTGGAGAGTTGAGACCCGTGTAATGGGTACCATGGAATATGACTTCAAAGGGTCTTCATTTGCTCACCGAACCTCTCCAATCCTATCACTGCTGCGTTTATGCCCCTGTACACATGCTTGATTCTCTTTTGGAGACATAGCAATCCATAGGTTTTACGATACTTACTAGTCAGGTACATTCTTAGGCGTTTAATATGCGGTGTTGAGTCCATTTCGTTGAGCAAGGAGTAGCTCTTGTCTATTCCATATTTGACTTAAGGAACTTTATCTGTGCTCATTTCAATCTCTGGTTTTATGCAGCACCCCTACTCACCTTTACCCTTAAGCAAGCATAAGTTGGTTTTCTAAATTTGAGACCCTGTTCTGTTCTGTAATTCAGTTCCTGTGTAGCCAAGTTTACATTCCGTGTATTACTGATATCTTATGATGTTTCTTTTTCTGTGTGACTTATTTCAGTTAGAATCATCATACCTGAATCCACTCATTGTGATGCTAAGGGCCTGATGACATAGATTTCATTGCTGAGTGATATTGCTTTGTAAGTAAATACCACAACTTCTTTATCCATTTTTCACTTTCTGCGATGTTGAACTTGTACTGTAAACGAGGTTCTTGTAAACAGAGGCGTCCCAATCTTTGGGGTGGCTGTGTCTTTTTGATTTTAATTTCCCTAAGCTATAGGACCATAAGTGGCAGTGCCCTAGGCTCTGTTGCTTTGTTTTTTAGATGTTTCAGGAAACACCATACACTTCTCCCGAGTGTCTGTTGGCAATTTACATCCCGCCCATCAGCATAACAAGGCTCCCAGTTCTCCATGGCCTGTCCTGCCTTTCTGGATTTTACACTTTTTTCAGATGGCCCTTTTGACCGGGGGGAAGTGAGACTTCATTGTAGTGCAGATTTCCTTTGCAAGCTTGCTTGGTTGGCCAAAAAGGGCGTATGCGTTTTTTCCTGAATATATTCAGGAAAAAACGCATACGCCCTTTTTGGCCAAGTGCATCATTGTGGACGTTCTGCCTCTTTTCCTATGCTTTCAATGCAATTCCAGTCTACCTCCTGAAATCGGTTTCCTGCAATTCTGCCCCGCTTTCAAGTCCTCTTGGCAGCCTTACTTCAGTCTATTTTTGGACGATAGCTGTCATTTATAAGTCTGCAGGTTTGTGAATTACAGTGCCCCTGAGCTCCTTTCTTCAACTCGCTTTCTTGTGACCTGGCCGCAACACCGCAGGATGGCTTCAGGCCCTAATCTGGTTCCGGCCCGGCACGCTGAGCCTTTGGTTAATTCCTCTTCCTGGTGGGAAATGAGAGTTAAATTTGCCCGTCCAGACACCTCCAGCTAGCCTCTCATTGGTTCTCGCTATTCCTGTTCATCTTCCGCAGAAATTGCAAACTGGGCCAAACAGGAGGTTAAAGGGACTGACTCTCCAAGTGGGGAGAGTGTTAGTAAAGCGTCTGGAATGTTGCACCCGAGTACCAGGGGAGGAAAACTGAGACATATTTGAACACGTCTCCCGATCACATGGTTGATCATACTCTAGGTTCCACATGCATGTTTTAGCTGAAGGAAGAATACCTTAAACCTGGGTAGTTGAAACCCGTGGAATGGGTACCATGCAATATGACTTCAAACGGTCTTCATTTGCTCACCGAACCTCTCCAATCCTATCACTGCTGCGTTTATGCCCCTGTACACATGCTTGATTCTCTTTCGGAGACATAGCAATCCATAGGTTTTAAGATACTTACTAGTCAGGTACATTCTTAGGCGTTTAATATGGGGTGTTGAGTCCATTTCGTTGAGCAAGGAGTAGCTCTTGTCTATTCCATATTTGGCTTAAGGAACTTTATCTGTGCTCATTTCAATCTCTGGTTTTATGCAGCACCCCAACTCACCTTTACCATTAAGCAAGCATAAGTTTTTTTTCTAAATTTGAGACCCTGTTCTGTTCTGTAATTCAGTTCCTGTGTAGCCAAGTTTCCATTCCGTGTATTACTGATATCTTATGATGTTTCTTTTTCTGTGTGACTTATTTCAGTTAGAATCATCATACCTGAATCCACTCATTGTGCTGCTAAGGGCCTGATGACACAGATTTCATTGCTGAGTGATATTGCTTTGTAAGTAAATACCACAACTTCTTTATCCATTTTTCACTTTCTGCGATGTTGAACTTGTACTGTAAACGAGGTTCTTGTAAACAGAGCCGTTCCAAACTTTGGGGTGGCTGTGTCTTTTTGATTTTAATTTCCCTAATCTATAGGACCATAAGTGGAAGTGCCCTAGGTTCTGTTGCTTTGTTTTTTAGATGTTTCAGGAAACACCATACACTTCTCCCGAGTGTCTGTTGGCAATTTACATCCCGCCCATCAGCATAACAAGGCTCCCAGTTCTCCATGGCCTGTCCTGCCTTTCTGGATTTTACACTTTTTTCAGATGGCCCTTTTGACCGGGGGGAAGTGAGACTTCATTGTAGTGCAGATTTCCTTTGCAAGCTTGCTTGGTTGGCCAAAAAGGGCGTATGCGTTTTTTCCTGAATATATTCAGGAAAAAACGCATACGCCCTTTTTGGCCAAGTGCATCATTGTGGACGTTCTGCCTCTTTTCCTATGCTTTCAATGCAATTCCAGTCTACCTCCTGAAATCGGTTTCCTGCAATTCTGCCCCGCTTTCAAGTCCTCTTGGCAGCCTTACTTCAGTCTATTTTTGGATGATAGCTGTCATTTATAACTCTGCAGGTTTGTGAATTACAGTGCCCCTGAGCTCCTTTGTTCAACTCGCTTTCTTTTGAGCTGGCCGCAAAACCGCAGGATGGCTTCAGGCCCTAATCTGGTTCCGGCACGGCACGCTGAGCCTTTGGTTATTTCCTCTTCATGGTGGGAAATGAGAGTTAAATTTGCCCGTCCAGACACCTTCAGCTAGCCTCTCATTGGTTCTCGCTATTCCTGTTCATCTTCCGCAGAAATTGCAAACTGGGCCAAACAGGAGGTTAAAGGCGCTGACTCTCCAAGTGGGGAGAGTGTTAGTAAAGTGTCTGGAATGTTGCACCCGAGTACCAGGGGAGGAAAACTGAGACATATTTGAACACGTCTCCCGTTCACATGGTTGATCATACTTGGGTTCCACATGCATGTTTTAGCTGAAGGAAGAATACCTTAAACCTGGAGATTTGAGACCCGTGTAATGGGTACCATGCAATATGACTTCAAAGGGTCTTCATTTGCTCACCGAACCTCTCCAATCCTATCACTGCTGCGTTTATGCCCCTGTACACATGCTTGATTCTCTTTCGGAGACATAGCAATCCATAGGTTTTAAGATACTTACAAGTCAGGTACATTCTTAGGCGTTTAATATGCGGTGTTGAGTCCATTTCGTTGAGCAAGGAGTAGCTCTTGTCTATTCCATATTTGGCTTAAGGAACTTTATCTGTGCTCATTTCAATCTCTGGTTTTATGCAGCACCCCAACTCACCTTTACCCTTAAGCAAGCATAAGTTGTTTTTCTAAATTTGAGACCCTGTTCTGTTCTGTAATTCAGTTCCTGTGTAGCCAAGTTTCCATTCCGTGTATTACTGATATCTTACGATGTTTCTTTTTCTGTGTGACTTATTTCAGTTAGAATCATCATACCTGAATCCACTCATTGTGCTGCTAAGGGCCTGATGACACAGATTTCATTGCTGAGTGATATTGCTTTGTAAGTAAATACCACAACTTCTTTATCCATTTTTCACTTTCTGCGATGTTGAACTTGTACTGTAAACGAGGTTCTTGTAAACAGAGCCGTTCCAAACTTTGGGGTGGCTGTGTCTTTTTGATTTTAATTTCCCTAAGCTATAGGACCATAAGTGGAAGTGCCCTAGGCTCTGTTGCTTTGTTTTTTAGATGTTTCAGGAAACACCATACACTTCTCCCAAGTGTCTGTTGGCAATTTACATCCCGCCCATCAGCATAACAAGGCTCCCAGTTCTCAATGGCCTGTTGCCTTTCTGGATTTTACACTTTTTTCAGATGGCCCTTTTGACCGGGGGGAAGTGAGACTTCATTGTAGTGCAGATTTCCTTTGCAAGCTTGCTTGGTTGACCAAAAAGGGCGTATGCGTTTTTTCCTGAATATATTCAGGAAAAAACGCATACGCCCTTTTTGGCCAAGTGCATCATTGTGGACGTTCTGCCTCTTTTCCTATGCTTTCAATGCAATTCCAGTCTACCTCCTGAAATCGGTTTCCTGCAATTCTGCCCCGCTTTCAAGTCCTCTTGGCAGCCTTACTTCAGTCTATTTTTGGACGATAGCTGTCATTTATAACTCTGCAGGTTTGTGAATTACAGTGCCCCTGAGCTCCTTTCTTCAACTCGCTTTCTTTTGAGCTGGCCGCAACACCGCAGGATGGCTTCAGGCCCTAATCTGGTTCCGGTACGGCACGCTGAGCCTTTGGTTATTTCCTCTTCCTGGTGGGAAATGAGAGTTAAATTTGCCAGTCCAGACACCTCCAGCTAGCCTCTCATTGGTTCTCGCTATTCCTGTTCATCTTCCACAGAAATTGCAAACTGGGCCAAACAGGAGGTTAAAGGCACTGACTCTCCAAGTGGGGAGAGTGTTAGTAAAGCGTCTGGAATGTTGCACCCGAGTACCAGGGGAGGAAAACTGAGACATATTTGAACACGTCTCCCGTTCACATGGTTGATCATACTTGGGTTCCACATGCATGTTTTAGCTGAAGGAAGAATACCTTAAACCTGGAGAGTTGAGACCCGTGTAATGGGTACCATGGAATATGACTTCAAAGGGTCTTCATTTGCTCACCGAACCTCTCCAATCCTATCACTGCTGCGTTTATGCCCCTGTACACATGCTTGATTCTCTTTTGGAGACATAGCAATCCATAGGTTTTACGATACTTACTAGTCAGGTACATTCTTAGGCGTTTAATATGCGGTGTTGAGTCCATTTCGTTGAGCAAGGAGTAGCTCTTGTCTATTCCATATTTGACTTAAGGAACTTTATCTGTGCTCATTTCAATCTCTGGTTTTATGCAGCACCCCTACTCACCTTTACCCTTAAGCAAGCATAAGTTGGTTTTCTAAATTTGAGACCCTGTTCTGTTCTGTAATTCAGTTCCTGTGTAGCCAAGTTTACATTCCGTGTATTACTGATATCTTATGATGTTTCTTTTTCTGTGTGACTTATTTCAGTTAGAATCATCATACCTGAATCCACTCATTGTGATGCTAAGGGCCTGATGACATAGATTTCATTGCTGAGTGATATTGCTTTGTAAGTAAATACCACAACTTCTTTATCCATTTTTCACTTTCTGCGATGTTGAACTTGTACTGTAAACGAGGTTCTTGTAAACAGAGGCGTCCCAATCTTTGGGGTGGCTGTGTCTTTTTGATTTTAATTTCCCTAAGCTATAGGACCATAAGTGGCAGTGCCCTAGGCTCTGTTGCTTTGTTTTTTAGATGTTTCAGGAAACACCATACACTTCTCCCGAGTGTCTGTTGGCAATTTACATCCCGCCCATCAGCATAACAAGGCTCCCAGTTCTCCATGGCCTGTCCTGCCTTTCTGGATTTTACACTTTTTTCAGATGGCCCTTTTGACCGGGGGGAAGTGAGACTTCATTGTAGTGCAGATTTCCTTTGCAAGCTTGCTTGGTTGGCCAAAAAGGGCGTATGCGTTTTTTCCTGAATATATTCAGGAAAAAACGCATACGCCCTTTTTGGCCAAGTGCATCATTGTGGACGTTCTGCCTCTTTTCCTATGCTTTCAATGCAATTCCAGTCTACCTCCTGAAATCGGTTTCCTGCAATTCTGCCCCGCTTTCAAGTCCTCTTGGCAGCCTTACTTCAGTCTATTTTTGGACGATAGCTGTCATTTATAAGTCTGCAGGTTTGTGAATTACAGTGCCCCTGAGCTCCTTTCTTCAACTCGCTTTCTTGTGACCTGGCCGCAACACCGCAGGATGGCTTCAGGCCCTAATCTGGTTCCGGCCCGGCACGCTGAGCCTTTGGTTAATTCCTCTTCCTGGTGGGAAATGAGAGTTAAATTTGCCCGTCCAGACACCTCCAGCTAGCCTCTCATTGGTTCTCGCTATTCCTGTTCATCTTCCGCAGAAATTGCAAACTGGGCCAAACAGGAGGTTAAAGGGACTGACTCTCCAAGTGGGGAGAGTGTTAGTAAAGCGTCTGGAATGTTGCACCCGAGTACCAGGGGAGGAAAACTGAGACATATTTGAACACGTCTCCCGATCACATGGTTGATCATACTCTAGGTTCCACATGCATGTTTTAGCTGAAGGAAGAATACCTTAAACCTGGGTAGTTGAAACCCGTGGAATGGGTACCATGCAATATGACTTCAAAGGGTCTTCATTTGCTCACCGAACCTCTCCAATCCTATCACTGCTGCGTTTATGCCCCTGTACACATGCTTGATTCTCTTTCGGAGACATAGCAATCCATAGGTTTTAAGATACTTACTAGTCAGGTACATTCTTAGGCGTTTAATATGGGGTGTTGAGTCCATTTCGTTGAGCAAGGAGTAGCTCTTGTCTATTCCATATTTGGCTTAAGGAACTTTATCTGTGCTCATTTCAATCTCTGGTTTTATGCAGCACCCCAACTCACCTTTACCATTAAGCAAGCATAAGTTTTTTTTCTAAATTTGAGACCCTGTTCTGTTCTGTAATTCAGTTCCTGTGTAGCCAAGTTTCCATTCCGTGTATTACTGATATCTTATGATGTTTCTTTTTCTGTGTGACTTATTTCAGTTAGAATCATCATACCTGAATCCACTCATTGTGCTGCTAAGGGCCTGATGACACAGATTTCATTGCTGAGTGATATTGCTTTGTAAGTAAATACCACAACTTCTTTATCCATTTTTCACTTTCTGCGATGTTGAACTTGTACTGTAAACGAGGTTCTTGTAAACAGAGCCGTTCCAAACTTTGGGGTGGCTGTGTCTTTTTGATTTTAATTTCCCTAATCTATAGGACCATAAGTGGAAGTGCCCTAGGTTCTGTTGCTTTGTTTTTTAGATGTTTCAGGAAACACCATACACTTCTCCCGAGTGTCTGTTGGCAATTTACATCCCGCCCATCAGCATAACAAGGCTCCCAGTTCTCCATGGCCTGTCCTGCCTTTCTGGATTTTACACTTTTTTCAGATGGCCCTTTTGACCGGGGGGAAGTGAGACTTCATTGTAGTGCAGATTTCCTTTGCAAGCTTGCTTGGTTGGCCAAAAAGGGCGTATGCGTTTTTTCCTGAATATATTCAGGAAAAAACGCATACGCCCTTTTTGGCCAAGTGCATCATTGTGGACGTTCTGCCTCTTTTCCTATGCTTTCAATGCAATTCCAGTCTACCTCCTGAAATCGGTTTCCTGCAATTCTGCCCCGCTTTCAAGTCCTCTTGGCAGCCTTACTTCAGTCTATTTTTGGATGATAGCTGTCATTTATAACTCTGCAGGTTTGTGAATTACAGTGCCCCTGAGCTCCTTTGTTCAACTCGCTTTCTTTTGAGCTGGCCGCAAAACCGCAGGATGGCTTCAGGCCCTAATCTGGTTCCGGCACGGCACGCTGAGCCTTTGGTTATTTCCTCTTCATGGTGGGAAATGAGAGTTAAATTTGCCCGTCCAGACACCTTCAGCTAGCCTCTCATTGGTTCTCGCTATTCCTGTTCATCTTCCGCAGAAATTGCAAACTGGGCCAAACAGGAGGTTAAAGGCGCTGACTCTCCAAGTGGGGAGAGTGTTAGTAAAGTGTCTGGAATGTTGCACCCGAGTACCAGGGGAGGAAAACTGAGACATATTTGAACACGTCTCCCGTTCACATGGTTGATCATACTTGGGTTCCACATGCATGTTTTAGCTGAAGGAAGAATACCTTAAACCTGGAGAGTTGAGACCCGTGTAATGGGTACCATGCAATATGACTTCAAAGGGTCTTCATTTGCTCACCGAACCTCTCCAATCCTATCACTGCTGCGTTTATGCCCCTGTACACATGCTTGATTCTCTTTCGGAGACATAGCAATCCATAGGTTTTAAGATACTTACAAGTCAGGTACATTCTTAGGCGTTTAATATGCGGTGTTGAGTCCATTTCGTTGAGCAAGGAGTAGCTCTTGTCTATTCCATATTTGGCTTAAGGAACTTTATCTGTGCTCATTTCAATCTCTGGTTTTATGCAGCACCCCAACTCACCTTTACCCTTAAGCAAGCATAAGTTGTTTTTCTAAATTTGAGACCCTGTTCTGTTCTGTAATTCAGTTCCTGTGTAGCCAAGTTTCCATTCCGTGTATTACTGATATCTTATGATGTTTCTTTTTCTGTGTGACTTATTTCAGTTAGAATCATCATACCTGAATCCACTCATTGTGCTGCTAAGGGCCTGATGACACAGATTTCATTGCTGAGTGATATTGCTTTGTAAGTAAATACCACAACTTCTTTATCCATTTTTCACTTTCTGCGATGTTGAACTTGTACTGTAAACGAGGTTCTTGTAAACAGAGCCGTTCCAAACTTTGGGGTGGCTGTGTCTTTTTGATTTTAATTTCCCTAAGCTATAGGACCATAAGTGGAAGTGCCCTAGGTTCTGTTGCTTTGTTTTTTAGATGTTTCAGGAAACACCATACACTTCTCCCGAGTGGTTGTTGGCAATTTACATCCCGCCCATCAGCATAACAAGGCTCCCAGTTCTCCATGGCCTGTCCTGCCTTTCTGGATTTTACACTTTTTTCAGATGGCCCTTTTGACCGGGGGGAAGTGAGACTTCATTGTAGTGCAGATTTCCTTTGCAAGCTTGCTTGGTTGGCCAAAAAGTGCGTATGCGTTTTTTCCTGAATATATTCAGGAAAAAACGCATACGCCCTTTTTGGCCAAGTGCATCATTGTGGACGTTCTGCCTCTTTTCCTATGCTTTCAATGCAATTCCAGTCTACCTCCTGAAATCGGTTTCCTGCAATTCTGCCCCGCTTTCAAGTCCTCTTGGCAGCCTTACTTCAGTCTATTTTTGGACGATAGCTGTCATTTATAACTCTGCAGGTTTGTGAATTACAGTGCCCCTGAGCTCCTTTCTTCAACTTGCTTTCTTGTGACCTGGCCGCAACACCGCAGGATGGCTTCAGGCCCTAATCTGGTTCCGGCACGGCACGCTGAGCCTTTGGTTATTTCCTCTTCCTGTTGGGAAATGAGAGTTAAATTTGCCTGTCCAGACACCTTCAGCTAGCCTCTCATTGGTTCTCGCTATTCCTGTTCATCTTCCGCAGAAATTGCAAACTGGGCCAAACAGGAGGTTAAAGGCGCTGACTCTCCAAGTGGGGAGAGTGTTAGTAAAGCGTCTGGAATGTTGCACCCGAGTACCAGGGGAGGAAAACTGAGACTTATTTGAACACGTCTCCCGTTCACATGGTTGATCATACTTGGGTTCCACATGCATGTTTTAGCTGAAGGAAGAATACCTTAAACCTGGAGAGTTGAGACCCGTGTAATGGGTACCATGCAATATGACTTCAAAGGGTCTTCATTTTCTCACCGAACCTCTCCAATCCTATCACTGCTGCGTTTATGCCCCTGTACACATGCTTGATTCTCTTTCGGAGACATAGCAATCCATAGGTTTTACGATACTTACTAGTCAGGTACATTCTTAGGCGTTTAATATGCGGTGTTGAGTCCATTTCATTGAGCAAGGAGTAGCTCTTGTCTATTCCATATTTGACTTAAGGAACTTTATCTGTGCTCATTTCAATCTCTGGTTTTATGCAGCACCCCAACTCACCTTTATCCTTAAGCAAGCATAAGTTGGTTTTCTAAATTTGAGACCCTGTTCTGTTCTGTAATTCAGTTCCTGTGTAGCCAAGTTTACATTCCGTGTATTACTGATATCTTATGATGTTTCTTTTTCTGTGTGACTTATTTCAGTTAGAATCATCATACCTGAATCCACTCATTGTGATGCTAAGGGCCTGATGACATAGATTTCATTGCTGAGTTATATTGCTTTGTAAGTAAATACCACAACTTCTTTATCCATTTTTCACTTTCTGCGATGTTGAACTTGTACTGTAAACGAGGTTCTTGTAAACAGAGGCGTCCCAAACTTTGGGGTGGCTGTGTCTTTTTGATTTTAATTTCCCTAAGCTATAGGACCATAAGTGGCAGTGCCCTAGGCTCTGTTGCTTTGTTTTTTAGATGTTTCAGGAAACACCATACACTTCTCCCGAGTGGTTGTTGGCAATTTACATCCCGCCCATCAGCATAACAAGGCTCCCAGTTCTCCATGGCCTGTCCTGCCTTTCTGGATTTTACACTTTTTTCAGATGGCCCTTTTGACCGGGGGGAAGTGAGACTTCATTGTAGTGCAGATTTCCTTTGCAAGCTTGCTTGGTTGGCCAAAAAGGGCGTATGCGTTTTTTCCTGAATATATTCAGGAAAAAACGCATACACCCTTTTTGGCCAAGTGCATCATTGTGGACGTTCTGCCTCTTTTCCTATGCTTTCAGTGCAATTCCAGTCTACCTCCTGAAATCGGTTTCCTGCAATTCTGCCCCGCTTTCAAGTCCTCTTGGCAGCCTTACTTCAGTCTATTTTTGGACGATAGCTGTCATTTATAAGTCTGCAGGTTTGTGAATTACAGTGCCCCTGAGCTCCTTTCTTCAACTCGCTTTCTTGTGACCTGGCCGCAACACCGCAGGATGGCTTCAGGCCCTAATCTGGTTCCGGCCCGGCACGCTGAGCCTTTGGTTAATTCCTCTTCCTGGTGGGAAATGAGAGTTAAATTTGCCCGTCCAGACACCTCCAGCTAGCCTCTCATTGGTTCTCGCTATTCCTGTTCATCTTCCGCAGAAATTGCAAACTGGGCCAAACAGGAGGTTAAAGGGACTGACTCTCCAAGTGGGGAGAGTGTTAGTAAAGCGTCTGGAATGTTGCACCCGAGTACCAGGGGAGGAAAACTGAGACATATTTGAACATGTCTCCCGATCACATGGTTGATCATACTCTAGGTTCCACATGCATGTTTTAGCTGAAGGAAGAATACCTTAAACCTGGGTAGTTGAAACCCGTGGAATGGGTACCATGCAATATGACTTCAAAGGGTCTTCATTTGCTCACCGAACCTCTCCAATCCTATCACTGCTGCGTTTATGCCCCTGTACACATGCTTGATTCTCTTTCGGAGACATAGCAATCCATAGGTTTTAAGATACTTACTAGTCAGGTACATTCTTAGGCGTTTAATATGGGGTGTTGAGTCCATTTCGTTGAGCAAGGAGTAGCTCTTGTCTATTCCATATTTGGCTTAAGGAACTTTATCTGTGCTCATTTCAATCTCTGGTTTTATGCAGCACCCCAACTCACCTTTACCCTTAAGCAAGCATAAGTTGTTTTTCTAAATTTGAGATCCTGTTCTGTTCTGTAATTCAGTTCCTGTGTAGCCAAGTTTACATTCCATGTATTACTGATATCTTATGATGTTTCTTTTTCTGTGTGACTTATTTCAGTTAGAATCATCATACCTGAATCCACTCATTGTGCTGCTAAGGGCCTGATGACACAGATTTCATTGCTGAGTGATATTGCTTTGTAAGTAAATACCACAACTTCTTTATCCATTTTTCACTTTCTGCGATGTTGAACTTGTACTGTAAACGAGGTTCTTGTAAACAGAGCCGTTCCAAAGTTTGGGGTGGCTGTGTCTTTTTGATTTTAATTTCCCTAAGCTATAGGACCATAAGTGGAAGTGCCCTAGGTTCTGTTGCTTTGTTTTTTAGATGTTTCAGGAAACACCATACACTTCTCCCGAGGGGTTGTTGGCAATTTACATCCCGCCCATCAGCATAACAAGGCTCCCAGTTCTCCATGGCCTGTCCTGCCTTTCTGGATTTTACACTTTTTTCAGATGACCCTTTTGACCGGGGGGAAGTGAGACTTCATTGTAGTGCAGATTTCCTTTGCAAGCTTGCTTGGTTGGCCAAAAAGGGCGTATGCGTTTTTTCCTGAATATATTCAGGAAAAAACGCATACGCCCTTTTTGGCCAAGTGCATCATTGTGGACGTTCTGCCTCTTTTCCTATGCTTTCAATGCAATTCCAGTCTACCTCCTGAAATCGGTTTCCTGCAATTCTGCCCCGCTTTCAAGTCCTCTTGGCAGCCTTACTTCAGTCTATTTTTGGACGATAGCTGTCATTTATAACTCTGCAGGTTTGTGAATTACAGTGCCCCTGAGCTCCTTTCTTCAACTCGCTTTCTTGTGACCTGGCCGCAACACCGCAGGATGGCTTCAGGCCCTAATCTGGTTCCGGCCCGGCACGCTGAGCCTTTGGTTAATTCCTCTTCCTGGTGGGAAATGAGAGTTAAATTTGCCCGTCCAGACACCTCCAGCTAGCCTCTCATTGGTTCTCGCTATTCCTGTTCATCTTCCGCAGAAATGGCAAACTGTGCCAAACAGGAGGTTAAAGGCGCTGACTCTCCAAGTGGGGAGAGTGTTAGTAAAGCGTCTGGAATGTTGCACCCGAGTACCAGGGGAGGAAAACTGAGACATATTTGAACACGTCTCCCGATCACATGGTTGATCATACTCTGGGTTCCACATGCATGTTTTAGCTGAAGGAAGAATACCTAAAACCTGGGTAGTTGAAACCCGTGGAATGGGTACCATGCAATATGACTTCAAAGGGTCTTCATTTGCTCACCGAACCTCTCCAATCCTATCACTGCTGCTTTTATGCCCCTGTACACATGCTTGATTCTCTTTTGGAGACATAGCAATCCATAGGTTTTACGATACTTACTAGTCAGGTACATTCTTAGGCGTTTAATATGCGGTGTTGAGTCCATTTCGTTGAGCAAGGAGTAGCTCTTGTCTATTCCATATTTGACTTAAGGAACTTTATCTGTGCTCATTTCAATCTCTGGTTTTATGCAGCACCCCAACTCACCTTTACCCTTAAGCAAGCATAAGTTGGTTTTCTAAATTTGAGACCCTGTTCTGTTCTGTAATTCAGTTCCTGTGTAGCCAAGTTTACATTCCGTGTATTACTGATATCTTATGATGTTTCTTTTTCTGTGTGACTTATTTCAGTTAGAATCATCATACCTGAATCCACTCATTGTGATGCTAAGGGCCTGATGACATAGATTTCATTGCTGAGTGATATTGCTTTGTAAGTAAATACCACAGCTTCTTTATCCATTTTTCACTTTCTGCGATGTTGAACTTGTACTGTAAACGAGGTTCTTGTAAACAGAGGCGTCCCAAACTTTGGGGTGGCTGTGTCTTTTTGATTTTAATTTCCCTAAGCTATAGGACCATAAGTGGCAGTGCCCTAGGCTCTGTTGCTTTGTTTTTTAGATGTTTCAGGAAACACCATACACTTCTCCCGAGTGTCTGTTGGCAATTTACATCCCGCCCATCAGCATAACAAGGCTCCCAGTTCTCCATGGCCTGTCCTGCCTTTCTGGATTTTACACTTTTTTCAGATGGCCCTTTTGACCGGGGGGAAGTGAGACTTCATTGTAGTGCAGATTTCCTTTGCAAGCTTGCTTGGTTGGCCAAAAAGGGCGTATGCGTTTTTTCCTGAATATATTCAGGAAAAAACGCATACGCCCTTTTTGGCCAAGTGCATCATTGTGGACGTTCTGCCTCTTTTCCTATGCTTTCAATGCAATTCCAGTCTACCTCCTGAAATCGGTTTCCTGCAATTCTGCCCCACTTTCAAGTCCTCTTGGCAGCCTTACTTCAGTCTATTTTTAGACGATAGCTGTCATTTATAACTCTGCAGGTTTGTGAATTACAGTGCCCCTGAGCTCCTTTCTTCAACTCGCTTTCTTGTGACCTGGCCACAACACCGCAGGATGGCTTCAGGCCCTAATCTTGTTCCGGCACGGCACGCTGAGCCTTTGGTTATTTCCTCTTCCTGGTGGGAAATGAGAGTTAAATTTGCCCGTCCAGACACCTCCAGGTAGTCTCTCATTGGTTCTCGCTATTCCTGTTCATCTTCCGCAGAAATTGCAAACTGGGCCAAACAGGAGGTTAAAGGCGCTGACTCTCCAAGTGGGGAGAGTGTTAGTAAAGCGTCTGGAATGTTGCACCCGAGTACCAGGGGAGGAAAACTGAGACATATTTGAACACGTCTACCGTTCACATGGTTGATCATACTCTGGGTTCCACATGCATGTTTTAGCTGAAGGAAGAATACCTTAAACCTGGAGAGTTGAGACCCGTGGAATGGGTACCATGCAATATGACTTCAAAGGGTCTTCATTTGCTCACCGAACCTCTCCAATCCTATCACTGCTGCGTTTATGTCCCTGTACACACGCTTGATTCTCTTTTGGAGACATAGCAATCCATAGGTTTTAAGATACTTACTAGTCAGGTACATTCTTAGGCGTTTAATATGCGGTGTTGAGTCCATTTCGTTGAGCAAGGAGTAGCTCTTGTCTATTCCATATTTGGCTTAAGGAACTTTATCTGTGCTCATTTCAATCTCTGGTTTTATGCAGCACCCCAACTCACCTTTCCCCTTAAGCAAGCATAAGTTGTTTTTCTCAATTTGAGACCCTGTTCTGTTCTGTAATTCAGTTCCTGTGTAGCCAAGTTTACATTCCGTGTATTACTGATATCTTATGATGTTTCTTTTTCTGTGTGACTTACTTCAGTTAGAATCATCATACCTGAATCCACTCATTGTGCTGCTAAGGGCCTGATGACACAGATTTCATTGCTGAGTGATATTGCTTTGTAAGTAAATACCACAACTTCTTTATCCATTTTTCACTTTCTGCGATGTTGAACTTGTACTGTAAACGAGGTTCTTGTAAACAGAGCCGTTCCAAACTTTGGGGTGGCTGTGTCTTTTTGATTTTAATTTCCCTAAGCTATAGGACCATAAGTGGAAGTGCCCTAGGCTCTGTTGCTTTGTTTTTTAGATGTTTCAGGAAACACCATACACTTCTCCCGAGTGTCTGTTGGCAATTTACATCCCGCCCATCAGCATAACAAGGCTCCCAGTTCTCCATGGCCTGTCCTGCCTTTCTGGATTTTACACTTTTTTCAGATGGCCCTTTGGACCGGGGGGAAGTGAGACTTCATTGTAGTGCAGATTTCCTTTGCAAGCTTGCTTGGTTGGCCAAAAAGGGCGTATGCGTTTTTTCCTGAATATATTCAGGAAAAAACGCATACGCCCTTTTTGGCCAAGTGCATCATTGTGGACGTTCTGCCTCTTTTCCTATGCTTTCAATGCAATTCCAGTCTACCTCCTGAAATCGGTTTCCTGCAATTCTGCCCCGCTTTCAAGTCCTCTTGGCAGCCTTACTTCAGTATATTTTTGGACGATAGCTGTCATTTATAACTGCAGGTTTGTGAATTACAGTGCCCCTGAGCTCCTTTGTTCAAGTCGGTTTCTTTTGAGCTGGCCGCAACACCGCAGGATGGCTACAGGCCCTAATCTGGTTCCGGTACGGAACGCTGAGCCTTTGGTTATTTCCTCTTCCTGTTGCGAAATGAGAGTTAAATTTGCCCGTCCAGACACCTCCAGCTAGCCTCTCATTGGTTCTCGCTATTCCTGTTCATCTTCCGCAGAAATTGCAAACTGTGCCAAACAGGAGGTTAAAGGCGCTGACTCTCCAAGTGGGGAGAGTGTTAGTAAAGCGTCTGGAATGTTGCACCCAAGTACCAGGGGAGGAAAACTGAGACATATTTGAACACGTCTCCCGATCACATGGTTGATCATACTCTGGGTTCCACATGCATGTTTTAGCTGAAGGAAGAATACCTAAAACCTGGGTAGTTGAAACCCGTGGAATGGGTACCATGCAATATGACGTCAAAGGGTCTTCATTTGCTCACCGAACCTCTCCAATCCTATCACTGCTGCGTTTATGCCCCTGTACACATGCTTGTTTCTCTTTCGGAGACATAGCAATCCATAGGTTTTAAGATACTTACTAGTCAGGTACATTCTTAGGCGTTTAATATGCGGTGTTGAGTCCATTTCGTTGAGCAAGGAGTAGCTCTTGTCTATTCCATATTTGGCTTAAGGAACTTTATCTGTGCTCATTTCAATCTCTGGCTTTATGCAGCAACCCAACTCACCTTTCCCCTTAAGCAAGCATAAGTTGGTTTTCTAAATTTGAGACCCTGTTCTGTTTTGGAATTCAGTTCCTGTGTAGCCAAGTTTACATTCCGTGTATTAGTGATATCTTATGATGTTTCTTTTTCTGTGTGACTTATTTCAGTTAGAATCATCGTACCTGAATCTACTCATTATGCTGCTACGGGCCTGATGACATAGATTTCATTGCTGAGTGATACTGCATTGTACGTAAGTACCACAAGTTCTTTATCCATTTTTCACTTTCTGCGATGTTGAACTTGTACTGTAAATGAGGTTCTTGTAAACAGAGGCGTCCCAAACTTTGGGGTGGCTGTGTCTTTTTGATTTTAATTTCCCTAAGCTATAGGACCATAAGTGGAAGTGCCCTAGGCTCTGTTGCTTTGTTTTTTAGATGTTTCAGGAAACACCATACACTTCTCCAGAGTGTCTGTTGGCAATTTACATCCCGCCCATCAGCATAACAAGGCTCCCAGTTCTCAATGGCCTGTTGCCTTTCTGGATTTTACACTTTTTTCAGATGGCCCTTTTGACCGGGGGGAAGTGAGACTTCATTGTAGTGCAGATTTCCTTTGCAAGCTTGCTTGGTTGGCCAAAAAGGGCGTATGCGTTTTTTCCTGAATATATTCAGGAAAAAACGCATACGCCCTTTTTGGCCAAGTGCATCATTGTGGACGTTCTGCCTCTTTTCCTATGCTTTCAATGCAATTCCAGTCTACCTCCTGAAATCGGTTTCCTGCAATTCTGCCCCGCTTTCAAGTCCTCTTGGCAGCCTTACTTCAGTCTATTTTTGGACGATAGCTGTCATTTATAACTCTGCAGGTTTGTGAATTACAGTGCCCCTGAGCTCCTTTCTTCAACTCGCTTTCTTGTGACCTGGCCGCAACACCGCAGGATGGCTTCAGGCCCTAATCTGGTTCCGGCCCGGCATGCTGAGCCTTTGGTTAATTCCTCTTCCTGGTGGGAATTGAGAGTTAAATTTGCCCGTTCAGACACCTCCAGGTAGTCTCTCATTGGTTCTCGCTATTCCTGTTCATCTTCCGCAGAAATTGCAAACTGGGCCAAACAGGAGGTTAAAGGGACTGACTCTCCAAGTCGGGAGAGTGTTAGTAAAGCGTCTGGAATGTTGCACCCGAGTACCAGGGGAGGAAAACTGAGACATATTTGAACACGTCTACCGTTCACATGGTTGATCATACTCTGGGTTCCACATGCATGTTTTAGCTGAAGGAAGAATACCTTAAACCTGGAGAGTTGAGACCCGTGGAATGGGTACCATGCAATATGACTTCAAAGGGTCTTCATTTGCTCACCGAACCTCTCCAATCCTATCACTGCTGCGTTTATGCCCCTGTACACACGCTTGATTCTCTTTTGGAGACATAGCAATCCATAGGTTTTAAGATACTTACTAGTCAGGTACATTCTTAGGCGTTTAATATGCGGTGTTGAGTCCATTTCGTTGAGCAAGGAGTAGCTCTTGTCTATTCCATATTTGGCTTAAGGAACTTTATCTGTGCTCATTTCAATCTCTGGTTTTATGCAGCACCCCAACTCACCTTTCCCCTTAAGCAAGCATAAGTTGTTTTTCTCAATTTGAGACCCTGTTCTGTTCTGTAATTCAGTTCCTGTGTAGCCAAGTTTACATTCCGTGTATTACTGATATCTTATGATGTTTCTTTTTCTGTGTGTCTTACTTCAGTTAGAATCATCATACCTGAATCCACTCATTGTGCTGCTAAGGGCCTGATGACACAGATTTCATTGCTGAGTGATATTGCTTTGTAA
This sequence comes from Delphinus delphis, assembly GCF_949987515.2. NCBI lineage: Eukaryota > Metazoa > Chordata > Mammalia > Artiodactyla > Delphinidae > Delphinus > Delphinus delphis. The sequence goes on along the minus strand of NW_027192663.1, from coordinate 1,525,152 downwards.
GTAAATACCACAACTTCTTTATCCATTTTTCACTTTCTGCGATGTTGAACTTGTACTGTAAACGAGGTTCTTGTAAACAGAGCCGTTCCAAACTTTGGGGTGGCTGTGTCTTTTTGATTTTAATTTCCCTAATCTATAGGACCATAAGTGGAAGTGCCCTAGGTTCTGTTGCTTTGTTTTTTAGATGTTTCAGGAAACACCATACACTTCTCCCGAGTGTCTGTTGGCAATTTACATCCCGCCCATCAGCATAACAAGGCTCCCAGTTCTCCATGGCCTGTCCTGCCTTTCTGGATTTTACACTTTTTTCAGATGGCCCTTTTGACAGGGGGGAAGTGAGACTTCATTGTAGTGCAGATTTCCTTTGCAAGCTTGCTTGGTTGGCCAAAAAGGGCGTATGCGTTTTTTCCTGAATATATTCAGGAAAAAACGCATACGCCCTTTTTGGCCAAGTGCATCATTGTGGACGTTCTGCCTCTTTTCCTATGCTTTCAATGCAATTCCAGTCTACCTCCTGAAATCGGTTTCCTGCAATTCTGCCCCGCTTTCAAGTCCTCTTGGCAGCCTTACTTCAGTCTATTTTTGGACGATAGCTGTCATTTATAACTCTGCAGGTTTGTGAATTACAGTGCCCCTGAGCTCCTTTCTTCAACTCGCTTTCTTTTGAGCTCGCCGCAACACCGCAGGATGGCTTCAGGCCCTAATCTGGTTCCGGTACGGCACGCTGAGCCTTTGGTTATTTCCTCTTCCTGTTGGGAAATGAGAGTTAAATTTGCCCGTCCAGACACCTCCAGCTAGTCTCTCATTGGTTCTCGCTATTCCTGTTCATCTTCCGCAGAAATTGCAAACTGGGCCAAACAGGAGGTTAAAGGCGCTGACTCTCCAAGTGGGGAGAGTGTTAGTATAGCATCTGGAATGTTGCACCCGAGTACCAGGGGAGGAAAACTGAGACATATTTGAACACGTCTCCCGTTCACATGGTTGATCATACTTGGGTTCCACATGCATGTTTTAGCTGAAGGAAGAATACCTTAAACCTGGAGAGTTAAGACCCGTGAAATGGGTACCATGCAATATGACTTCAAAGGGTCTTCATTTGCTCACCGAACCTCTCCAATCCTATCACTGCTGCGTTTATGCCCCTGTACACATGCTTGATTCTCTTTCGGAGACATAGCAATCCATAGGTTTTAAGATACTTACTAGTCAGGTACATTCTTAGGCGTTTAATATGCGGTGTTGAGTCCATTTCGTTGAGCAAGGAGTAGCTCTTGTCTATTCCATATTTGACTTAAGGAACTTTATCTGTGCTCATTTCAATCTCTGGTTTTATGCAGCACCCAAACTCACCTTTACCTTTAAGCAAGCATAAGTTGGTTTTCTAAATTTGAGACCCTGTTCTGTTCTGTAATTCAGTTCCTGTGTAGCCAAGTTTACATTCCATGTATTACTGATATCTTATGATGTTTCTTTTTCTGTGTGACTTACTTCAGTTAGAATCATCATACCTGAATCCACTCATTGTGCTGCTAAGGGCCTGATGACACAGATTTCATTGCTGAGTGATATTGCTTTGTAAGTAAATACCACAACTTCTTTATCCATTTTTCACTTTCTGCGATGTTGAACTTGTACTGTAAACGAGGTTCTTGTAAACAGAGCCGTTCCAAACTTTGGGGTGGCTGTGTCTTTTTGATTTTAATTTCCCTAAGCTATAGGACCATACGTGGAAGTGCCCTAGGTTCTGTTGCTTTGTTTTTTAGATGTTTCAGGAAACACCATACACTTCTCCCGAGTGGTTGTTGGCAATTTACATCCCGCCCATCAGCATAACAAGGCTCCCAGTTCTCTATGGCCTGGCTGCCTTTCTGGATTTTACACTTTTTTCAGATGGCCCTTTTGACCGGGGGGAAGTGAGACTTCATTGTAGTGCAGATTTCCTTTGCAAGCTTGCTTGGTTGGCCAAAAAGGGCGTATGCGTTTTTTCCTGAATATATTCAGGAAAAAACGCATACGCCCTTTTTGGCCAAGTGCATCATTGTGGACGTTCTGCCTCTTTTCCTATGCTTTCAATGCAATTCCAGTCTACCTCCTGAAATCGGTTTCCTGCAATTCTGCCCCGCTTTCAAGTCCTCTTGGCAGCCTTACTTCAGTCTATTTTTGGACGATAGCTGTCATTTATAACTCTGCAGGTTTGTGAATTACAGTGCCCCTGAGCTCCTTTCTTCAACTCGCTTTCTTGTGACCTGGCCGCAACACCGCAGGATGGCTTCAGGCCCTAATCTGGTTCCGGCACGGCATGCTGAGCCTTTGGTTATTTCCTCTTCCTGGTGGGAAATGAGAATTAAATTTGCCCGTCCAGACACCTCCAGCTAGACTCTCATTGGTTCTCGCTATTCCTGTTCATCTTCCGCAGAAATTGCAAACTGGGCCAAACAGGAGGTTAAAGGGACTGACTCTCCAAGTGGGGAGAGTGTTAGTAAAGCGTCTGGAATGTTGCACCCGAGTACCAGGGGAGGAAAACTGAGACATATTTGAACACGTCTCCCGTTCACATGGTTGATCATACTTGGGTTCCACATGCATGTTTTAGCTGAAGGAAGAATACCTTAAACCTGGAGAGTTAAGACCCGTGTAATGGGTACCATGCAATATGACTTCAAAGGGTCTTCATTTGCTCACCGAACCTCTCCAATCCTATCACTGCTGCGTTTATGCCCCTGTACACATGCTTGATTCTCTTTCGGAGACATAGCAATCCATAGGTTTTAAGATACTTACTAGTCAGGTACATTCTTAGGCGTTTAATATGCGGTGTTGAGTCCATTTCGTTGAGCAAGGAGTAGCTCTTGTCTATTCCATATTTGACTTAAGGAACTTTATCTGTGCTCATTTCAATCTCTGGTTTTATGCAGCACCCCAACTCACCTTTACCCTTAAGCAAGCATAAGTTGGTTTTCTAAATTTGAGACCCTGTTCTGTTCTGTAATTCAGTTCCTGTGTAGCCAAGTTTACATTCCGTGTATTACTGATATCTTATGATGTTTCTTTTTCTGTGTGACTTATTTCAGTTAGAATCATCATACCTGAATCCACTCATTGTGCTGCTAAGGGCCTGATGACACAGATTTCATTGCTGAGTGATATTGCTTTGTAAGTAAATACCACAACTTCTTTATCCATTTTTCACTTTCTGCGATGTTGAACTTGTACTGTAAACGAGGTTCTTGTAAACAGAGCCGTTCCAAACTTTGGGGTGGCTGTGTCTTTTTGATTTTAATTTCCCTAAGCTATAGGACCATAAGTGGAAGTGCCCTAGGCTCTGTTGCTTTGTTTTTTAGATGTTTCAGGAAACACCATACACTTCTCCAGAGTGTCTGTTGGCAATTTACATCCCGCCCATCAGCATAACAAGGCTCCCAGTTCTCAATGGCCTGTTGCCTTTCTGGATTTTACACTTTTTTCAGATGGCCCTTTTGACCAGGGGGAAGTGAGACTTCATTGTAGTGCAGATTTCCTTTGCAAGCTTGCTTGGTTGGCCAAAAAGGGCGTATGCGTTTTTTCCTGAATATATTCAGGAAAAAACGCATACGCCCTTTTTGGCCAAGTGCATCATTGTGGACGTTCTGCCTCTTTTCCTATGCTTTCAATGCAATTCCAGTCTACCTCCTGAAATCGGTTTCCTGCAATTCTGCCCCGCTTTCAAGTCCTCTTGGCAGCCTTACTTCAGTCTATTTTTGGACGATAGCTGTCATTTATAACTGCAGGTTTGTGAATTACAGTGCCCCTGAGCTCCTTTGTTCAACTCGGTTTCTTTTGAGCTGGCCGCAACACCGCAGGATGGCTACAGGCCCTAATCTGGTTCCGGTACGGAACGCTGAGCCTTTGGTTATTTCCTCTTCCTGTTGCGAAATGAGAGTTAAATTTGCCCGTCCAGACACCTCCAGCTAGCCTCTCATTGGTTCTCGCTATTCCTGTTCATCTTCCGCAGAAATTGCAAACTGTGCCAAACAGGAGGTTAAAGGCGCTGACTCTCCAAGTGGGGAGAGTGTTAGTAAAGCGTCTGGAATGTTGCACCCGAGTACCAGGGGAGGAAAACTGAGACATATTTGAACACGTCTCCCGATCACATGGTTGATCATACTCTGGGTTCCACATGCATGTTTTAGCTGAAGGAAGAATACCTAAAACCTGGGTAGTTGAAACCCGTGGAATGGGTACCATGCAATATGACGTCAAAGGGTCTTCATTTGCTCACCGAACCTCTCCAATCCTATCACTGCTGCGTTTATGCCCCTGTACACATGCTTGTTTCTCTTTCGGAGACATAGCAATCCATAGGTTTTAAGATACTTACTAGTCAGGTACATTCTTAGGCGTTTAATATGCGGTGTTGAGTCCATTTCGTTGAGCAAGGAGTAGCTCTTGTCTATTCCATATTTGGCTTAAGGAACTTTATCTGTGCTCATTTCAATCTCTGGCTTTATGCAGCAACCCAACTCACCTTTCCCCTTAAGCAAGCATAAGTTGGTTTTCTAAATTTGAGACCCTGTTCTGTTTTGGAATTCAGTTCCTGTGTAGCCAAGTTTACATTCCGTGTATTAGTGATATCTTATGATGTTTCTTTTTCTGTGTGACTTATTTCAGTTAGAATCATCGTACCTGAATCTACTCATTATGCTGCTACGGGCCTGATGACATAGATTTCATTGCTGAGTGATACTGCATTGTACGTAAGTACCACAAGTTCTTTATCCATTTTTCACTTTCTGCGATGTTGAACTTGTACTGTAAATGAGGTTCTTGTAAACAGAGGCGTCCCAAACTTTGGGGTGGCTGTGTCTTTTTGATTTTAATTTCCCTAAGCTATAGGACCATAAGTGGAAGTGCCCTAGGCTCTGTTGCTTTGTTTTTTAGATGTTTCAGGAAACACCATACACTTCTCCAGAGTGTCTGTTGGCAATTTACATCCCGCCCATCAGCATAACAAGGCTCCCAGTTCTCAATGGCCTGTTGCCTTTCTGGATTTTACACTTTTTTCAGATGGCCCTTTTGACCGGGGGGAAGTGAGACTTCATTGTAGTGCAGATTTCCTTTGCAAGCTTGCTTGGTTGGCCAAAAAGGGCGTATGCGTTTTTTCCTGAATATATTCAGGAAAAAACGCATACGCCCTTTTTGGCCAAGTGCATCATTGTGGACGTTCTGCCTCTTTTCCTATGCTTTCAATGCAATTCCAGTCTACCTCCTGAAATCGGTTTCCTGCAATTCTGCCCCGCTTTCAAGTCCTCTTGGCAGCCTTACTTCAGTCTATTTTTGGACGATAGCTGTCATTTATAACTCTGCAGGTTTGTGAATTACAGTGCCCCTGAGCTCCTTTCTTCAACTCGCTTTCTTGTGACCTGGCCGCAACACCGCAGGATGGCTTCAGGCCCTAATCTGGTTCCGGCCCGGCATGCTGAGCCTTTGGTTAATTCCTCTTCCTGGTGGGAATTGAGAGTTAAATTTGCCCGTTCAGACACCTCCAGGTAGTCTCTCATTGGTTCTCGCTATTCCTGTTCATCTTCCGCAGAAATTGCAAACTGGGCCAAACAGGAGGTTAAAGGGACTGACTCTCCAAGTCGGGAGAGTGTTAGTAAAGCGTCTGGAATGTTGCACCCGAGTACCAGGGGAGGAAAACTGAGACATATTTGAACACGTCTACCGTTCACATGGTTGATCATACTCTGGGTTCCACATGCATGTTTTAGCTGAAGGAAGAATACCTTAAACCTGGAGAGTTGAGACCCGTGGAATGGGTACCATGCAATATGACTTCAAAGGGTCTTCATTTGCTCACCGAACCTCTCCAATCCTATCACTGCTGCGTTTATGCCCCTGTACACACGCTTGATTCTCTTTTGGAGACATAGCAATCCATAGGTTTTAAGATACTTGCTAGTCAGGTACATTCTTAGGCGTTTAATATGCGGTGTTGAGTCCATTTCGTTGAGCAAGGAGTAGCTCTTGTCTATTCCATATTTGGCTTAAGGAACTTTATCTGTGCTCATTTCAATCTCTGGTTTTATGCAGCACCCCAACTCACCTTTCCCCTTAAGCAAGCATAAGTTGTTTTTCTCAATTTGAGACCCTGTTCTGTTCTGTAATTCAGTTCCTGTGTAACCAAGTTTACATTCCGTGTATTACTGATATCTTATGATGTTTCTTTTTCTGTGTGACTTACTTCAGTTAGAATCATCATACCTGAATCCACTCATTGTGCTGCTAAGGGCCTGATGACACAGATTTCATTGCTGAGTGATATTGCTTTGTAAGTAAATACCACAACTTCTTTATCCATTTTTCACTTTCTGCAATGTTGAACTTGTACTGTAAACGAGGTTCTTGTAAACAGAGCCGTTCCAAACTTTGGGGTGGCTGTGTCTTTTTGAATTTAATTTCCCTAAGCTATAGGACCATAAGTGGAAGTGCCCTAGGTTCTGTTGCTTTGTTTTTTAGATGTTTCAGGAAACACCATACACTTCTCCCGAGTGTCTGTTGGCAATTTACATCCCGCCCATCAGCATAACAAGGCTCCCAGTTCTCCATGGCCTGTCCTGCCTTTCTGGATTTTACACTTTTTTCAGATGGCCCTTTTGACAGGGGGGAAGTGAGACTTCATTGTAGTGCAGATTTCCTTTGCAAGCTTGCTTGGTTGGCCAAAAAGGGCGTATGCGTTTTTTCCTGAATATATTCAGGAAAAAACGCATACGCCCTTTTTGGCCAAGTGCATCATTGTGGACGTTCTGCCTCTTTTCCTATGCTTTCAATGCAATTCCAGTCTACCTCCTGAAATCGGTTTCCTGCAATTCTGCCCCGCTTTCAAGTCCTCTTGGCAGCCTTACTTCAGTCTATTTTTGGACGATAGCTGTCATTTATAACTCTGCAGGTTTGTGAATTACAGTGCCCCTGAGCTCCTTTCTTCAACTCGCTTTCTTTTGAGCTCGCCGCAACACCGCAGGATGGCTTCAGGCCCTAATCTGGTTCCGGTACGGCACGCTGAGCCTTTGGTTATTTCCTCTTCCTGTTGGGAAATGAGAGTTAAATTTGCCCGTCCAGACACCTCCAGCTAGTCTCTCATTGGTTCTCGCTATTCCTGTTCATCTTCCGCAGAAATTGCAAACTGGGCCAAACAGGAGGTTAAAGGCGCTGACTCTCCAAGTGGGGAGAGTGTTAGTATAGCATCTGGAATGTTGCACCCGAGTACCAGGGGAGGAAAACTGAGACATATTTGAACACGTCTCCCGTTCACATGGTTGATCATACTTGGGTTCCACATGCATGTTTTAGCTGAAGGAAGAATACCTTAAACCTGGAGAGTTAAGACCCGTGTAATGGGTACCATGCAATATGACTTCAAAGGGTCTTCATTTGCTCACCGAACCTCTCCAATCCTATCACTGCTGCGTTTATGCCCCTGTACACATGCTTGATTCTCTTTCGGAGACATAGCAATCCATAGGTTTTAAGATACTTACTAGTCAGGTACATTCTTAGGCGTTTAATATGCGGTGTTGAGTCCATTTCGTTGAGCAAGGAGTAGCTCTTGTCTATTCCATATTTGACTTAAGGAACTTTATCTGTGCTCATTTCAATCTCTGGTTTTATGCAGCACCCAAACTCACCTTTACCTTTAAGCAAGCATAAGTTGGTTTTCTAAATTTGAGACCCTGTTCTGTTCTGTAATTCAGTTCCTGTGTAGCCAAGTTTACATTCCGTGTATTACTGATATCTTATGATGTTTCTTTTTCTGTGTGACTTACTTCAGTTAGAATCATCATACCTGAATCCACTCATTGTGCTGCTAAGGGCCTGATGACACAGATTTCATTGCTGAGTGATATTGCTTTGTAAGTAAATACCACAACTTCTTTATCCATTTTTCACTTTCTGCGATGTTGAACTTGTACTGTAAACGAGGTTCTTGTAAACAGAGCCGTTCCAAACTTTGGGGTGGCTGTGTCTTTTTGATTTTAATTTCCCTAAGCTATAGGACCATACGTGGAAGTGCCCTAGGTTCTGTTGCTTTGTTTTTTAGATGTTTCAGGAAACACCATACACTTCTCCCGAGTGGTTGTTGGCAATTTACATCCCGCCCATCAGCATAACAAGGCTCCCAGTTCTCTATGGCCTGGCTGCCTTTCTGGATTTTACACTTTTTTCAGATGGCCCTTTTGACCGGGGGGAAGTGAGACTTCATTGTAGTGCAGATTTCCTTTGCAAGCTTGCTTGGTTGGCCAAAAAGGGCGTATGCGTTTTTTCCTGAATATATTCAGGAAAAAACGCATACGCCCTTTTTGGCCAAGTGCATCATTGTGGACGTTCTGCCTCTTTTCCTATGCTTTCAATGCAATTCCAGTCTACCTCCTGAAATCGGTTTCCTGCAATTCTGCCCCGCTTTCAAGTCCTCTTGGCAGCCTTACTTCAGTCTATTTTTGGACGATAGCTGTCATTTATAACTCTGCAGGTTTGTGAATTACAGTGCCCCTGAGCTCCTTTCTTCAACTCGCTTTCTTTTGAGCTGGCCGCAACACCGCAGGATGGCTTCAGGCCCTAATCTGGTTCCGGCACGGCATGCTGAGCCTTTGGTTATTTCCTCTTCCTGGTGGGAAATGAGAATTAAATTTGCCCGTCCAGACACCTCCAGCTAGACTCTCATTGGTTCTCGCTATTCCTGTTCATCTTCCGCAGAAATTGCAAACTGGGCCAAACAGGAGGTTAAAGGGACTGACTCTCCAAGTGGGGAGAGTGTTAGTAAAGCGTCTGGAATGTTGCACCCGAGTACCAGGGGAGGAAAACTGAGACATATTTGAACACGTCTCCCGTTCACATGGTTGATCATACTTGGGTTCCACATGCATGTTTTAGCTGAAGGAAGAATACCTTAAACCTGGAGAGTTAAGACCCGTGTAATGGGTACCATGCAATATGACTTCAAAGGGTCTTCATTTGCTCACCGAACCTCTCCAATCCTATCACTGCTGCGTTTATGCCCCTGTACACATGCTTGATTCTCTTTCGGAGACATAGCAATCCATAGGTTTTAAGATACTTACTAGTCAGGTACATTCTTAGGCGTTTAATATGCGGTGTTGAGTCCATTTCGTTGAGCAAGGAGTAGCTCTTGTCTATTCCATATTTGACTTAAGGAACTTTATCTGTGCTCATTTCAATCTCTGGTTTTATGCAGCACCCCAACTCACCTTTACCCTTAAGCAAGCATAAGTTGGTTTTCTAAATTTGAGACCCTGTTCTGTTCTGTAATTCAGTTCCTGTGTAGCCAAGTTTACATTCCGTGTATTACTGATATCTTATGATGTTTCTTTTTCTGTGTGACTTATTTCAGTTAGAATCATCATACCTGAATCCACTCATTGTGCTGCTAAGGGCCTGATGACACAGATTTCATTGCTGAGTGATATTGCTTTGTAAGTAAATACCACAACTTCTTTATCCATTTTTCACTTTCTGCGATGTTGAACTTGTACTGTAAACGAGGTTCTTGTAAACAGAGCCGTTCCAAACTTTGGGGTGGCTGTGTCTTTTTGATTTTAATTTCCCTAAGCTATAGGACCATAAGTGGAAGTGCCCTAGGCTCTGTTGCTTTGTTTTTTAGATGTTTCAGGAAACACCATACACTTCTCCAGAGTGTCTGTTGGCAATTTACATCCCGCCCATCAGCATAACAAGGCTCCCAGTTCTCAATGGCCTGTTGCCTTTCTGGATTTTACACTTTTTTCAGATGGCCCTTTTGACCAGGGGGAAGTGAGACTTCATTGTAGTGCAGATTTCCTTTGCAAGCTTGCTTGGTTGGCCAAAAAGGGCGTATGCGTTTTTTCCTGAATATATTCAGGAAAAAACGCATACGCCCTTTTTGGCCAAGTGCATCATTGTGGACGTTCTGCCTCTTTTCCTATGCTTTCAATGCAATTCCAGTCTACCTCCTGAAATCGGTTTCCTGCAATTCTGCCCCGCTTTCAAGTCCTCTTGGCAGCCTTACTTCAGTCTATTTTTGGACGATAGCTGTCATTTATAACTCTGCAGGTTTGTGAATTACAGTGCCCCTGAGCTCCTTTCTTCAACTCGCTTTCTTGTGACCTGGCCGCAACACCGCAGGATGGCTTCAGGCCCTAATCTGGTTCCGGCCCGGCATGCTGAGCCTTTGGTTAATTCCTCTTCCTGGTGGGAATTGAGAGTTAAATTTGCCCGTTCAGACACCTCCAGGTAGTCTCTCATTGGTTCTCGCTATTCCTGTTCATCTTCCGCAGAAATTGCAAACTGGGCCAAACAGGAGGTTAAAGGGACTGACTCTCCAAGTCGGGAGAGTGTTAGTAAAGAGTCTGGAATGTTGCACCCGAGTACCAGGGGAGGAAAACTGAGACATATTTGAACACGTCTCCCGTTCACATGGTTGATCATACTTGGGTTCCACATGCATGTTTTAGCTGAAGGAAGAATACCTTAAACCTGGAGAGTTAAGACCCGTGTAATGGGTACCATGCAATATGACTTCAAAGGGTCTTCATTTGCTCACCGAACCTCTCCAATCCTATCACTGCTGCGTTTATGCCCCTGTACACATGCTTGATTCTCTTTCGGAGACATAGCAATCCATAGGTTTTAAGATACTTACTAGTCAGGTACATTCTTAGGCGTTTAATATGCGGTGTTGAGTCCATTTCGTTGAGCAAGGAGTAGCTCTTGTCTATTCCATATTTGACTTAAGGAACTTTATCTGTGCTCATTTCAATCTCTGGTTTTATGCAGCACCCAAACTCACCTTTACCCTTAAGCAAGCATAAGTTGGTTTTCTAAATTTGAGACCCTGTTCTGTTCTGTAATTCAGTTCCTGTGTAGCCAAGTTTACATTCCGTGTATTACTGATATCTTATGATGTTTCTTTTTCTGTGTGACTTACTTCAGTTAGAATCATCATACCTGAATCCACTCATTGTGCTGCTAAGGGCCTGATGACACAGATTTCATTGCTGAGTGATATTGCTTTGTAAGTAAATACCACAACTTCTTTATCCATTTTTCACTTTCTGCGATGTTGAACTTGTACTGTAAACGAGGTTCTTGTAAACAGAGCCGTTCCAAACTTTGGGGTGGCTGTGTCTTTTTGATTTTAATTTCCCTAAGCTATAGGACCATAAGTGGAAGTGCCCTAGGTTCTGTTGCTTTGTTTTTTAGATGTTTCAGGAAACACCATACACTTCTCCCGAGTGGTTGTTGGCAATTTACATCCCGCCCATCAGCATAACAAGGCTCCCAGTTCTCTATGGCCTGTGCTGCCTTTCTGGATTTTACACTTTTTTCAGATGGCCCTTTTGACCGGGGGGAAGTGAGACTTCATTGTAGTGCAGATTTCCTTTGCAAGCTTGCTTGGTTGGCCAAAAAGGGCGTATGCGTTTTTTCCTGAATATATTCAGGAAAAAACGCATACGCCCTTTTTGGCCAAGTGCATCATTGTGGACGTTCTGCCTCTTTTCCTATGCTTTCAATGCAATTCCAGTCTACCTCCTGAAATCGGTTTCCTGCAATTCTGCCCCGCTTTCAAGTCCTCTTGGCAGCCTTACTTCAGTCTATTTTTGGACGATAGCTGTCATTTATAACTCTGCAGGTTTGTGAATTACAGTGCCCCTGAGCTCCTTTCTTCAACTCGCTTTCTTGTGACCTGGCCGCAACACCGCAGGATGGCTTCAGGCCCTAATCTGGTTCCGGCACGGCATGCTGAGCCTTTGGTTATTTCCTCTTCCTGGTGGGAAATGAGAGTTAAATTTGCCCGTCCAGACACCTCCAGCTAGCCTCTCATTGGTTCTCGCTATTCCTGTTCATCTTCCGCAGAAATTGCAAACTGGGCCAAACAGGAGGTTAAAGGCGCTGACTCTCCAAGTGGGGAGAGTGTTAGTAAAGCGTCTGGAATGTTGCACCCGAGTACCAGGGGAGGAAAATTGAGACATATTTGAACACGTCTCCCGATCACATGGTTGATCATACTCTAGGTTCCACATGCATGTTTTAGCTGAAGGAAGAATACCTTAAACCTGGGTAGTTGAAACCCGTGGAATGGGTACCATGCAATATGACTTCAAAGGGTCTTCATTTGCTCACCGAACCTCTCCAATCCTATCACTGCTGCGTTTATGCCCCTGTACACATGCTTGATTCTCTTTCGGAGACATAGCAATCCATAGGTTTTAAGATACTTACTAGTCAGGTACATTCTTAGGCGTTTAATATGGGGTGTTGAGTCCATTTCGTTGAGCAAGGAGTAGCTCTTGTCTATTCCATATTTGGCTTAAGGAACTTTATCTGTGCTCATTTCAATCTCTGGTTTTATGCAGCACCCCAACTCACCTTTACCCTTAAGAAAGAATAAGTTGGTTTTCTAAATTTGAGACCCTGTTCTGTTCTGTAATTCAGTTCCTGTGTAGCCAAGTTTACATTCCGTGTATTACTGATATCTTATGATGTTTCTTTTTCTGTGTGACTTATTTCAGTTAGAATCATCATACCTGAATCCACTCATTGTGCTGCTAAGGGCCTGATGACACAGATTTCATTGCTGAGTGATATTGCTTTGTAAGTAAATACCACAACTTCTTTCTCCATTTTTCACTTTCTGCGATGTTGAACTTGTACTGTAAACGAGGTTCTTGTAAACAGAGCCGTTCCAAACTTTGGGGTGGCTGTGTCTTTTTGATTTTAATTTCCCTAAGCTATAGGACCATAAGTGGAAGTGCCCTAGGCTCTGTTGCTTTGTTTTTTAGATGTTTCAGGAAACACCATACACTTCTCCCAAGTGTCTGTTGGCAATTTACATCCCGCCCATCAGCATAACAAGGCTCCCAGTTCTCAATGGCCTGTTGCCTTTCTGGATTTTACACTTTTTTCAGATGGCCCTTTTGACCGGGGGGAAGTGAGACTTCATTGTAGTGCAGATTTCCTTTGCAAGCTTGCTTGGTTGGCCAAAAAGGGCGTATGCGTTTTTTCCTGAATATATTCAGGAAAAAACGCATACGCCCTTTTTGGCCAAGTGCATCATTGTGGACGTTCTGCCTCTTTTCCTATGCTTTCAATGCAATTCCAGTCTACCTCCTGAAATCGGTTTCCTGCAATTCTGCCCCTCTTTCAAGTCCTCTTGGCAGCCTTACTTCAGTCTATTTTTGGACGATAGCTGTCATTTATAACTCTGCAGGTTTGTGAATTACAGTGCCCCTGAGCTCCTTTCTTCAACTCGCTTTCTTGTGACCTGGCCGCAACACCGCAGGATGGCTTCAGGCCCTAATCTGGTTCCGGCCCGGCACGCTGAGCCTTTGGTTAATTCCTCTTCCTGGTGGGAAATGAGAGTTAAATTTGCCCGTCCAGACACCTCCAGCTAGCCTCTCATTGGTTCTCGCTATTCCTGTTCATCTTCCGCAGAAATTGCAAACTGGGCCAAACAGGAGGTTAAAGGGACTGACTCTCCAAGTGGGGAGAGTGTTAGTAAAGCGTCTGGAATGTTGCACCCGAGTACCAGGGGAGAAAAACTGAGACATATTTGAACACGTCTCCCGATCACATGGTTGATCATACTCTAGGTTCCACATGCATGTTTTAGCTGAAGGAAGAATACCTTAAACCTGGGTAGTTGAAACCCGTGGAATGGGTACCATGCAATATGACTTCAAAGGGTCTTCATTTGCTCACCGAACCTCTCCAATCCTATCACTGCTGCTTTTATGCCCCTGTACACATGCTTGATTCTCTTTTGGAGACATAGCAATCCATAGGTTTTACGATACTTACTAGTCAGGTACATTCTTAGGCGTTTAATATGCGGTGTTGAGTCCATTTCGTTGAGCAAGGAGTAGCTCTTGTCTATTCCATATTTGACTTAAGGAACTTTATCTGTGCTCATTTCAATCTCTGGTTTTATGCAGCACCCCAACTCACCTTTACCCTTAAGCAAGCATAAGTTGGTTTTCTAAATTTGAGACCCTGTTCTGTTCTGTAATTCAGTTCCTGTGTAGCCAAGTTTACATTCCGTGTATTACTGATATCTTATGATGTTTCTTTTTCTGTGTGACTTATTTCAGTTAGAATCATCATACCTGAATCCACTCATTGTGCTGCTAAGGGCCTGATGACATAGATTTCATTGCTGAGTGATATTGCTTTGTAAGTAAATACCACAACTTCTTTATCCATTTTTCACTTTCTGCGATGTTGAACTTGTACTGTAAACGAGGTTCTTGTAAACAGAGGCGTCCCAAACTTTGGGGTGGCTGTGTCTTTTTGATTTTAATTTCCCTAAGCTATAGGACCATAAGTGGCAGTGCCCTAGGCTGTGTTGCTTTGTTTTTTAGATGTTTCAGGAAACACCATACACTTCTCCCGAGTGTCTGTTGGCAATTTACATCCCGCCCATCAGCATAACAAGGCTCCCAGTTCTCCATGGCCTGTCCTGCCTTTCTGGATTTTACACTTTTTTCAGATGGCCCTTTTGACCGGGGGGAAGTGAGACTTCATTGTAGTGCAGATTTCCTTTGCAAGCTTGCTTGGTTGGCCAAAAAGGGCGTATGCGTTTTTTCCTGAATATATTCAGGGAAAAACGCATACGCCCTTTTTGGCCAAGTGCATCATTGTGGACGTTCTGCCTCTTTTCCTATGCTTTCAATGCAATTCCAGTCTACCTCCTGAAATCGGTTTCCTGCAATTCTGCCCCGCTTTCAAGTCCTCTTGGCAGCCTTACTTCAGTCTATTTTTGGACGATAGCTGTCATTTATAACTCTGCAGGTTTGTGAATTACAGTGCCCCTGAGCTCCTTTGTTCAACTCGGTTTCTTTTGAGCTGGCCGCAACACCGCAGGATGGCTTCAGGCCCTAATCTGGTTCCGGTACGGAACGCTGAGCCTTTGGTTATTTCCTCTTTCTGGTGGGAAATGAGAGTTAAATTTGCCCGTCCAGACACCTCCAGCTAGCCTCTCATTGGTTCTCGCTATTCCTGTTCATCTTCCGCAGAAATGGCAAACTGTGCCAAACAGGAGGTTAAAGGCGCTGACTCTCCAAGTGGGGAGAGTGTTAGTAAAGCGTCTGGAATGTTGCACCCGAGTACCAGGGGAGGAAAACTGAGACATATTTGAACACGTCTCCCGATCACATGGTTGATCATACTCTGGGTTCCACATGCATGTTTTAGCTGAAGGAAGAATACCTAAAACCTGGGTAGTTGAAACCCGTGGAATGGGTACCATGCAATATGACTTCAAAGGGTCTGCATTTGCTCACCGAACCTCTCCAATCCTATCACTGCTGCGTTTATGCCCCTGTACACATGCTTGATTCTCTTTCGGAGACATAGCAATCCATAGGTTTTAAGATACTTACTAGTCAGGTACATTCTTAGGCGTTTAATATGCGGTGTTGAGTCCATTTCGTTGAGCAAGGAGTAGCTCTTGTCTATTCCATATTTGGCTTAAGGAACTTTATCTGTGCTCATTTCAATCTCTGGCTTTATGCAGCAACCCAACTCACCTTTCCCCTTAAGCAAGCATAAGTTGGTTTTCTAAATTTGAGACCCTGTTCTGTTTTGGAATTCAGTTCCTGTGTAGCCAAGTTTACATTCCGTGTATTACTGATATCTTATGATGTTTCTTTTTCTGTGTGACTTATTTCAGTTAGAATCATCGTACCTGAATCTACTCATTATGCTGCTACGGGGCTGATGACATAGATTTCATTGCTGAGTGATACTGCATTGTACGTAAGTACCACAAGTTCTTTATCCATTTTTCACTTTCTGCGATGTTGAACTTGTACTGTAAACGAGGTTCTTGTAAACAGAGCCGTTCCAAACTTTGGGGTGGCTGTGTCTTTTTGATTTTAATTTCCCTAAGCTATAGGACCATAAGTGGAAGTGCCCTAGGCTCTGTTGCTTTGTTTTTTAGATGTTTCAGGAAACACCATACACTTCTCCCGAGTGTCTGTTGGCAATTTACATCCCGCCCATCAGCATAACAAGGCTCCCAGTTCTCAATGGCCTGTTGCCTTTCAGGATTTTACACTTTTTTCAGATGGCCCTTTTGACCGGGGGGAAGTGAGACTTCATTGTAGTGCAGATTTCCTTTGCAAGCTTGCTTGGTTGGCCAAAAAGGGCGTATGCGTTTTTTCCTGAATATATTCAGGAAAAAACGCATACGCCCTTTTTGGCCAAGTGCATCATTGTGGACGTTCTGCCTCTTTTCCTATGCTTTCAATGCAATTCCAGTCTACCTCCTGAAATCGGTTTCCTGCAATTCTGCCCCGCTTTCAAGTCCTCTTGGCAGCCTTACTTCAGTATATTTTTGGACGATAGCTGTCATTTATAACTGCAGGTTTGTGAATTACAGTGCCCCTGAGCTCCTTTGTTCAACTCGGTTTCTTTTGAGCTGGCCGCAACACCGCAGGATGGCTACAGACCCTAATCTGGTTCCGGTACGGAACGCTGAGCCTTTGGTTATTTCCTCTTCCTGTTGCGAAATGAGAGTTAAATTTGCCCGTCCAGACACCTCCAGCTAGCCTCTCATTGGTTCTCGCTATTCCTGTTCATCTTCCGCAGAAATTGCAAACTGTGCCAAACAGGAGGTTAAAGGCGCTGACTCTCCAAGTGGGGAGAGTGTTAGTAAAGCGTCTGGAATGTTGCACCCGAGTACCAGGGGAGGAAAACTGAGACATATTTGAACACGTCTCCCGATCACATGGTTGATCATACTCTGGGTTCCACATGCATGTTTTAGCTGAAGGAAGAATACCTAAAACCTGGGTAGTTGAAACCCGTGGAATGGGTACCATGCAATATGACGTCAAAGGGTCTTCATTTGCTCACCGAACCTCTCCAATCCTATCACTGCTGCGTTTATGCCCCTGTACACATGCTTGTTTCTCTTTCGGAGACATAGCAATCCATAGGTTTTAAGATACTTACTAGTCAGGTACATTCTTAGGCGTTTAATATGCGGTGTTGAGTCCATTTCGTTGAGCAAGGAGTAGCTCTTGTCTATTCCATATTTGGCTTAAGGAACTTTATCTGTGCTCATTTCAATCTCTGGCTTTATGCAGCAACCCAACTCACCTTTCCCCTTAAGCAAGCATAAGTTGGTTTTCTAAATTTGAGACCCTGTTCTGTTTTGGAATTCAGTTCCTGTGTAGCCAAGTTTACATTCCGTGTATTAGTGATATCTTATGATGTTTCTTTTTCTGTGTGACTTATTTCAGTTAGAATCATCGTACCTGAATCTACTCATTATGCTGCTACGGGCCTGATGACATAGATTTCATTGCTGAGTGATACTGCATTGTACGTAAGTACCACAAGTTCTTTATCCATTTTTCACTTTCTGCGATGTTGAACTTGTACTGTAAACGAGGTTCTTGTAAACAGAGGCGTCCCAAACTTTGGGGTGGCTGTGTCTTTTTGATTTTAATTTCCCTAAGCTATAGGACCATAAGTGGAAGTGCCCTAGGTTCTGTTGCTTTTTTTTTAGATGTTTCAGGAAACACCATACACTTCTCCCGAGTGGTTGTTGGCAATTTACATCCCGCCCATCAGCATAACAAGGCTCCCAGTTCTCCATGGCCTGTCCTGCCTTTCTGGATTTTACACTTTTATCAGATGGCCCTTTTGACCGGGGGGAAGTGAGACTTCATTGTAGTGCAGATTTCCTTTGCAAGCTTGCTTGGTTGGCCAAAAAGGGCGTATGCGTTTTTTCCTGAATATATTCAGGATAAAACGCATACGCCCTTTTTGGCCAAGTGCATCATTGTGGACGTTCTGCCTCTTTTCGTATGCTTTCAATGCAATTCCAGTCTACCTCCTGAAATCGGTTTCCTGCAATTCTGCCCCGCTTTCAAGTCCTCTTGGCAGCCTTACTTCAGTCTATTTTTGGACGATAGCTGTCATTTATAACTCTGCAGGTTTGTGAATTACAGTGCCCCTGAGCTCCTTTCTTCAACTCGCTTTCTTGTGACCTGGCCGCAACACCGCAGGATGGCTTCAGGCCCTAATCTGGTTCCGGCCCGGCATGCTGAGCCTTTGGTTAATTCCTCTTCCTGGTGGGAAATGAGAGTTAAATTTGCCCGTCCAGACACCTCCAGCTAGCCTCTCATTGGTTCTCGCTATTCCTGTTCATCTTCCGCAGAAATTGCAAACTGGGCCAAACAGGAGGTTAAAGGCGCTGACTCTCCAAGTGGGGAGAGTGTTAGTAAAGCGTCTGGAATGTTGCACCCGAGTACCAGGGGAGGAAAACTGAGACATATTTGAACACGTCTCCCGTTCACATGGTTGATCATACTTGGGTTCCACATGCATGTTTTAGCTGAAGGAAGAATACCTTAAACCTGGAGAGTTGAGACCCGTGTAATGGGTACCATGCAATATGACTTCAAAGGGTCTTCATTTGCTCACCGAACCTCTCCAATCCTATCACTGCTGCGTTTATGCCCCTGTACACACGCTTGATTCTCTTTTGGAGACATAGCAATCCATAGGTTTTACCATACTTACTAGTCAGGTACATTCTAAGGCGTTTAATATGCGGTGTTGAGTCCATTTCGTTGAGCAAGGAGTAGCTCTTTTCTATTCCATATTTGGCTTAAGGAACTTTATCTGTGCTCATTTCAATCTCTGGTTTTATGCAGCACCCCAACTCACCTTTACCCTTAAGCAAGCATAAGTTGGTTTTCTAAATTTGAGACCCTGTTCTGTTCTGTAATTCAGTTCCTGTGTAGCCAAGTTTACATTCCGTGTATTACTGATATCTTATGATGTTTCTTTTTCTGTGTGACTTATTTCAGTTAGAATCATCATACCTGAATCCACTAATTGTGCTGCTAAGGGCCTGATGACATAGATTTCATTGCTGAGTGATATTGCTTTGTAAGTGATTACCACAACTTCTTTATCCATTTTTCACTTTCTGCGATGTTGAACTTGTACTGTAAACGAGGTTCTTGTAAACAGAGCCGTTCCAAACTTTGGGGTGGCTGTGTCTTTTTGATTTTAATTTCCCTAAGCTATAGGACCATAAGTGGAAGTGCCCTAGGTTCTGTTGCTTTGTTTTTTAGATGTTTCAGGAAACACCATACACTTCTCCCGAGTGTCTGTTGGCAATTTACATCCCGCCCATCAGCATAACAAGGCTCCCAGTTCTCAATGGCCTGTTGCCTTTCTGGATTTTACACTTTTTTCAGATGGCCCTTTTGACCGGGGGGAAGTGAGACTTCATTGTAGTGCAGATTTCCTTTGCAAGCTTGCTTGGTTGGCCAAAAAGGGCGTATGCGTTTTTTCCTGAATATATTCAGGAAAAAACGCATACGCCCTTTTTGGCCAAGTGCATCATTGTGGACGTTCTGCCTCTTTTCCTATGCTTTCAATGCAATTCCAGTCTACCTCCTGAAATCGGTTTCCTGCAATTCTGCCCCGCTTTCAAGTCCTCTTGGCAGCCTTACTTCAGTCTATTTTTGGACGATAGCTGTCATTTATAACTCTGCAGGTTTGTGAATTACAGTGCCCCTGAGCTCCTTTCTTCAACTCGCTTTCTTGTGACCTGGCCGCAACACCGCAGGATGGCTTCAGGCCCTAATCTGGTTCCGGCCCGGCATGCTGAGCCTTTGGTTAATTCCTCTTCCTGGTGGGAAATGAGAGTTAAATTTGCCCGTCCAGACACCTCCAGCTAGCCTCTCATTGGTTCTCACTATTCCTGTTCATCTTCCGCAGAAATTGCAAACTGGGCCAAACAGGAGGTTAAAGGCGCTGACTCTCCAAGTGGGGAGAGTGTTAGTAAAGCGTCTGGAATGTTGCAGCCGAGTACCAGGGGAGGAAAACTGAGACATATTTGAACACGTCTCCCATTCACATGGTTGATCATACTTGGGTTCCACATGCATGTTTTAGCTGAAGGAAGAATACCTTAAACCTGGAGAGTTGAGACCCGTGTAATGGGTACCATGCAATATGACTTCAAAGGGTCTTCATTTGCTCACCGAACCTCTTCAATCCTATCACTGCTGCGTTTATGCCCCTGTACACATGCTTGATTCTCTTTTGGAGACATAGCAATCCATAGGTTTTACGATACTTACTAGTCAGGTACATTCTAAGGCGTTTAATATGCGGTGTTGAGTCCATTTCGTTGAGCAAGGAGTAGCTCTTGTCTATTCCATATTTGACTTAAGGAACTTTATCTGTGCTCATTTCAATTTCTGGTTTTATGCAGCACCCCAACTCACCTTTACCCTTAAGCAAGCATAAGTTGGTTTTCTAAATTTGAGACCCTGTTCTGTTCTGGAATTCAGTTCCTGTGTAGTCAAGTTTACATTCCGTGTATTACTGATATCTTATGATGTTTTTTTTCTGTGTGACTTATTTCAGTTAGAATCATCATACCTGAATCCACTCATTGTGATGCTAAGGGCCTGATGACATAGATTTCATTGCTGAGTGATATTGCTTTGTAAGTAAATACCACAACTTCTTTATCCATTTTTCACTTTCTGCGATGTTGAACTTGTACTGTAAATGAGGTTCTTGTAAACAGAGGCGTCCCAAACTTTGGGGTGGCTGTGTCTTTTTGATTTTAATTTCCCTAAGCTATAGGACCATAAGTGGCAGTGCCCTAGGCTCTGTTGCTTTGTTTTTTAGATGTTTCAGGAAACACCATACACTTCTCCCCACTGTCTGTTGGCAATTTACATCCCGCCCATCAGCATAACAAGGCTCCCAGTTCTCCATGGCCTGTTGCCTTTCTGGATTTTACACTTTTTTCAGATGGCCCTTTTGACCGGGGGGAAGTGAGACTTCATTGTAGTGCAGATTTCCTTTGCAAGCTTGCTTGGTTGGCCAAAAAGGGCGTATGCGTTTTTTCCTGAATATATTCAGGAAAAAACGCATACGCCCTTTTTGGCCAAGTGCATCATTGTGGACGTTCTGCCTCTTTTCCTATGCTTTCAATGCAATTCCAGTCTACCTCCTGAAATCGGTTTCCTGCAATTCTTCCCCGCTTTCAAGTCCTCTTGGCAGCCTTACTTCAGTCTATTTTTGGACGATAGCTGTCATTTATAACTCTGCAGGTTTGTGAATTACAGTGCCCCTGAGCTCCTTTCTTCAACTCGCTTTCTTGTGACCTGGCCGCAACACCGCAGGATGGCTTCAGGCCCTAATCTGGTTCCGGTCCGGCATGCTGAGCCTTTGGTTAATTCCTCTTCCTGGTGGGAAATGAGAGTTAAATTTGCCCGTCCAGACACCTCCAGCTAGCCTCTCATTGGTTCTCGCTATTCCTGTTCATCTTCCGCAGAAATTGCAAACTGGGCCAAACAGGAGGTTAAAGGGACTGACTCTCCAAGTGGGGAGAGTGTTAGTAAAGCGTCTGGAATGTTGCACCCGAGTACCAGGGGAGGAAAACTGAGACATATTTGAACACGTCTCCCGATCACATGGTTGATCATACTCTAGGTTCCACATGCATGTTTTAGCTGAAGGAAGAATACCTTAAACCTGGGTAGTTGAAACCCGTGGAATGGGTACCATGCAATATGACTTCAAAGGGTCTTCATTTGCTCACCGAACCTCTCCAATCCTATCACTGCTGCGTTTATGCCCCTGTACACATGCTTGATTCTCTTTCGGAGACATAGCAATCCATAGGTTTTAAGATACTTACAAGTCAGGTACATTCTTAGGCGTTTAATATGCGGTGTTGAGTC
This sequence comes from Delphinus delphis, assembly GCF_949987515.2. NCBI lineage: Eukaryota > Metazoa > Chordata > Mammalia > Artiodactyla > Delphinidae > Delphinus > Delphinus delphis. Next base: position 1,503,394 of record NW_027192663.1, on the reverse strand, counting down.
CATTTCGTTGAGCAAGGAGTAGCTCTTGTCTATTCCATATTTGGCTTAAGGAACTTTATCTGTGCTCATTTCAATCTCTGGTTTTATGCAGCACCCCAACTCACCTTTCCCCTTAAGCAAGCATAAGTTGTTTTTCTAAATTTGAGACCCTGTTCTGTTCTGTAATTCAGTTCCTGTGTAGCCAAGTTTCCATTCCGTGTATTACTGATATCTTATGATGTTTCTTTTTCTGTGTGACTTATTTCAGTTACAATCATCATACCTGAATCCACTCATTGTGCTGCTAAGGGCCTGATGACATAGATTTCATTGCTGAGTGATATTGTTTTGTAAGTGAATACCACAACTTCTTTATCCATTTTTCACTTTCTGCGATGTTGAACTTGTACTGTAAACGAGGTTCTTGTAAACAGAGCCGTTCCAAACTTTGGGGTTGCTGTGTCTTTTTGATTTTAATTTCCCTAACGTATAGGACCATAAGTGGAAGTGCCCTAGGCTCTGTTGCTTTGTTTTTTAGATGTTTCAGGAAACACCATACATTTCTCCCAAGTGTCTGTTGGCAATTTACATCCCACCCATCAGCATAACAAGGCTCCCAGTTCTCCATGGCCTGTTGCCTTTCTGGATTTTACACTTTTTTCAGATGGCCCTTTTGACCGGGGGGAAGTGAGACTTCATTGTAGTGCAGATTTCCTTTGCAAGCTTGCTTGGTTGGCCAAAAAGGGCGTATGCTTTTTTTCCTGAATATATTCAGGAAAAAACGCATGCGCCCTTTTTGGCCAAGTGCATCATTGTGGACGTTCTGCCTCTTTTCCTATGCTTTCAATGCAATTCCAGTCTACCTCCTGAAATCAGTTTCCTGCAATTCTGCCCCGCTTTCAAGTCCTCTTGGCAGCCTTACTTCAGTCTATTTTTGGACGATAGCTGTCATTTATAACTCTGCAGGTTTGTGAATTACAGTGCCCCTGAGCTCCTTTCTTCAACTCGCTTTCTTGTGACCTTGCCGCAACACCGCAGGATGGCTTCAGGCCCTAATCTGGTTCCGGCCCGGCATGCTGAGCCTTTGGTTAATTCCTCTTCCTGGTGGGAAATGAGAGTTAAATTTGCCCGTCCAGACACCTCCAGCTAGCCTCTCATTGGTTCTCGCTATTCCTGTTCATCTTCCGCAGAAATTGCAAACTGGGCCAAACAGGAGGTTAAAGGCGCTGACTCTCCAAGTGGGGAGAGTGTTAGTAAAGCGTCTGGAATGTTGCACCCGAGTACCAGGGGAGGAAAACTAAGACATATTTGAACACGTCTCCCATTCACATGGTTGATCATACTTGGGTTCCACATTCATGTTTTACCTGAAGGAAGAGTACCTTAAACCTGGAGAGTTGAGACCCGTGTAATGGGTACCATGCAATATGACTTCAAAGGGTCTTCATTTGCTCACCGAACCTCTCCAATCCTATCACTGCTGCGTTTATGCCCCTGTACACATGCTTGATTCTCTTTTGGAGACATAGCAATCCATAGGTTTTATGATACTTACTAGTCAGGTACATTCTTAGGCGTTTAATATGCGGTGTTGAGTCCATTTCGTTGAGCAAGGAGTAGCTCTTGTCTATTTCATATTTGACTTAAGGAACTTTATCTGTGCTCATTTCAATCTCTGGTTTTATGCAGCACCGCAACTCACCTTTACCCTTAAGCAAGAATTAGTTGGTTTTCTAAATTTCAGACCCTGTTCTGTTCTGTAATTCAGTTCCTGTGTAGCCAAGTTTCCATTCCGTGTATTACTGATATCTTATGATGTTTCTTTTTCTGTGTGACTTATTTCAGTTAGAATCATCATACCTGAATCCACTCATTGTGCTGCTAAGGGCCTGATGACATAGATTTCATTGCTGAGTGATATTGCTTTGTAAGTGAATACCACAACTTCTTTATCCATTTTTCACTTTCTGCGATGTTGAACTTGTACTGTAAACGAGGTTCTTGTAAACAGAGCCGTTCCAAACTTTGGGTTGGCTGTGTCTTTTAGATTTTAATTTCCCTAAGCTATAGGACCATAAGTGGCAGTGCCCTAGGCTCTGTTGCTTTGTTTTTTAGATGTTTCAGGAAACACCATACACTTCTCCCGAGTGTCTGTTGGCAATTTACATCCCGCCCATCAGCATAACAAGGCTCCCAGTTCTCCATGGCCTGTCTTGCCTTTCTGGATTTTACACTTTTTTCAGATGGCCCTTTTGACCTGGGGGAAGTGAGACTTCATTGTAGTGCAGATTTCCTTTGCAAGCTTGCTTGGTTGGCCAAAAAGGGCGTATGCGTATTTTCCTGAATATATTCAGGAAAAAACGCATACGCCCTTTTTGGCCAAGTGCATCATTGTGGACGTTCTGCCTCTTTTCCTATGCTTTCAATGCAATTCCAGTCTACCTCCTGAAATCGGTTTCCTGCAATTCTGCCCCGCTTTCAAGTCCTCTTGGCAGCCTTACTTCAGTCTATTTTTGGACGATAGCTGTCATTTATAACTCTGCAGGTTTGTGAATTACAGTGCCCCTGAGCTCCTTTCTTCAACTCGCTTTCTTGTGACCTGGCCGCAACACCGCAGGATGGCTTCAGGCCCTAATCTGGTTCCGGCCCGGCATGCTGAGCCTTTGGTTAATTCCTCTTCCTGGTGGGAAAAGAGAGTTAAATTTGCCCGTCCAGACACCTTCAGCTAGCCTCTCATTGGTTCTCGCTATTCCTGTTCATCTTCCGCAGAAATTGCAAACTGGGCCAAACAGGAGGTTAAAGGCGCTGACTCTCCAAGTGGGGAGAGTGTTAGTAAAGCGTCTGGAATGTTGCACCCGAGTACCAGGGGAGGAAAACTGAGACATATTTGAACACGTCTCCCGTTCACATGGTTGATCATACTTGGGTTCCACATGCATGTTTTAGCTGAAGGAAGAATACCTTAAACCTGGAGAGTTGAGACCCGTGTAATGGGTACCATGCAATATGACTTCAAAGGGTCTTCATTTGCTCACCGAACCTCTCCAATCCTATCACTGCTGCGTTTATGCCCCTGTACACATGCTTGATTCTCTTTTGGAGACATAGCAATTCATAGGTTTTACGATACTTACTAGTCAGGTACATTCTTAGGCGTTTAATATGTGGTGTTGAGTCCATTTCGTTGAGAAAGGAGTAGCTCTTGTCTATTTCATATTTGACTTAAGGAACTTTATCTGTGCTCATTTCAATCTCTGGTTTTATGCAGCACCCCAACTCACCTTTACCCTTAAGCAAGCATAAGTTGGCTTTCTAAATTTGAGACCCTGTTCTGTTCTGTAATTCAGTTCCTGTGTAGCCAAGTTTACATTCCGTGTATTAGTGATATCTTATGATGTTTCTTTTTCTGTGTGACTTATTTCAGTTAGAATCATCATACCTGAATCCACTCATTGTGATGCTAAGGGCCTGATGACATAGATTTCATTGCTGAGTGATATTGCTTTGTAAGTAAATACCACAACTTCTTTATCCATTTTTCACTTTCTGCGATGTTGAACTTGTACTGTAAACGAGGTTCTTGTAAACAGAGGCGTCCCAAACTTTCGGGTGGCTGTGTCTTTTTGATTTTAATTTCCCTAAGCTATAGGACCATAAGTGGCAGTGCCCTAGGCTCTGTTGCTTTGTTTTTTAGATGTTTCAGGAAACACCATACACTTCTCCCGAGTGTCTGTTGGCAATTTACATCCCGCCCATCAGCATAACAAGGCTCCCAGTTCTCCATGGCCTGTCCTGTCTTTCTGGATTTTACACTTTTTTCAGATGGCCCTTTTTACCGGGGGAAGTGAGACTTCATTGTAGTGCAGATTTCCTTTGGAAGCTTGCTTGGTTTGCCAAAAAGGGCGTATGCGTTTTTTCCTGAATATATTCAGGAAAAAACGCATACGCCCTTTTTGGCCAAGTGCATCATTGTGGACGTTCTGCCTCTTTTCCTATGCTTTCAATGCAATTCCAGTCTACCTCCTGAAATCGGTTTCCTGCAATTCTGCCCCGCTTTCAAGTCCTCTTGGCAGCCTTACTTCAGTCTATTTTTGGATGATAGCTGTCATTTATAACTCTGCAGGTTTGTGAATTACAGTGCCCCTGAGCTCCTTTGTTCAACTCGCTTTCTTGTGAGCTGGCCGCAACACCGCAGGATGGCTTCAGGCCCTAATCTGGTTCCGGCCCGGCATGCTGAGCCTTTGGTTAATCCCTCTTCCTGGTGGGAAATGAGAGTTAAATTTGCCCGTCCAGACACCTACAGCTAGCCTCTCATTGGTTCTCGCTATTCCTGTTCATCTTCCGCAGAAATTGCAAACTGGGCCAAACAGGAGGTTTAAGGGACTGACTCTCCAAGTGGGGAGAGTGTTAGTAAAGCGTCTGGAATGTTGCACCCGAGTACCAGGGGAGGAAAACTGAGACATATTTGAACACGTCTCCCGATCACATGGTTGATCATACTCTAGGTTCCACATGCATGTTTTAGCTGAAGGAAGAATACCTTAAACCTGGGTAGTTGAAACCCGTGGAATGGGTACCATGCAATATGACTTCAAAGGGTCTTCATTTGCTCACCGAACCTCTCCAATCCTATCACTGCTGCGTTTATGCCCCTGTACACATGCTTGATTCTCTTTCGGAGACATAGCAATCCATAGGTTTTAAGATACTTACAAGTCAGGTACATTCTTAGGCATTTAATATGCGGTGTTGAGTCCATTTCGTTGAGCAACAGTAGCTCTTGTCTATTCCATATTTGGCTTAAGGAACTTTATCTGTGCTCATTTCAATCTCTGGTTTTATGCAGCACCCCAACTCACCTTTACCCTTAAGCAAGCATAAGTTGTTTTTCTAAATTTGAGACCCTGTTCTGTTCTGTAATTCAGTTCCTGTGTAGCCAAGTTTCCATTCCGTGTATTACTGATATCTTATGATGTTTCTTTTTCTGTGTGACTTATTTCAGTTACAATCATCATACCTGAATCCACTCATTGTGCTGCTAAGGGCCTGATGACATAGATTTCATTGCTGAGTGATATTGCTTTGTAAGTGAATACCACAACTTCTTTATCCATTTTTCACTTTCTGCGATGTTGAACTTGTACTGTAAACGAGGTTCTTGTAAACAGAGCCGTTCCAAACTTTGGGGTGGCTGTGTCTTTTTGATTTTAATTTCCCTAAGCTATAGGACCATAAGTGGAAGTGCCCTAGGCTCTGTTGCTTTGTTTTTTAGATGTTTCAGGAAACACCATACACTTCTCCCAAGTGTCTGTTGGCAATTTTCATCTCGCCCATCAGCATAACAAGGCTCCCAGTTCTCAATGGCCTGTTGCCTTTCTGGATTTTACACTTTTTTCAGATGGCCCTTTTGACCGGGGGGAAGTGAGACTTCATTGTAGTGCAGATTTCCTTTGCAAGCTTGCTTGGTTGGCCAAAAAGGGCGTATGCGTTTTTTCCTGAAAATATTCAGGAAAAAACGCATACGCCCGTTTTGGCCAAGTGCATCATTGTGGACGTTCTGCCTCTTTTCCTATGCTTTCAATGCAATTCCAGTCTACCTCCTGAAATCGGTTTCCTGCAATTCTGCCCCGCTTTCAAGTCCTCTTGTCAGCCTTACTTCAGTCTATTTTTGTATGATAGCTGTCATTTATAACTCTGCAGGTTTGTGAATTACAGTGCCCCTGAGCTCCTTTCTTCAACTCGCTTTCTTGTGACCTGGCCGCAACACCGCAGGATGGCTTCAGGCCCTAATCTGGTTCCGGCCCGGCATGCTGAGCCTTTGGTTAATTCCTCTTCCTGGTGGGAAATGAGAGTTAAATTTGCCCGTCCAGACACCTCCAGCTAGCCTCTCATTGGTTCTCGCTATTCCTGTTCATCTTCCGCAGAAATTGCAAACTGGGCCAAACAGGAGGTTAAAGGGACTGACTCTCCAAGTGGGGAGAGTGTTAGTAAAGCATCTGGAATGTTGCACCCGAGTACCAGGGGAGGAAAACTGAGACATATTTGAACACGTCTCCCGATCACATGGTTGATCATACTCTAGGTTCCACATGCATGTTTTAGCTGAAGGAAGAATACCTTAAACCTGGGTAGTTGAAACCCGTGGAATGGGTACCATGCAATATGACTTCAAAGGGTCTTCATTTGCTCACCGAACCTCTCCAATCCTATCACTGCTGCGTTTATGCCCCTGTACACATGCTTGATTCTCTTTCGGAGACATAGCAATCCATAGGTTTTAAGATACTTACAAGTCAGGTACATTCTTAGGCGTTTAATATGCGGTGTTGAGTCCATTTCGTTGAGCAAGGAGTAGCTCTTGTCTATTCCATATTTGGCTTAAGGAACTTTATCTGTGCTCATTTCAATCTCTGGTTTTATGCAACACCCCAACTCACCTTTACCATTAAGCAAGCATAAGTTGTTTTTCTAAATTTGAGACCCTGTTCTGTTCTGTAATTCAGTTCCTGTGTAGCCAAGTTTCCATTCCGTGTATTACTGATATCTTATGATGTTTCTTTTTCTGTGTGACTTATTTCAGTTAGAATCATCATACCTGAATCCACTCATTGTGATGCTAAGGGCCTGATGACATAGATTTCATTGCTGAGTGATACTGCATTGTACGTAAGTACCACAAGTTCTTTATCCATTTTTCAGTTTCTGCGATGTTGAACTTGTACTGTAAACGAGGTTCTTGTAAACAGAGGCGTCCCAAACTTTGGGGTGGCTGTGTCTTTTTGATTTTAATTTCCCTAAGCTATAGGACCATAAGTGGCAGTGCCCTAGGCTCTGTTGCTTTGTTTTTTAGATGTTTCAGGAAACACCATACACTTCTCCCAAGTGTCTGTTGGCAATTTACATCCCGCCCATCAGCATAACAAGGCTCCCAGTTCTCCATGGCCTGTCCTGCCTTTCTGGATTTTACACTTTTTTCAGATGGCCCTTTTGACCGGGGGGAAGTGAGACTTCATTGTAGTGCAGATTTCCTTTGCAAGCTTGCTTGGTTGGCCAAAAAGGGCGTATGCGTATTTTCCTGAATATATTCAGGAAAAAACGCATACGTCCTTTTTGGCCAAGTGCATCATTGTGGACGTTCTGCCTCTTTTCCTATGCTTTCAATGCAATTCCAGTCTACCTCCTGAAATCGGTTTCCTGCAATTCTGCCCCGCTTTCAAGTCCTCTTGGCAGCCTTACTTCAGTCTATTTTTGGACGATAGGTGTCATTTATAACTCTGCAGGTTTGTGAATTACAGTGCCCCTGAGCTCCTTTCTTCAACTCGCTTTCTTGTGACCTGGCCGCAACACGGCAGGATGGCTTCAGGCCCTAATCTGGTTCCGGCCCGGCACGCTGAGCCTTTGGTTAATTCCTCTTCCTGGTGGGAAATGAGAGTTAAATTTGCCCGTCCAGACACCTCCAGCTAGCCTCTCATTGGTTCTCGCTATTCCTGTTCATCTTCCGCAGAAATTGCAAACTGGGCCAAACAGGAGGTTAAAGGGACTGACTCTCCAAGTGGGGAGAGTGTTAGTAAAGCGTCTGGAATGTTGCACCCGAGTACCAGGGGAGGAAAACTGAGACATATTTGAACACGTCTCCCGATCACATGGTTGATCATACTCTAGGTTCCACATGCATGTTTTAGCTGAAGGAAGAATACCTTAAACCTGGGTAGTTGAAACCCGTGGAATGGGTACCATGCAATATGACTTCAAAGGGTCTTCATTTGCTCACCGAACCTCTCCAATCCTATCACTGCTGCGTTTATGCCCCTGTACACATGCTTGATTCTCTTTCGGAGACATAGCAATCCATAGGTTTTAAGATACTTACTAGTCAGGTACATTCTTAGGCGTTTAATATGGGGTGTTGAGTCCATTTCGTTGAGCAAGGAGTAGCTCTTGTCTATTCCATATTTGGCTTAAGGAACTTTATCTGTGCTCATTTCAATCTCTGGTTTTATGCAGCACCCCAACTCACCTTTACCCTTAAGCAAGAATAAGTTGGTTTTCTAAATTTGAGACCCTGTTCTGTTCTGTAATTCAGTTCCTGTGTAGCCAAGTTTCCATTCCGTGTATTACTGATATCTTATGATGTTTCTTTTTCTGTGTGACTTATTTCAGTTAGAATCATCATACCTGAATCCACTCATTGTGCTGCTAAGGGCCTGATGACACAGATTTCATTGCTGAGTGATATTGCTTTGTAAGTAAATACCACAACTTCTTTATCCATTTTTCACTTTCTGCGATGTTGAACTTGTACTGTAAACGAGGTTCTTGTAAACAGAGCCGTTCCAAACTTTGGGGTGGCTGTGTCTTTTTGATTTTAATTTCCCTAAGCTATAGGACCATAAGTGGAAGTGCCCTAGGTTCTGTTGCTTTGTTTTTTAGATGTTTCAGGAAACACCATACACTTCTCCCGAGTGTCTGTTGGCAATTTACATCCCGCCCATCAGCATAACAAGGCTCCCAGTTCTCCATGGCCTGTCCTGCCTTTCTGGATTTTACACTTTTTTCAGATGGCCCTTTTGACCGGGGGGAAGTGAGACTTCATTGTAGTGCAGATTTCCTTTGCAAGCTTGCTTGGTTGGCCAAAAAGGGCGTATGCGTTTTTTCCTGAATATATTCAGGAAAAAACGCATACGCCCTTTTTGGCCAAGTGCATCATTGTGGACGTTCTGCCTCTTTTCCTATGCTTTCAATGCAATTCCAGTCTACCTCCTGAAATCGGTTTCCTGCAATTCTGCCCCGCTTTCAAGTCCTCTTGGCAGCCTTACTTCAGTCTATTTTTGGATGATAGCTGTCATTTATAACTCTGCAGGTTTGTGAATTACAGTGCCCCTGAGCTCCTTTGTTCAACTCGCTTTCTTTTGAGCTGGCCGCAACACCGCAGGATGGCTTCAGGCCCTAATCTGGTTCCGGCACGGCACGCTGAGCCTTTGGTTATTTCCTCTTCCTGGTGGGAAATGAGAGTTAAATTTGCCCGTCCAGACACCTTCAGCTAGCCTCTCATTGGTTCTCGCTATTCCTGTTCATCTTCCGCAGAAATTGCAAACTGGGCCAAACAGGAGGTTAAAGGCGCTGACTCTCCAAGTGGGGAGAGTGTTAGTAAAGCGTCTGGAATGTTGCACCCGAGTACCAGGGGAGGAAAACTGAGACATATTTGAACACGTCTCCCGTTCACATGGTTGATCATACTTGGGTTCCACATGCATGTTTTAGCTGAAGGAAGAATACCTTAAACCTGGAGAGTTGAGACCCGTGTAATGGGTACCATGCAATATGACTTCAAAGGGTCTTCATTTGCTCACCGAACCTCTCCAATCCTATCACTGCTGCGTTTATGCCCCTGTACACATGCTTGATTCTCTTTCGGAGACATAGCAATCCATAGGTTTTACGATACTTACTAGTCAGGTACATTCTTAGGCGTTTAATATGCGGTGTTGAGTCCATTTCGTTGAGCAAGGAGTAGCTCTTGTCTATTCCATATTTGACTTAAGGAACTTTATCTGTGCTCATTTCAATCTCTGGTTTTATGCAGCACCCCAACTCACCTTTCCCCTTAAGCAAGCATAAGTTGGTTTTCTAAATTTGAGACCCTGTTCTGTTCTGTAATTCAGTTCCTGTGTAGCCAAGTTTACATTCCGTGTATTACTGATATCTTATGATGTTTCTTTTTCTGTGTGACTTATTTCAGTTAGAATCTTCATACCTGAATCCACTCATTGTGATGCTAAGGGCCTGATGACATAGATTTCATTGCTGAGTGATATTGCTTTGTAAGTAAATACCACAACTTCTTTATCCATTTTTCACTTTCTGCGATGTTGAACTTGTACTGTAAACGAGGTTCTTGTAAACAGAGGCGTCCCAAACTTTGGGGTGGCTGTGTCTTTTTGATTTTAATTTCCCTAAGCTATAGGACCATAAGTGGCAGTGCCCTAGGCTCTGTTGCTTTGTTTTTTAGATGTTTCAGGAAACACCATACACTTCTCCCGAGTGTCTGTTGGCAATTTACATCCCGCCCATCAGCATAACAAGGCTCCCAGTTCTCCATGGCCTGTCCTGCCTTTCTGGATTTTACACTTTCTTCAGATGGCCCTTTTGACCGGGGGGAAGTGAGACTTCATTGTAGTGCACATTTCCTTTGCAAGCTTGCTTGGTTGGCCAAAAAGTGCGTATGCGTTTTTTCCTGAATATATTCAGGAAAAAACGCATACGCCCTTTTTGGCCAAGTGCATCATTGTGGACGTTCTGCCTCTTTTCCTATGCTTTCAATGCAATTCCAGTCTACCTCCTGAAATCGGTTTCCTGCAATTCTGCCCCGCTTTCAAGTCCTCTTGGCAGCCTTACTTCAGTCTATTTTTGGACGATAGCTGTCACTTATAACTCTGCAGGTTTGTGAATTACAGTGCCCCTGAGCTCCTTTCTTCAACTCGCTTTCTTGTGACCTGGCCGCAACACCGCATGATGGCTTCAGGCCCTAATCTGGTTCCGGCACGGCACGCTGAGCCTTTGGTTAATTCCTCTTCCTGGTGGGAAATGAGAGTTAAATTTGCCCGTCCAGACACCTCCAGCTAGCCTCTCATTGGTTCTCGCTATTCCTGTTCATCTTCCGCAGAAATTGCGAACTGGGCCAAACAGGAGGTTAAAGGGACTGACTCTCCAAGTGGGGAAAGTGTTAGTAAAGCGTCTGGAATGTTGCACCCGAGTACCAGGGGAGGAAAACTGAGACATATTTGAACATGTCTCCCGATCACATGGTTGATCATACTCTAGGTTCCACATGCATGTTTTAGCTGAAGGAAGAATACGTTAAACCTGGGTAGTTGAAACCCGTGGAATGGGTACCATGCAATATGACTTCAAAGGGTCTTCATTTGCTCACCGAACCTCTCCAATCCTATCACTGCTGCGTTTATGCCCCTGTACACATGCTTGATTCTCTTTCGGAGACATAGCAATCCATAGGTTTTAAGATACTTACAAGTCAGGTACATTCTTAGGCGTTTAATATGCGGTGTTGAGTCCATTTCGTTGAGCAAGGAGTAGCTCTTGTCTATTCCATATTTGGCTTAAGGAACTTTATCTGTGCTCATTTCAATCTCTGGTTTTATGCAGCACCCCAACTCACCTTTCCCCTTAAGCAAGCATAAGTTGTTTTTCTAAATTTGAGACCCTGTTCTGTTCTGTAATTCAGTTCCTGTGTAGCCAAGTTTCCATTCCGTGTATTACTGATATCTTATGATGTTTCTTTTTCTGTGTGACTTATTTCAGTTAGAATCATCATACCTGAATCCACTCATTGTGCTGCTAAGGGCCTGATGACACAGATTTCATTGCTGAGTGATATTGCTTTGTAAGTAAATACCACAACTTCTTTATCCATTTTTCACTTTCTGCGATGTTGAACTTGTACTGTAAACGAGGTTCTTGTAAACAGAGCCGTTCCAAACTTTGGGGTGGCTGTGTCTTTTTGATTTTAATTTCCCTAAGCTATAGGACCATAAGTGGAAGTGCCCTAGGTTCTGTTGCTTTGTTTTTTAGATGTTTCAGGAAACACCATACACTTCTCCCGAGTGGTTGTTGGCAATTTACATCCCGCCCATCAGCATAACAAGGCTCCCAGTTCTCCATGGCCTGTCCTGCCTTTCTGGATTTTACACTTTTTTCAGATGGCCCTTTTGACGGGGGGAAGTGAGACTTCATTGTAGTGCAGATTTCCTTTGCAAGCTTGCTTGGTTGGCCAAAAAGGGCGTATGCGTTTTTTCCTGAATATATTCAGGAAAAAACGCATACGCCCTTTTTGGCCAAGTGCATCATTGTGGACGTTCTGCCTCTTTTCCTATGCTTTCAATGCAATTCCAGTCTACCTCCTGAAATCGGTTTCCTGCAATTCTGCCCCGCTTTCAAGTCCTCTTGGCAGCCTTACTTCAGTCTATTTTTGGACGATAGCTGTCATTTATAACTCTGCAGGTTTGTGAATTACAGTGCCCCTGAGCTCCTTTCTTCAACTCGCTTTCTTGTGACATGGCCGCAACACCGCAGGATGGCTTCAGGCCCTAATCTGGTTCCGGCACGGCATGCTGAGCCTTTGGTTATTTCCTCTTCCTGGTGGGAAATGAGAGTTAAATTTGCCCGTCCAGACACCTTCAGCTAGCCTCTCATTGGTTCTCGCTATTCCTGTTCATCTTCCGCAGAAATTGCAAACTGGGCCAAACAGGAGGTTAAAGGCGCTGACTCTCCAAGTGGGGAGAGTGTTAGTAAAGCGTCTGGAATGTTGCACCCGAGTACCAGGGGAGGAAAACTGAGACATATTTGAACACGTCTCCCGTTCACATGGTTGATCATACTTGGGTTCCACATGCATGTTTTAGCTGAAGGAAGAATACCTTAAACCTGGAGAGTTGAGACCCGTGTAATGGGTACCATGCAATATGACTTCAAAGGGTCTTTATTTGCTCACCGAACCTCTCCAATCCTATCACTGCTGCGTTTATGCCCCTGTACACATGCTTGATTCTCTTTCGGAGACATAGCAATCCATAGGTTTTACGATACTTACTAGTCAGGTACATTCTTAGGCGTTTAATATGCGGTGTTGAGTCCATTTCGTTGAGCAAGGAGTAGCTCTTGTCTATTCCATATTTGACTTAAGGAACTTTATCTGTGCTCATTTCAATCTCTGGTTTTATGCAGCACCCCAACTCACCTTTACCCTTAAGCAAGCATAAGTTGGTTTTCTAAATTTGAGACCCTGTTCTGTTCTGTAATTCAGTTCCTGTGTAGCCAAGTTTACATTCCGTGTATTACTGATATCTTATGATGTTTCTTTTTCTGTGTGACTTATTTCAGTTAGAGTCATCATACCTGAATCCACTCATTGTGATGCTAAGGGCCTGATGACATAGATTTCATTGCTGAGTGATATTGCTTTGTAAGTAAATACCACAACTTCTTTATCCATTTTTCACTTTCTGCGATGTTGAACTTGTACTGTAAACGAGGTTCTTGTAAACAGAGGCGTCCCAATCTTTGGGGTGGCTGTGTCTTTTTGATTTTAATTTCCCTAAGCTATAGGACCATAAGTGGCAGTGCCCTAGGCTCTGTTGCTATGTTTTTTAGATGTTTCAGGAAACACCATACACTTCTCCCGAGTGTCTGTTGGCAATTTACATCCCGCCCATCAGCATAACAAGGCTCCCAGTTCTCCATGGCCTGTCCTGCCTTTCTGGATTTTACACTTTTTTCAGATGGCCCTTTTGACCGGGGGGAAGTGAGACTTCATTGTAGTGCAGATTTCCTTTGCAAGCTTGCTTGGTTGGCCAAAAAGGGCGTATGCGTATTTTCCTGAATATATTCAGGAAAAAACGCATACGCCCTTTTTGGCCAAGTGCATCATTGTGGACGTTCTGCCTCTTTTCCTATGCTTTCAATGCAATTCCAGTCTACCTCCTGAAATCGGTTTCCTGCAATTCTGCCCCGCTTTCAAGTCCTCTTGGCAGCCTTACTTCAGTCTATTTTTGGACGATAGCTGTCATTTATAACTCTGCAGGTTTGTGAATTACAGTGCCCCTGAGCTCCTTTCTTCAACTCGCTTTCTTGTGACCTGGCCGCAACACCGCAGGATGGCTTCAGGCCCTAATCTGGTTCCGGCCCGGCACGCTGAGCCTTTGGTTAATTCCTCTTCCTGGTGGGAAATGAGAGTTAAATTTGCCCGTCCAGACACCTCCAGCTAGCCTCTCATTGGTTCTCGCTATTCCTGTTCATCTTCCGCAGAAATTGCAAACTGGGCCAAACAGGAGGTTAAAGGCGCTGACTCTCCAAGTGGGGAGAGTGTTAGTAAAGCGTCTGGAATGTTGCACCCGAGTACCAGGGGAGGAAAACTGAGACATATTTGAACACGTCTCCCGATCACATGGTTGATCATACTCTAGGTTCCACATGCATGTTTTAGCTGAAGGAAGAATACCTTAAACCTGGGTAGTTGAAACCCGTGGAATGGGTACCATGCAATATGACTTCAAAGGGTCTTCATTTGCTCACCGAACCTCTCCAATCCTATCACTGCTGCGTTTATGCCCCTGTACACATGCTTGATTCTCTTTCGGAGACATAGCAATCCATAGGTTTTAAGATACTTACTAGTCAGGTACATTCTTAGGCGTTTAATATGGGGTGTTGAGTCCATTTCGTTGAGCAAGGAGTAGCTCTTGTCTATTCCATATTTGGCTTAAGGAACTTTATCTGTGCTCATTTCAATCTCTGGTTTTATGCAGCACCCCAACTCACCTTTACCCTTAAGCAAGAATAAGTTGGTTTTCTAAATTTGAGACCCTGTTCTGTTCTGTAATTCAGTTCCTGTGTAGCCAAGTTTACATTCCGTGTATTACTGATATCTTATGATGTTTCTTTTTCTGTGTGACTTATTTCAGTTAGAGTCATCATACCTGAATCCACTCATTGTGATGCTAAGGGCCTGATGACATAGATTTCATTGCTGAGTGATATTGCTTTGTAAGTAAATACCACAACTTCTTTATCCATTTTTCACTTTCTGCGATGTTGAACTTGTACTGTAAACGAGGTTCTTGTAAACAGAGGCGTCCCAATCTTTGGGGTGGCTGTGTCTTTTTGATTTTAATTTCCCTAAGCTATAGGACCATAAGTGGCAGTGCCCTAGGCTCTGTTGCTTTGTTTTTTAGATGTTTCAAGAAACACCATACACTTCTCCCGAGTGTCTGTTGGCAATTTACATCCCGCCCATCAGCATAACAAGGCTCCCAGTTCTCCATGGCCTGTCCTGCCTTTCTGGATTTTACACTTTTTTCAGATGGCCCTTTTGACCGGGGGGAAGTGAGACTTCATTGTAGTGCAGATTTCCTTTGCAAGCTTGCTTGGTTGGCCAAAAAGGGCGTATGCGTATTTTCCTGAATATATTCAGGAAAAAACGCATACGCCCTTTTTGGCCAAGTGCATCATTGTGGACGTTCTGCCTCTTTTCCTATGCTTTCAATGCAATTCCAGTCTACCTCCTGAAATCGGTTTCCTGCAATTCTGCCCCGCTTTCAAGTCCTCTTGGCAGCCTTACTTCAGTCTATTTTTGGACGATAGCTGTCATTTATAACTCTGCAGGTTTGTGAATTACAGTGCCCCTGAGCTCCTTTCTTCAACTCGCTTTCTTGTGACCTGGCCGCAACACCGCAGGATGGCTTCAGGCCCTAATCTGGTTCCGGCCCGGCACGCTGAGCCTTTGGTTAATTCCTCTTCCTGGTGGGAAATGAGAGTTAAATTTGCCCGTCCAGACACCTCCAGCTAGCCTCTCATTGGTTCTCGCTATTCCTGTTCATCTTCCGCAGAAATTGCAAACTGGGCCAAACAGGAGGTTAAAGGGACTGACTCTCCAAGTGGGGAGAGTGTTAGTAAAGCGTCTGGAATGTTGCACCCGAGTACCAGGGGAGGAAAACTGAGACATATTTGAACACGTCTCCCGATCACATGGTTGATCATACTCTAGGTTCCACATGCATGTTTTAGCTGAAGGAAGAATACCTTAAACCTGGGTAGTTGAAACCCGTGGAATGGGTACCATGCAATATGACTTCAAAGGGTCTTCATTTGCTCACCGAACCTCTCCAATCCTATCACTGCTGCGTTTATGCCCCTGTACACATGCTTGATTCTCTTTCGGAGACATAGCAATCCATAGGTTTTAAGATACTTACTAGTCAGGTACATTCTTAGGCGTTTAATATGGGGTGTTGAGTCCATTTCGTTGAGCAAGGAGTAGCTCTTGTCTATTCCATATTTGGCTTAAGGAACTTTATCTGTGCTCATTTCAATCTCTGGTTTTATGCAGCACCCCAACTCACCTTTACCCTTAAGCAAGAATAAGTCGGTTTTCTAAATTTGAGACCCTGTTCTGTTCTGTAATTCAGTTCCTGTGTAGCCAAGTTTCCATTCCGTGTATTACTGATATCTTATGATGTTTCTTTTTCTGTGTGACTTATTTCAGTTAGAATCATCATACCTGAATCCACTCATTGTGCTGCTAAGGGCCTGATGACACAGATTTCATTGCTGAGTGATATTGCTTTGTAAGTGAATACCACAACTTCTTTATCCATTTTTCACTTTCTGCGATGTTGAACTTGTACTGTAAACGAGGTTCTTGTAAACAGAGCCGTTCCAAACTTTGGGGTGGCTGTGTCTTTTTGATTTTAATTTCCCTAAGCTATAGGACCATAAGTGGAAGTGCCCTAGGTTCTGTTGCTTTGTTTTTTAGATGTTTCAGGAAACACCATACACTTCTCCCGAGTGTCTGTTGGCAATTTACATCCCGCCCATCAGCATAACAAGGCTCCCAGTTCTCCATGGCCTGTCCTGCCTTTCTGGATTTTACACTTTTTTCAGATGGCCCTTTTGACCGGGGGGAAGTGAGACTTCATTGTAGTGCAGATTTCCTTTGCAAGCTTGCTTGGTTGGCCAAAAAGGGCGTATGCGTTTTTTCCTGAATATATTCAGGAAAAAACGCATACGCCCTTTTTGGCCAAGTGCATCATTGTGGACGTTCTGCCTCTTTTCCTATGCTTTCAATGCAATTCCAGTCTACCTCCTGAAATCGGTTTCCTGCAATTCTGCCCCGCTTTCAAGTCCTCTTGGCAGCCTTACTTCAGTCTATTTTTGGATGATAGCTGTCATTTAAAACTCTGCAGGTTTGTGAATTACAGTGCCCCTGAGCTCCTTTGTTCAACTCGCTTTCTTTTGAGCTGGCCGCAACACCGCAGGATGGCTTCAGGCCCTAATCTGGTTCCGGCACGGCACGCTGAGCCTTTGTTTATTTCCTCTTCCTGGTGGGAAATGAGAGTTAAATTTGCCCGTCCAGACACCTTCAGCTAGCCTCTCATTGGTTCTCGCTATTCCTGTTCATCTTCCGCAGAAATTGCAAACTGGGCCAAACAGGAGGTTAAAGGCGCTGACTCTCCAAGTGGGGAGAGTGTTAGTAAAGCATCTGGAATGTTGCACCCGAGTACCAGGGGAGGAAAACTGAGACATATTTGAACACGTCTCCCGTTCACATGGTTGATCATACTTGGGTTCCACATGCATGTTTTAGCTGAAGGAAGAATACCTTAAACCTGGAGAGTTGAGACCCGTGTAATGGGTACCATGCAATATGACTTCAAAGGGTCTTCATTTGCTCACCGAACCTCTCCAATCCTATCACTGCTGCGTTTATGCCCCTGTACACATGCTTGATTCTCTTTCGGAGACATAGCAATCCATAGGTTTTACGATACTTACTAGTCAGGTACATTCTTAGGCGTTTAATATGCGGTGTTGAGTCCATTTCGTTGAGCAAGGAGTAGCTCTTGTCTATTCCATATTTGACTTAAGGAACTTTATCTGTGCTCATTTCAATCTCTGGTTTTATGCAGCACCCCAACTCACCTTTACCCTTAAGCAAGCATAAGTTGTTTTTCTAAATTTGAGACCCTGTTCTGTTCTGTAATTCATTTCCTGTGTAGCCAAGTTTACATTCCGTGTATTACTGATATCTTATGATGTTTCTTTTTCTGTGTGACTTATTTCAGTTAGAGTCATCATACCTGAATCCACTCATTGTGATGCTAAGGGCCTGATGACATAGATTTCATTGCTGAGTGATATTGCTTTGTAAGTAAATACCACAACTTCTTTATCCATTTTTCACTTTCTGCGATTTTGAACTTGTACTGTAAACGAGGTTCTTGTAAACAGAGGCGTCCCAATATTTGGGGTGGCTGTGTCTTTTTGATTTTAATTTCCCTAAGCTATAGGACCATAAGTGGCAGTGCCCTAGGCTCTGTTGCTTTGTTTTTTAGATGTTTCAGGAAACACCATACACTTCTCCCGAGTGTCTGTTGGCAATTTACATCCCGCCCATCAGCATAACAAGGCTCCCAGTTCTCCATGGCCTGTCCTGCCTTTCTGGATTTTACACTTTTTTCAGATGGCCCTTTTGACCGGGGGGAAGTGAGACTTCATTGTAGTGCAGATTTCCTTTGCAAGCTTGCTTGGTTGGCCAAAAAGGGCGTATGCGTATTTTCCTGAATATATTCAGGAAAAAACGCATATGCCCTTTTTGGCCAAGTGCATCATTGTGGACGTTCTGCCTCTTTTCCTATGCTTTCAATGCAATTCCAGTCTACCTCCTGAAATCGGTTTCCTGCAATTCTGCCCCGCTTTCAAGTCCTCTTGGCAGCCTTACTTCAGTCTATTTTTGGACGATAGCTGTCATTTATAACTCTGCAGGTTTGTGAATTACAGTGCCCCTGAGCTCCTTTCTTCAACTCGCTTTCTTGTGACCTGGCCGCAACACCGCAGGATGGCTTCAGGCCCTAATCTGGTTCCGGCCCGGCACGCTGAGCCTTTGGTTAATTCCTCTTCCTGGTGGGAAATGAGAGTTAAATTTGCCCGTCCAGACACCTCCAGCTAGCCTCTCATTGGTTCTCGCTATTCCTGTTCATCTTCCGCAGAAATTGCAAACTGGGCCAAACAGGAGGTTAAAGGGACTGACTCTCCAAGTGGGGAGAGTGTTAGTAAAGCGTCTGGAATGTTGCACCCGAGTACCAGGGGAGGAAAACTGAGACATATTTGAACACGTCTCCCGATCACATGGTTGATCATACTCTACGTTCCACATGCATGTTTTAGCTGAAGGAAGAATACCTTAAACCTGGGTAGTTGAAACCCGTGGAATGGGTACCATGCAATATGACTTCAAAGGGTCTTCATTTGCTCACTGAACCTCTCCAATCCTATCACTGCTGCGTTTATGCCCCTGTACACATGCTTGATTCTCTTTCGGAGACATAGCAATCCATAGGTTTTAAGATACTTACTAGTCAGGTACATTCTTAGGTGTTTAATATGGGGTGTTGAGTCCATTTCGTTGAGCAAGGAGTAGCTCTTGTCTATTCCATATTTGGCTTAAGGAACTTTATCTGTGCTCATTTCAATCTCTGGTTTTATGCAGCACCCCAACTCACCTTTACCCTTAAGCAAGAATAAGTTGGTTTTCTAAATTTGAGACCCTGTTCTGTTCTGTAATTCAGTTCCTGTGTAGCCAAGTTTACATTCCGTGTATTACTGATATCTTATGATGTTTCTTTTGCTGTGTGACTTATTTCAGTTAGAATCATCATACCTGAATCCACTCATTGTGCTGCTAAGGGCCTGATGACACAGATTTCATTGCTGAGTGATATTGCTTTGTAAGTAAATACCACAACTTCTTTATCCATTTTTCACTTTCTGCGATGTTGAACTTGTACTGTAAACGAGGTTCTTGTAAACAGAGCCGTTCCAAACTTTGGGGTGGCTGTGTCTTTTTGATTTTAATTTCCCTAAGCTATAGGACCATAAGTGGAAGTGCCCTAGGTTCTGTTGCTTTGTTTTTTAGATGTTTCAGGAAACACCATACACTTCTCCCGAGTGGTTGTTGGCAATTTACATCCCGCCCATCAGCATAACAAGGCTCCCAGTTCTCCATGGCCTGTCCTGCCTTTCTGGATTTTACACTTTTTTCAGATGGCCCTTTTGACCGGAGGGAAGTGAGACTTCATTGTAGTGCAGATTTCCTTTGCAAGCTTGCTTGGTTGGCCAAAAAGGGCGTATGCTTTTTTTCCTGAATATATTCAGGAAAAGACGCATACGCCCTTTTTGGCCAAGTGCATCATTGTGGACGTTCTGCCTCTTTTCCTATGCTTTCAATGCAATTCCAGTCTACCTCCTGAAATCGGTTTCCTGCAATTCTGCCCCGCTTTCAAGTCCTCTTGGCAGCCTTACTTCAGTCTATTTTTGGACGATAGCTGTCATTTATAACTCTGCAGGTTTGTGAATTACAGTGCCCCTCAGCTCCTTTCTTCAACTTGCTTTCTTGTGACCTGGCCGCAACACCGCAGGATGGCTTCAGGCCCTAATCTGGTTCCGGCACGGCACGCTGAGCCTTTGGTTATTTCCTCTTCCTGGTGGGAAATGAGAGTTAAATTTGCCCGTCCAGACACCTTCAGCTAGCCTCTCATTGGTTCTCGCTATTCCTGTTCATCTTCCGCAGAAATTGCAAACTGGGCCAAACAGGAGGTTAAAGGCACTGACTCTCCAAGTGGGGAGAGTGTTAGTAAAGCGTCTGGAATGTTGCACCCGAGTACCAGGGGAGGAAAACTGAGACATATTTGAACACGTCTCCCGATCACATGGTTGATCATACTTGGGTTCCACATGCATGTTTTAGCTGAAGGAAGAATACCTTAAACCTGGAGAGTTGAGACCTGTGGAATGGGTACCATGCAATATGACTTCAAAGGGTCTTCATTTGCTCACCGAACCTCTCCAATCCTATCACTGCTGCGTTTATGCCCCTGTACACATGCTTGATTCTCTTTCGGAGACATAGCAATCCATAGGTTTTACGATACTTACTAGTCAGGTACATTCTTAGGTGTTTAATATGGGGTGTTGAGTCCATTTCGTTGAGCAAGGAGTAGCTCTTGTCTATTCCATATTTGACTTAAGGAACTTTATCTGTGCTCATTTCAATCTCTGGTTTTATGCAGCACCCCAACTCACCTTTACCCTTAAGCAAGCATAAGTTGGTTTTCTAAATTTGAGACCCTGTTCTCTTCTGTAATTCAGTTCCTGTGTAGCCAAGTTTCCATTCCGTGTATTACTGATATCTTATGATGTTTCTTTTTCTGTGTGACTTATTTCAGTTAGAATCATCATACCTGAATCCACTCATTGTGATGCTAAGGGCCTGATGACTTAGATTTCATTGCTGAGTGATATTGCTTTGTAAGTAAATACCACAACTTCTTTATCCATTTTTCACTTTCTGCGATGTTGAACTTGTACTGTAAACGAGGTTCTTGTAAACAGAGGCGTCCCAAACTTTGGGGTGGCTGTGTCTTTTTGATTTTAATTTCCCTAAGCTATAGGACCATAAGTGGCAGTGCCCTAGGCTCTGTTGCTTTGTTTTTTAGATGTTTCAGGAAACACCATACACTTCTCCCGAGTGTCTGTTGGCAATTTACATCCCGCCCATCAGCATAACAAGGCTCCCAGTTCTCCATGGCCTGTCCTGACTTTCTGGATGTTACACTTTTTTCAGATGGCCCTTTTGACTGGGGGGAAGTGAGACTTCATTGTAGTGCAGATTTCCTTTGCAAGCTTGCTTGGTTGGCCAAAAAGGGCGTATGCGTTTTTTCCTGAATATATTCAGGAAAAAACGCATACGCCCTTTTTGGCCAAGTGCATCATTGTGGACGTTCTGCCTCTTTTCCTATGCTTTCAATGCAATTCCAGTCTACCTCCTGAAATCGGTTTCCTGCAATTCTGCCCCGCTTTCAAGTCCTCTTGGCAGCCTTACTTCAGTCTATTTTTGGACGATAGCTGTCATTTATAACACTGCAGGTTTGTGAATTACAGTGCCCCTGAGCTCCTTTCTTCAACTCGCTTTCTTGTGACCTGGCCGCAACACCGCAGGATGGCTTCAGGCCCTAATCTGGTTCCGGCCCGGCACGCTGAGCCTTTGGTTAATTCCTCTTCCTGGTGGGAAATGAGAGTTAAATTTGCCCGTCCAGACACCTCCAGCTAGCCTCTCATTGGTTCTCGCTATTCCTGTTCATCTTCCGCAGAAATTGCAAACTGGGCCAAACAGGAGGTTAAAGGGACTGACTCTCCAAGTGGGGAGAGTGTTAGTAAAGCGTCTGGAATGTTGCACCCGAGTACCAGGGGAGGAAAACTGAGACATATTTGAACATGTCTCCCGATCACATGGTTGATCATCCTCTAGGTTCCACATGCATGTTTTAGCTGAAGGAAGAATACCTTAAACCTGGGTAGTTGAAACCCGTGGAATGGGTACCATGCAATATGACTTCAAAGGGTCTTCATTTGCTCACCAAACCTCTCCAATCCTATCACTGCTGCGTTTATGCCCCTGTACACATGCTTGATTCTCTTTCGGAGACATAGCAATCCATAGGTTTTAAGATACTTACAAGTCAGGTACATTCTTAGGCGTTTAATATGGGGTGTTGAGTCCATTTCGTTGAGCACGGAGTAGCTCTTGTCTATTCCATATTTGGCTTAAGGAACTTTATCTGTGCTCATTTCAATCTCTGGTTTTATGCAGCACCCCAACTCACCTTTACCCTTAAGCAAGCATAAGTTGTTTTTCTAAATTTGAGACCCTGTTCTGTTCTGTAATTCAGTTCCTGTGTAGCCAAGTTTACATTCCGTGTATTACTGATATCTTATGATGTTTCTTTTGCTGTGTGACTTATTTCAGTTAGAATCATCATACCTGAATCCACTCATTGTGCTGCTAAGGGCCTGATGACACAGATTTCATTGCTGAGTGATATTGCTTTGTAAGTAAATACCACAACTTCTTTATCCATTTTTCACTTTCTGCGATGTTGAACTTGTACTGTAAACGAGGTTCTTGTAAACAGAGCCGTTCCAAACTTTGGGGTGGCTGTGTCTTTTTGATTTTAAT
This sequence comes from Delphinus delphis, assembly GCF_949987515.2. Lineage (NCBI taxonomy): Eukaryota > Metazoa > Chordata > Mammalia > Artiodactyla > Delphinidae > Delphinus > Delphinus delphis. Next base: position 1,480,830 of record NW_027192663.1, on the reverse strand, counting down.
TTCCCTAAGCTATAGGACCATAAGTGGAAGTGCCCTAGGTTCTGTTGCTTTGCTTTTTAGATGTTTCAGGAAACACCATACACTTCTCCCGAGTGGTTGTTGGCAATTTACATCCCGCCCATCAGCATAACAAGGCTCCCAGTTCTCCATGGCCTGTCCTGCCTTTCTGGATTTTACACTTTTTTCAGATGGCCCTTTTGACCGGGGGGAAGTGAGACTTCATTGTAGTGCAGATTTCCTTTGCAAGCTTGCTTGGTTGGCCAAAAAGGGCGTATGCGTTTTTTCCTGAATATATTCAGGAAAAAACGCATACGCCCTTTTTGGCCAAGTGCATCATTGTGGACGTTCTGCCTCTTTTCCTATGCTTTCAATGCAATTCCAGTGTACCTCCTGAAATCGGTTTCCTGCAATTCTGCCCCGCTTTCAAGTCCTCTTGGCAGCCTTACTTCAGTCTATTTTTGGACGATAGCTGTCATTTATAACTCTGCAGGTTTGTGAATTACAGTGCCCCTGAGCTCCTTTCTTCAACTCGCTTTCTTGTGACCTGGCCGCAACACCGCAGGATGGCTTCAGGCCCTAATCTGGTTCCGGCACGGCACGCTGAGCCTTTGGTTATTTCCTCTTCCTGGTGGGAAATGAGAGTTAAATTTGCCCGTCCAGACACCTTCAGCTAGCCTCTCATTGGTTCTCGCTATTCCTGTTCATCTTCCGCAGAAATTGCAAACTGGGCCAAACAGGAGGTTAAAGGCGCTGACTCTCCAAGTGGGGAGAGTGTTAGTAAAGCGTCTGGAATGTTGCACCCGAGTACCAGGGGAGGAAAACTGAGACATATTTGAACACGTCTCCCGTTCACATGGTTGATCATACTTGGGTTCCACATGCATGTTTTAGCTGAAGGAAGAATACCTAAAACCTGCGTAGTTGAAACCCGTGGAATGGGTACCATGCAATATGACTTCAAAGGGTCTTCATTTGCTCACCGAACCTCTCCAATCCTATCACTGCTGCGTTTATGCCCCTGTACACATGCTTGATTCTCTTTCGGAGACATAGCAATCCATAGGTTTTAAGATACTTACAAGTCAAGTACATTCTTAGGCGTTTAATATGGGGTGTTGAGTCCATTTCGTTGAGCAAGGAGTAGCTCTTGTCTATTCCATATTTGGCTTAAGGAACTTTATCTGTGCTCATTTCAATCTCTGGTTTTATGCAGCACCCCAACTCACCTTTACCCTTAAGCAAGCATAAGTTGTTTTTCTAAATTTGAGACCCTGTTCTGTTCTGTAATTCAGTTCCTGTGTAGCCAAGTTTACATTCCGTGTATTACTGATATCTTATGATGTTTCTTTTTCTGTGTGACTTATTTCAGTTACAATCATCATACCTGAATCCACTCATTGTGCTGCTAAGGGCCTGATGACATAGATTTCATTGCTGAGTGATATTGCTTTGTAAGTGAATACCAGAACTTCTTTATCCATTTTTCAATTTCTGCGATGTTGAACTTCTACTGTAAACGAGGTTCTTGTAAACAGAGCCGTTCCAAACTTTGGGGTGGCTGTGTCTTTTTGATTTTAATTTCCATAAGCTATAGGACCATAAGTGGAATTGCCCTAGGCTCTGTTGCTTTGTTTTTTAGATGTTTCAGGAAACACCATAAACTTCTCCCAAGTGTCTGTTGGCAATTTACATCCCGCCCCTCAGCATAACAAGGCTCCCAGTTCTCAATGGCCTGTTGCCTTTCTGGATTTTACACTTTTTTCAGATGGCCCTTTTGACCGGAGAGAAGTGAGACTTCATTGTAGTGCAGATTTCCTTTGCAAGCTTGCTTGGTTGGCCAAAAAGGGCGTATGCGTTTTTTCCTGAATATATTCAGGAAATAACGCATACACCCTTTTTGGCCAAGTGCATCATTGTGGACGTTCTGCCTCTTTTCCTATGCTTTCAATGCAATTCCAGTCTACCTCCTGAAATCGGTTTCCTGCAATTCTGCCCCGCTTTCAAGTCCTCTTGGCAGCCTTACTTCAGTCTATTTTTGGACGATAGCTGTCATTTATAACTCTGCAGGTTTGTGAATTACAGTGCCCCTGAGCTCCTTTCTTCAACTCGCTTTCTTGTGACCTGGCCGCAACACCGCAGGATGGCTTCAGGCCCTAATCTGGTTCCGGCCCGGCACGCTGAGCCTTTGGTTAATTCCTCTTCCTGGTGGGAAATGAGAGTTAAATTTGCCCGTCCAGACACCTCCAGCTAGCCTCTCATTGGTTCTCGCTATTCCTGTTCATCTTCCGCAGAAATTGCAAACTGGGCCAAACAGGAGGTTAAAGGCGCTGACTCTCCAAGTGGGGAGAGTGTTAGTAAAGCATCTGGAATGTTGCACCCGAGTACCAGGGGAGGAAAACTGAGACATATTTGAACACGTCTCCCGATCACATGGTTGATCATACTCTAGGTTCCACATGCATGTTTTAGCTGAAGGAAGAATACCTTAAACCTGGGTAGTTGAAACCCGTGGAATGGGTACCATGCAATATGACTTCAAAGGGTCTTCATTTGCTCACCGAGCCTCTCCAATCCTATCACTGCTGCGTTTATGCCCCTGTACACATGCTTGATTCTCTTTCGGAGACATAGCAATCCATAGGTTTTAAGATACTTACAAGTCAAGTACATTCTTAGGCGTTTAATATGCGGTGTTGAGTCCATTTCGTTGAGCAAGGAGTAGCTCTTGTCTATTCCATATTTGGCTTAAGGAACTTTATCTGTGCTCATTTCAATCTCTGGTTTTATGCAGCACCCCAACTCACCTTTACCCTTAAGCAAGCATAAGTTGTTTTTCTAAATTTGAGACCCTGTTCTGTTCTGTAATTCAGTTCCTGTGTAGCCAAGTTTACATTCCGTGTATTACTGATATCTTATGATGTTTCTTTTTCTGTGTGACTTATTTCAGATAGAATCATCATACCTGAATCCACTCATTGTGCTGCTAAGGGCCTGATGACATAGATTTCATTGCTGAGTGATATTGCTTTGTAAGTGAATACCACAACTTCTTTATCCATTTTTCAATTTCTGCGATGTTGAACTTGTACTGTAAACGAGGTTCTTGTAAACAGAGCCGTTCCAAACTTTGGGGTGGCTGTGTCTTTTTGATTTTAATTTCCCTAAGCTATAGGACCATAAGTGGAATTGCCCTAGGCTCTGTTGCTTTGTTTTTTAGATGTTTCAGGAAACACCATACACTTCTCCCGAGTGGTTGTTGGCAATTTACATCCCGCCCATCAGCATAACAAGGCTCCCAGTTCTCTATGGCCTGTCCTGCCTTTCTGGATTTTACACTTTTTTCAGATGGCCCTTTTGACCAGGGGGAAGTGAGACTTCATTGTAGTGCAGATTTCCTTTGCAAGCTTGCTTGGTTGGCCAAAAAGGGCGTATGCGTTTTTTCCTGAATATATACAGGAAAAAACGCATACGCCCTTTTTGGCCAAGTGCATCATTGTGGACGTTCTGCCTCTTTTCCTATGCTTTCAATGCAATTCCAGTCTACCTCCTGAAATCGGTTTCCTGCAATTCTGCCCCGCTTTCAAGTCCTCTTGGCAGCCTTACTTCAGTCTATTTTTGGACGATAGCTGTCATTTATAACTCTGCAGGTTTGTGAATTATAGTGCCCCTGAGCTCCTTTCTTCAACTCGCTTTCTTTTGAGCTGGCCGCAACACCGCAGGATGGCTTCAGGCCCTAATCTGGTTCCGGCACGGCACGCTGAGCCTTTGGTTATTTCCTCTTCCTGTTGGGAAATGAGAGTTAAATTTGCCCGTCCAGACACCTCCAGCTAGCCTCTCATTGGTTCTCGCTATTCCTGTTCATCTTCCGCAGAAATTGCAAACTGGGCCAAACAGGAGGTTAAAGGCGCTGACTCTCCAAGTGGGGAGAGTGTTAGTAAAGCGTCTGGAATGTTGCACCCGAGTACCAGGGGAGGAAAACTGAGACATATTTGAACACGTCTCCCGATCACATGGTTGATCATACTTGGGTTCCACATGCATGTTTTAGCTGAAGGAAGAATACCTTAAACCTGGAGAGTTGAGACCCGTGGAATGGGTACCATGCAATATGACTTCAAAGGGTCTTCATTTGCTCACCGAACCTCTCCAATCCTATCACTGCTGCGTTTATGCCCCTGTACACATGCTTGATTCTCTTTCGGAGACATAGCAATCCATAGGTTTTACGATACTTACTAGTCAGGTACATTCTTAGGTGTTTAATATGGGGTGTTGAGTCCATTTCGTTGAGCAAGGAGTAGCTCTTGTCTATTCCATATTTGACTTAAGGAACTTTATCTGTGCTCATTTCAATCTCTGGTTTTATGCAGCACCCCAACTCACCTTTACCCTTAAGCAAGCATAAGTTGGTTTTCTAAATTTGAGACCCTGTTCTCTTCTGTAATTCAGTTCCTGTGTAGCCAAGTTTCCATTCCGTGTATTACTGATATCTTATGATGTTTCTTTTTCTGTGTGACTTATTTCAGTTAGAATCATCATACCTGAATCCACTCATTGTGATGCTAAGGGCCTGATGACATAGATTTCATTGCTGAGTGATATTGCTTTGTAAGTAAATACCACAACTTCTTTATCCATTTTTCACTTTCTGCGATGTTGAACTTGTACTGTAAACGAGGTTCTTGTAAACAGAGGCATCCCAAACTTTGGGGTGGCTGTGTCTTTTTGATTTTAATTTCCCTAAGCTATAGGACCATAAGTGGCAGTGCCCTAGGCTCTGTTGCTTTGTTTTTTAGATGTTTCAGGAAACACCATACACTTCTCCCGAGTGTCTGTTGGCAATTTACATCCCGCCCATCAGCATAACAAGGCTCCCAGTTCTCCATGGCCTGTCCTGACTTTCTGGATGTTACACTTTTTTCAGATGGCCCTTTTGACTGGGGGGAAGTGAGACTTCATTGTAGTGCAGATTTCCTTTGCAAGCTTGCTTGGTTGGCCAAAAAGGGCGTATGCGTTTTTTCCTGAATATATTCAGGAAAAAACGCATACGCCCTTTTTGGCCAAGTGCATCATTGTGGACGTTCTGCCTCTTTTCCTATGCTTTCAATGCAATTCCAGTCTACCTCCTGAAATCGGTTTCCTGCAATTCTGCCCCGCTTTCAAGTCCTCTTGGCAGCCTTACTTCAGTCTATTTTTGGACGATAGCTGTCATTTATAACACTGCAGGTTTGTGAATTACAGTGCCCCTGAGCTCCTTTCTTCAACTCGCTTTCTTGTGACCTGGCCGCAACACCGCAGGATGGCTTCAGGCCCTAATCTGGTTCCGGCCCGGCACGCTGAGCCTTTGGTTAATTCCTCTTCCTGGTGGGAAATGAGAGTTAAATTTGCCCGTCCAGACACCTCCAGCTAGCCTCTCATTGGTTCTCGCTATTCCTGTTCATCTTCCGCAGAAATTGCAAACTGGGCCAAACAGGAGGTTAAAGGGACTGACTCTCCAAGTGGGGAGAGTGTTAGTAAAGCGTCTGGAATGTTGCACCCGAGTACCAGGGGAGGAAAACTGAGACATATTTGAACATGTCTCCCGATCACATGGTTGATCATCCTCTAGGTTCCACATGCATGTTTTAGCTGAAGGAAGAATACCTTAAACCTGGGTAGTTGAAACCCGTGGAATGGGTACCATGCAATATGACTTCAAAGGGTCTTCATTTGCTCACCAAACCTCTCCAATCCTATCACTGCTGCGTTTATGCCCCTGTACACATGCTTGATTCTCTTTCGGAGACATAGCAATCCATAGGTTTTAAGATACTTACAAGTCAGGTACATTTTTAGGCGTTTAATATGGGGTGTTGAGTCCATTTCGTTGAGCACGGAGTAGCTCTTGTCTATTCCATATTTGGCTTAAGGAACTTTATCTGTGCTCATTTCAATCTCTGGTTTTATGCAGCACCCCAACTCACCTTTACCCTTAAGCAAGCATAAGTTGTTTTTCTAAATTTGAGACCCTGTTCTGTTCTGTAATTCAGTTCCTGTGTAGCCAAGTTTACATTCCGTGTATTACTGATATCTTATGATGTTTCTTTTGCTGTGTGACTTATTTCAGTTAGAATCATCATACCTGAATCCACTCATTGTGCTGCTAAGGGCCTGATGACACAGATTTCATTGCTGAGTGATATTGCTTTGTAAGTAAATACCACAACTTCTTTATCCATTTTTCACTTTCTGCGATGTTGAACTTGTACTGTAAACGAGGTTCTTGTAAACAGAGCCGTTCCAAACTTTGGGGTGGCTGTGTCTTTTTGATTTTAATTTCCCTAAGCTATAGGACCATAAGTGGAAGTGCCCTAGGTTCTGTTGCTTTGCTTTTTAGATGTTTCAGGAAACACCATACACTTCTCCCGAGTGGTTGTTGGCAATTTACATCCCGCCCATCAGCATAACAAGGCTCCCAGTTCTCCATGGCCTGTCCTGCCTTTCTGGATTTTACACTTTTTTCAGATGGCCCTTTTGACCGGGGGGAAGTGAGACTTCATTGTAGTGCAGATTTCCTTTGCAAGCTTGCTTGGTTGGCCAAAAAGGGCGTATGCGTTTTTTCCTGAATATATTCAGGAAAAAACGCATACGCCCTTTTTGGCCAAGTGCATCATTGTGGACGTTCTGCCTCTTTTCCTATGCTTTCAATGCAATTCCAGTGTACCTCCTGAAATCGGTTTCCTGCAATTCTGCCCCGCTTTCAAGTCCTCTTGGCAGCCTTACTTCAGTCTATTTTTGGACGATAGCTGTCATTTATAACTCTGCAGGTTTGTGAATTACAGTGCCCCTGAGCTCCTTTCTTCAACTCGCTTTCTTGTGACCTGGCCGCAACACCGCAGGATGGCTTCAGGCCCTAATCTGGTTCCGGCACGGCACGCTGAGCCTTTGGTTATTTCCTCTTCCTCGTGGGAAATGAGAGTTAAATTTGCCCGTCCAGACACCTTCAGCTAGCCTCTCATTGGTTCTCGCTATTCCTGTTCATCTTCCGCAGAAATTGCAAACTGGGCCAAACAGGAGGTTAAAGGCGCTGACTCTCCAAGTGGGGAGAGTGTTAGTAAAGCGTCTGGAATGTTGCACCCGAGTACCAGGGGAGGAAAACTGAGACATATTTGAACACGTCTCCCGTTCACATGGTTGATCATACTTGGGTTCCACATGCATGTTTTAGCTGAAGGAAGAATACCTAAAACCTGCGTAGTTAAAACCCGTGGAATGGGTACCATGCAATATGACTTCAAAGGGTCTTCATTTGCTCACCGAACCTCTCCAATCCTATCACTGCTGCGTTTATGCCCCTGTACACATGCTTGATTCTCTTTCGGAGACATAGCAATCCATAGGTTTTAAGATACTTACAAGTCAAGTACATTCTTAGGCGTTTAATATGGGGTGTTGAGTCCATTTCGTTGAGCAAGGAGTAGCTCTTGTCTATTCCATATTTGGCTTAAGGAACTTTATCTGTGCTCATTTCAATCTCTGGTTTTATGCAGCACCCCAACTCACCTTTACCCTTAAGCAAGCATAAGTTGTTTTTCTAAATTTGAGACCCTGTTCTGTTCTGTAATTCAGTTCCTGTGTAGCCAAGTTTACATTCCGTGTATTACTGATATCTTATGATGTTTCTTTTTCTGTGTGACTTATTTCAGTTACAATCATCATACCTGAATCCACTCATTGTGCTGCTAAGGGCCTGATGACATAGATTTCATTGCTGAGTGATATTGCTTTGTAAGTGAATACCAGAACTTCTTTATCCATTTTTCAATTTCTGCGATGTTGAACTTCTACTGTAAACGAGGTTCTTGTAAACAGAGCCGTTCCAAACTTTGGGGTGGCTGTGTCTTTTTGATTTTAATTTCCATAAGCTATAGGACCATAAGTGGAATTGCCCTAGGCTCTGTTGCTTTGTTTTTTAGATGTTTCAGGAAACACCATAAACTTCTCCCAAGTGTCTGTTGGCAATTTACATCCCGCCCCTCAGCATAACAAGGCTCCCAGTTCTCAATGGCCTGTTGCCTTTCTGGATTTTACACTTTTTTCAGATGGCCCTTTTGACCGGAGAGAAGTGAGACTTCATTGTAGTGCAGATTTCCTTTGCAAGCTTGCTTGGTTGGCCAAAAAGGGCGTATGCGTTTTTTCCTGAATATATTCAGGAAATAACGCATACACCCTTTTTGGCCAAGTGCATCATTGTGGACGTTCTGCCTCTTTTCCTATGCTTTCAATGCAATTCCAGTCTACCTCCTGAAATCGGTTTCCTGCAATTCTGCCCCGCTTTCAAGTCCTCTTGGCAGCCTTACTTCAGTCTATTTTTGGACGATAGCTGTCATTTATAACTCTGCAGGTTTGTGAATTACAGTGCCCCTGAGCTCCTTTCTTCAACTCGCTTTCTTGTGACCTGGCCGCAACACCGCAGGATGGCTTCAGGCCCTAATCTGGTTCCGGCCCGGCACGCTGAGCCTTTGGTTAATTCCTCTTCCTGGTGGGAAATGAGAGTTAAATTTGCCCGTCCAGACACCTCCAGCTAGCCTCTCATTGGTTCTCGCTATTCCTGTTCATCTTCCGCAGAAATTGCAAACTGGGCCAAACAGGAGGTTAAAGGGACTGACTCTCCAAGTGGGGAGAGTGTTAGTAAAGCGTCTGGAATGTTGCACCCGAGTACCAGGGGAGGAAAACTGAGACATATTTGAACACGTCTCCCGATCACATGGTTGATCATACTCTAGGTTCCACATGCATGTTTTAGCTGAAGGAAGAATACCTTAAACCTGGGTAGTTGAAACCCGTGGAATGGGTACCATGCAATATGACTTCAAAGGGTCTTCATTTGCTCACCGAACCTCTCCAATCCTATCACTGCTGCGTTTATGCCCCTGTACACATGCTTGATTCTCTTTCGGAGACATAGCAATCCATAGGTTTTAAGATACTTACAAGTCAAGTACATTCTTAGGCGTTTAATATGCGGTGTTGAGTCCATTTCGTTGAGCAAGGAGTAGCTCTTGTCTATTCCATATTTGGCTTAAGGAACTTTATCTGTGCTCATTTCAATCTCTGGTTTTATGCAGCACCCCAACTCACCTTTACCCTTAAGCAAGCATAAGTTGTTTTTCTAAATTTGAGACCCTGTTCTGTTCTGTAATTCAGTTCCTGTGTAGCCAAGTTTACATTCCGTGTATTACTGATATCTTATGATGTTTCTTTTTCTGTGTGACTTATTTCAGTTAGAATCATCATACCTGAATCCACTCATTGTGCTGCTAAGGGCCTGATGACATAGATTTCATTGCTGAGTGATATTGCTTTGTAAGTGAATACCACAACTTCTTTATCCATTTTTCAATTTCTGCGATGTTGAACTTGTACTGTAAACGAGGTTCTTGTAAACAGAGCCGTTCCAAACTTTGGGGTGGCTGTGTCTTTTTGATTTTAATTTCCCTAAGCTATAGGACCATAAGTGGAATTGCCCTAGGCTCTGTTGCTTTGTTTTTTAGATGTTTCAGGAAACACCATACACTTCTCCCGAGTGGTTGTTGGCAATTTACATCCCGCCCATCAGCATAACAAGGCTCCCAGTTCTCTATGGCCTGTCCTGCCTTTCTGGATTTTACACTTTTTTCAGATGGCCCTTTTGACCAGGGGGAAGTGAGACTTCATTGTAGTGCAGATTTCCTTTGCAAGCTTGCTTGGTTGGCCAAAAAGGGCGTATGCGTTTTTTCCTGAATATATTCAGGAAAAAACGCATACGCCCTTTTTGGCCAAGTGCATCATTGTGGACGTTCTGCCTCTTTTCCTATGCTTTCAATGCAATTCCAGTCTACCTCCTGAAATCGGTTTCCTGCAATTCTGCCCCGCTTTCAAGTCCTCTTGGCAGCCTTACTTCAGTCTATTTTTGGACGATAGCTGTCATTTATAACTCTGCAGGTTTGTGAATTATAGTGCCCCTGAGCTCCTTTCTTCAACTCGCTTTCTTTTGAGCTGGCCGCAACACCGCAGGATGGCTTCAGGCCCTAATCTGGTTCCGGCACGGCACGCTGAGCCTTTGGTTATTTCCTCTTCCTGGTGGGAAATGAGAGTTAAATTTGCCCGTCCAGACACCTCCAGCTAGCCTCTCATTGGTTCTCGCTATTCCTGTTCATCTTCCGCAGAAATTGCAAACTGGGCCAAACAGGAGGTTAAAGGCGCTGACTCTCCAAGTGGGGAGAGTGTTAGTAAAGCGTCTGGAATGTTGCACCCGAGTACCAGGGGAGGAAAACTGAGACATATTTGAACACGTCTGCCGTTCACATGGTTGATCATACTTGGGTTCCACATGCATGTTTTAGCTGAAGGAAGAATACCTTAAACCTGGAGAGTTAAGACCCGTGGAATGGGTACCATGCAATATGACTTCAAAGGGTCTTCATTTGATCACCGAACCTCTCCAATCCTATCACTGCTGCATTTATTCCCCTGTACACACGCTTGATTCTCTTTTGGAGACATAGCAATCCATAGGTTTTAAGATACTTACTAGTCAGGTACATTGTTAGGGGTTTAATATGGGGTTTTGAGTCCATTTCGTTCAGCAAGGAGTAGCTCTTGTCTATTCCATATTTGGCTTAAGGAACTTTATCTGTGCTCATTTCAATCTCTGGTTTTATGCAGCACCCCAACTCACCTTTCCCCTTAAGCAAGCATAAGTTGGTTTTCTAAATTTGAGACCCTGTTCTGTTTTGGAATGCAGTTCCTGTGTAGCCAAGTTTACATTCCGTGTATTAGTGATATCTTATGATGTTTCTTTTTCTGTGTGACTTATTTCAGTTAGAATCATCGTAACTGAATCCACTCATTATGCTGCTACGGGCCTGATGACATAGATTTCATTGCTGAGTGATACTGCATTGTACGTAAGTACCACAAGTTCTTTATCCATTTTTCAGTTTCTGCGATGTTGAACTTGTACTGTAAACGAGGTTCTTGTAAACAGAGGCGTCCCAAACTTTGGGGTGGCTGTGTCTTTTTGATTTTAATTTCCCTAAGCTATAGGACCATAAGTGGCAGTGCCCTAGGCTCTGTTGCTTTGTTTTTTAGATGTTTCAGGAAACACCATACACTTCTCCCGAGTGTCTGTTGGCAATTTACATCCCGCCCATCAGCATAACAAGGCTCCCAGTTCTCCATGGCCTGTCCTGCCTTTCTGGATTTTACACTTTTTTCAGATGGCCCTTTTGACCGGGGGGAAGTGAGACTTCATTGTAGTGCAGATTTCCTTTGCAAGCTTGCTTGGTTGGCCAAAAAGGGCGTATGCGTTTTTTCCTGAATATATTCAGGAAAAAACGCATACGCCCTTTTTGGCCAAGTGCATCATTGTGGACGTTCTGCCTCTTTTCCTATGCTTTCAATGCAATTCCAGTCTACCTCCTGAAATCGGTTTCCTGCAATTCTGCCCCGCTTTCAAGTCCTCTTGGCAGCCTTACTTCAGTCTATTTTTGGACGATAGCTGTCATTTATAACTCTGCAGGTTTGTGAATTACAGTGCCCCTGAGCTCCTTTCTTCAACTCGCTTTCTTGTGACCTGGCCGCAACACCGCAGGATGGCTTCAGGCCCTAATCTGGTTCCGGGACGGCACGCTGAGCCTTTGGTTATTTCCTCTTCCTGGTGGGAAATGAGAGTTAAATTTGCCCGTCCAGACACCTCCAGCTAGTCTCTCATTGGTTCTCGCTATTTCTGTTCATCTTCCGCAGAAATTGCAAACTGGGCCAAACAGGAGGTTAAAGGCGCTGACTCTCCAAGTGGGGAGAGTGTTAGTAAAGCGTCTGGAATGTTGCACCCGAGTACCAGGGGAGGAAAACTGAGACATATTTGAACACGTCTCCCGTTCACATGGTTGATCATACTTGGGTTCCACATGCATGTTTTAGCTGAAGGAAGAATACCTTAAACCTGGAGAGTTAAGACCCGTGTAATGGGTACCATGCAATATGACTTCAAAGGGTCTTCATTTGCTCACCGAACCTCTCCAATCCTATCACTGCTGCGTTTATGCCCCTGTACACATGCTTGATTCTCTTTCGGAGAGATAGCAATCCATAGGTTTTAAGATACTTACTAGTCAGGTACATTCTTAGGCGTTTAATATGTGGTGTTGAGTCCATTTCGTTGAGCAAGGAGTAGCTCTTGTCTATTCCATATTTGACTTAAGGAACTTTATCTGTGCTCATTTCAATCTCTGGTTTTATGCAGCACCCCAACTCACCTTTACCCTTAAGCAAGCATAAGTTGGTTTTCTAAATTTGAGACCCTGTTCTGTTCTGTAATTCAGTTCCTGTGTAGCCAAGTTTACATTCCGTGTATTACTGATATCTTATGATGTTTCTTTTTCTGTGTGACTTACTTCAGTTAGAATCATCATACCTGAATCCACTCATTGTGCTGCTAAGGGCCTGATGACACAGATTTCATTGCTGAGTGATATTGCTTTGTAAGTAAATACCACAACTTCTTTATCCATTTTTCACTTTCTGCGATGTTGAACTTGTACTGTAAACGAGGTTCTTGTAAACAGAGGCGTCCCAAACTTTGGGGTGGCTGTGTCTTTTTGATTTTAATTTCCCTAAGCTATAGGACCATAAGTGGAAGTGCCCTAGGTTCTGTTGCTTTGTTTTTTAGATGTTTCAGGAAACACCATACACTTCTCCCGAGTGGTTGTTGGCAATTTACATCCCGCCCATCAGCATAACAAGGCTCCCAGTTCTCCATGGCCTGTCCTGCCTTTCTGGATTTTACACTTTTTTCAGATGGCCCTTTTGACCGGGGGGAAGTGAGACTTCATTGTAGTGCAGATTTCCTTTGCAAGCTTGCTTGGTTGGCCAAAAAGGGCGTATGCGTTTTTTCCTGAATATATTCAGGAAAAAACGCATACGCCCTTTTTGGCCAAGTGCATCATTGTGGACGTTCTGCCTCTTTTCCTATGCTTTCAATGCAATTCCAGTCTACCTCCTGAAATCGGTTTCCTGCAATTCTGCCCCGCTTTCAAGTCCTCTTGGCAGCCTTACTTCAGTCTATTTTTGGACGATAGCTGTCATTTATAACTCTGCAGGTTTGTGAATTACAGTGCCCCTGAGCTCCTGTCTTCAACTCGTTTTCTTGTGACCTGGCCGCAACACCGCAGGATGGCTTCAGGCCCTAATCTGGTTCCGGCCCGGCATGCTGAGCCTTTGGTTAATTCCTCTTCCTGGTGGGAAATGAGAGTTAAATTTGCCCGTCCAGACACCTCCAGCTAGCCTCTCATTGGTTCTCGCTATTCCTGTTCATCTTCCGCAGAAATTGCAAACTGGGCCAAACAGGAGGTTAAAGGGACTGACTCTCCAAGTCGGGAGAGTGTTAGTAAAGCGTCTGGAATGTTGCACCCGAGTACCAGGGGAGGAAAACTGAGACATATTTGAACACGTCTCCCGATCACATGGTTGATCATACTTGGGTTCCACATGCATGTTTTAGCTGAAGGAAGAATACCTTAAACCTGGAGATTTAAGACCCGTGTAATGGGTACCATGCAATATGACTTCAAAGGGTCTTCATTTGCTCACCGAACCTCTCCAATCCTATCACTGCTGCGTTTATGCCCCTGTACACATGCTTGATTCTCTTTCGGAGACATAGCAATCCATAGGTTTTAAGATACTTACTAGTCAGGTACATTCTTAGGCGTTTAATATGCGGTGTTGAGTCCATTTCGTTGAGCAAGGAGTAGCTCTTGTCTATTCCATATTTGACTTAAGGAACTTTATCTGTGCTCATTTCAATCTCTGGTTTTATGCAGCACCCCAACTCACCTTTACTCTTAAGCAAGCATAAGTTGGTTTTCTAAATTTGAGACCCTGTTCTGTTCTGTAATTCAGTTCCTGTGTAGCCAAGTTTACATTCCGTGTATTACTGATATCTTATGATGTTTCTTTTTCTGTGTGACTTATTTCAGTTAGAATCATCATACCTGAATCCACTCATTGTGCTGCTAAGGGCCTGATGACATAGATTTCATTGCTGAGTGATATTGCTTTGTAAGTGAATACCACAACTTCTTTATCCATTTTTCACTTTCTGCGATGTTGAACTTGTACTGTAAACGAGGTTCTTGTAAACAGAGCCGTTCCAAATTTTGGGGTGGCTGTGTCTTTTTGATTTTAATTTCCCTAAGCTATAGGACCATAAGTGGAAGTGCCCTAGGCTCTGTTGCTTTGTTTTTTAGATGTTTCAGGAAACACCATACACTTCTCCCAAGTGTCTGTTGGCAATTTACATGCCGCCCATCAGCTTAACAAGGCTCCCAGTTCTCAATGGCCTGTTGCCTTTCTGGATTTTACACTTTTTTCAGATGGCCCTTTTGACCGGGGAGAAGTGAGACTTCATTGTAGTGCAGATTCCCTTTGCAAGCTTGCTTGGTTGGCCAAAAAGGGCGTATGCGTTTTTTCCTGAATATATTCAGGAAAAAACGCATACGCCCTTTTTGGCCAAGTGCATCATTGTGGACGTTCTGCCTCTTTTCCTATGCTTTCAATGCAATTCCAGTCTACCTCCTGAAATCGGTTTCCTGCAATTCTGCCCCGCTTTCAAGTCCTCTTGGCAGCCTTACTTCAGTCTATTTTTGGACGATAGCTGTCATTTATAACTCTGCAGGTTTGTGAATTACAGTGCCCCTGAGCTCCTTTCTTCAACTCGCTTTCTTGTGACCTGGCCGCAACGCCGCAGGATGGCTTCAGGCCCTAATCTGGTTCCGGCCCGGCATGCTGAGCCTTTGGTTAATTCCTCTGCCTGGTGGGAAATGAGAGTTAAATTTGCCCGTCCAGACACCTCCAGCTAGCCTCTCATTGGTTCTCGCTATTCCTGTTCATCTTCCGCAGAAATTGCAAACTGGGCCAAACAGGAGGTTAAAGGCGCTGACTCTCCAAGTGGGGAGAGTGTTAGTAAAGCGTCTGGAATGTTGCACCCGAGTACCAGGGGAGGAAAACTGAGACATATTTGAACACGTCTCCCGATCACATGGTTGATCATACTCTAGGTTCCACATGCATGTTTTAGCTGAAGGAAGAATACCTTAAACCTGGAGAGTTGAGACCCGTGGAATGGGTACCATGCAATATGACTTCAAAGGGTCTTCATTTGCTCACCGAACCTCTCCAATCCTATCACTGCTGCTTTTATGCCCCTGTACACATGCTTGATTCTCTTTCGGAGACATAGCAATCCATAGGTTTTACGATACTTACTAGTCAGGTACATTCTTAGGCGTTTAATATGCGGTGTTGAGTCCATTTCGTTGAGCAAGGAGTAGCTCTTGTCTATTCCATATTTGACTTAAGGAACTTTATCTGTGCTCATTTCAATCTCTGGTTTTATGCAGCACCCCAACTCACCTTTACCCTTAAGCAAGCATAAGTTGGTTTTCTAAATTTGAGAGCCTGTTCTGTTCTGTAATTCAGTTCCTGTGTAGCCAAGTTTACATTCCGTGTATTACTGATATCTTATGATGTTTCTTTTTCTGTGTGACTTACTTCAGTTAGAATCATCATACCTGAATCCACTCATTGTGATGCTAAGGGCCTGATGACATAGATTTCATTGCTGAGTGATATTGCTTTGTAAGTAAATACCACAACTTCTTTATCCATTTTTCACTTTCTGCGATGTTGAACTTGTACTGTAAACGAGGTTCTTGTAAACAGAGGCGTCCCAAACTTTGGGGTGGCTGTGTCTTTTTGATTTTAATTTCCCTAAGCTATAGGACCATAAGTGGCAGTGCCCTAGGCTCTGTTGCTTTGTTTTTTAGATGTTTCAGGAAACACCATACACTTCTCCCGAGTGTCTGTTGGCAATTTACATCCCGCCCATCAGCATAACAAGGCTCCCAGTTCTCCATGGCCTGTCCTGCCTTTCTGGATTTTACACTTTTTTCAGATGGCCCTTTTGACCGGGGGGAAGTGAGACTTCATTGTAGTGCAGATTTCCTTTGCAAGCTTGCTTGGTTGGCCAAAAAGGGCGTATGCGTTTTTTCCTGAATATATTCAGGAAAAAACGCATACGCCCTTTTTGGCCAAGTGCATCATTGTGGACGTTCTGCCTCTTTTCCTATGCTTTCAATGCAATTCCAGTCTACCTCCTGAAATCGGTTTCCTGCAATTCTGCCCCGCTTTCAAGTCCTCTTGGCAGCCTTACTTCAGTCTATTTTTGGACGATAGCTGTCATTTATAACTCTGCAGGTTTGTGAATTACAGTGCCCCTGAGCTCCTTTCTTCAACTCGCTTTCTTGTGACCTGGCCGCAACACCGCAGGATGGCTTCAGGCCCTAATCTGGTTCCGGCACGGCATGCTGAGCCTTTGGTTATTTCCTCTTCCTGGTGGGAAATGAGAGTTAAATTTGCCCGTCCAGACACCTCCAGCTAGTCTCTCATTGGTTCTCGCTATTCCTGTTCATCTTCCGCAGAAATTGCAAACTGGGCCAAACAGGAGGTTAAAGGCCCTGACTCTCCAAGTCGGGAGAGTGTTAGTAAAGCGTCTGGAATGTTGCACCCGAGTACCAGGGGAGGAAAACTGAGACATATTTGAACACGTCTCCCGATCACATGGTTGATCATACTCTAGGTTCCACATGCATGTTTTAGCTGAAGGAAGAATACCTTAAACCTGGGTAGTTGAAACCCGTGGAATGGGTACCATGCAATATGACTTCAAAGGGTCTTCATTTGCTCACCGAACCTCTCCAATCCTATCACTGCTGCGTTTATGCCCCTGTACACATGCTTGATTCTCTTTCGGAGACATAGCAATCCATAGGTTTTAAGATACTTACTAGTCAGGTACATTCTTAGGCGTTTAATATGCGGTGTTGAGTCCATTTCGTTGAGCAAGGAGTAGCTCTTGTCTATTACATATTTGACTTAAGGAACTTTATCTGTGCTCATTTCAATCTCTGGTTTTATGCAGCACCCCAACTCACCTTTACCCTTAAGCAAGCATAAGTTGGTTTTCTAAATTTGAGACCCTGTTCTGTTCTGTAATTCAGTTCCTGTGTAGCCAAGTTTACATTCCGTGTATTACTGATATCTTATGATGTTTCTTTTTCTGTGTGACTTACTTCAGTTAGAATCATCATACCTGAATCCACTCATTGTGCTGCTAAGGGCCTGATGACACAGATTTCATTGCTGAGTGATATTGCTTTGTAAGTAAATACCACAACTTCTTTATCCATTTTTCACTTTCTGCGATGTTGAACTTGTACTGTAAACGAGGTTCTTGTAAACAGAGGCGTCCCAAACTTTGGGGTGGCTGTGTCTTTTTGATTTTAATTTCCCTAAGCTATAGGACCATAAGTGGCAGTGCCCTAGGCTCTGTTGCTTTGTTTTTTAGATGTTTCAGGAAACACCATACACTTCTCGCGAGTGTCTGTTGGCAATTTACATCCCGCCCATCAGCATAACAAGGCTCCCAGTTCTCCATGGCCTGTCCTGCCTTTCTGGATTTTACACTTTTTTCAGATGGCCCTTTTGACCGGGGGGAAGTGAGACTTCATTGTAGTGCAGATTTCCTTTGCAAGCTTGCTTGGTTGGCCAAAAAGGGCGTATGCGTTTTTTCCTGAATATATTCAGGAAAAAACGCATACGCCCTTTTTGGCCAAGTGCATCATTGTGGACGTTCTGCCTCTTTTCCTATGCTTTCAATGCAATTCCAGTCTACCTCCTGAAATCGGTTTCCTGCAATTCTGCCCCGCTTTCAAGTCCTCTTGGCAGCCTTACTTCAGTCTATTTTTGGACGATAGCTGTCATTTATAACTCTGCAGGTTTGTGAATTACAGTGCCCCTGAGCTCCTTTCTTCAACTCGCTTTCTTGTGACCTGGCCGCAACACCGCACGATGGCTTCAGGCCCTAATCTGGTTCCGGCACGGCATGCTGAGCCTTTGGTTATTTCCTCTTCCTGGTGGAAAATGAGAGTTAAATTTGCCCGTCCAGACACCTCCAGCTAGTCTCTCATTGGTTCTCGCTATTCCTGTTCATCTTTGGCAGAAATTGCAAACTGGGCCAAACAGGAGGTTAAAGGCGCTGACTCTCCAAGTTGGGAGAGTGTTAGTAAAGCGTCTGGAATGTTGCACCCGAGTACCAGGGGAGGAAAACTGAGACATATTTGAACACGTCTCCCGATCACATGGTTGATCATACTTGGGTTCCACATGCATGTTTTAGCTGAAGGAAGAATACCTTAAACCTGGAGAGTTAAGACCCGTGGAATGGGTACCATGCAATATGACTTCAAAGGGTCTTCATTTGCTCACCGAACCTCTCCAATCCTATCACTGCTGCGTTTATGCCCCTGTACACATGCTTGATTCTCTTTCGGAGACATAGCAATCCATAGGTTTTAAGATACTTACTAGTCAGGTACATTCTTAGGCGTTTAATATGCGGTGTTGAGTCCATTTCGTTGAGCAAGGAGTAGCTCTTGTCTATTCCATATTTGACTTAAGGAACTTTATCTGTGCTCATTTCAATCTCTGGTTTTATGCAGCACCCCAACTCACCTTTACCCTTAAGCAAGCATAAGTTGGTTTTCTAAATTTGAGACCCTGTTCTGTTCTGTAATTCAGTTCCTGTGTAGCCAAGTTTACATTCCGTGTATTACTGATATCTTATGATGTTTCTTTTTCTGTGTGACTTACTTCAGTTAGAATCATCATACCTGAATCCACTCATTGTGCTGCTAAGGGCCTGATGACACAGATTTCATTGCTGAGTGATATTGCTTTGTAAGTAAATACCACAACTTCTTTATCCATTTTTCACTTTCTGCGATGTTGAACTTGTACTGTAAACGAGGTTCTTGTAAACAGAGCCGTTCCAAACTTTGGGGTGGCTGTGTCTTTTTGATTTTAATTTCCCTAAGCTATAGGACCATAAGTGGAAGTGCCCTAGGTTCTGTTGCTTTGTTTTTTAGATGTTTCAGGAAACACCATACACTTCTCCCGAGTGGTTGTTGGCAATTTACATCCCGCCCATCAGCATAACAAGGCTCCCAGTTCTCCATGGCCTGTCCTGCCTTTCTGGATTTTACACTTTTTTCAGATGGCCCTTTTGACCGGGGGGAAGTGAGACTTCATTGTAGTGCAGATTTCCTTTACAAGCTTGCTTGGTTGGCCAAAAAGGGCGTATGCGTTTTTTCCTGAATATATTCAGGAAAAAACGCATACGCCCTTTTTGGCCAAGTGCATCATTGTGGACGTTCTGCCTCTTTTCCTATGCTTTCAATGCAATTCCAGTCTACCTCCTGAAATCGGTTTCCTGCAATTCTGCCCCGCTTTCAAGTCCTCTTGGCAGCCTTACTTCAGTCTATTTTTGGACGATAGCTGTCATTTATAACTCTGCAGGTTTGTGAATTACAGTGCCCCTGAGCTCCTTTCTTCAACTCGGTTTCTTTTGAGCTGGCCGCAACACCGCAGGATGGCTTCAGGCCCTAATCTGGCTCCTGTACGGCACGCTGAGCCTTTGGTTAATTCCTCTTCCTGGTAGGAAATGAGAGTTAAATTTGCCCGTCCAGACACCTCCAGCTAGTCTCCATTGGTTCTCGCTATTCCTGTTCATCTTCCGCAGAAATTGCAAAATGGGCCAAACAGGAGGTTAAAGGGACTGACTCTCCAAGTCGGGAGAGTGTTAGTAAAGCGTCTGGAATGTTGCACCCGAGTACCAGGGTACGAAAACTGAGACATATTTGAACACGTCTCCCGATCACATGGTTGATCATACTCTAGGTTCCACATGCATGTTTTAGCTGAAGGAAGAATACCTTAAACCTGGGTAGTTGAAACCCGTGGAATGGGTACCATGCAATATGACTTCAAAGGGTCTTCATTTGCTCACTGAACCTCTCCAATCCTATCACTGCTGCGTTTATGCCCCTGTACACATGCTTGATTCTCTTTTGGAGACATAGCAATCCATAGGTTTTAAGATACTTACAAGTCAGGTACATCCTTAGGCGTTTAATATGCGGTGTTGAGTCCATTTCGTTGAGCAAGGAGTAGCTCTTGTCTATTCCATATTTGGCTTAAGGAACTTTATCTGTGCTCATTTCAATCTCTGGTTTTATGCAGCACCCCAACTCACCTTTACCCTTAAGCAAGCATAAGTTGGTTTTCTAAATTTGAGACCCTGTTCTGTTCTGTAATTCAGTTCCTGTGTAGCCAAGTTTACATTCCGTGTATTACTGATATCTTATGATGTTTCTTTTTCTGTGTGACTTATTTCAGTTAGAATCATCATACCTGAATCCACTCATTGTGATGCTAAGGGCCTGATGACATAGATTTCATTGCTGAGTGATATTGCTTTGTAAGTAAATACCACAACTTCTTTATCCATTTTTCACTTTCTGCGATGTTGAACTTGTACTGTAAACGAGGTTCTTGTAAACAGAGGCGTCCCAAACTTTGGGGTGGCTGTGTCTTTTTGATTTTAATTTCCCTAAGCTATAGGACCATAAGTGGCAGTGCCCTAGGCTCTGTTGCTTTGTTTTTTAGATGTTTCAGGAAACACCATACACTTCTCCCGAGTGTCTGTTGGCAATTTACATCCCGCCCATCAGCATAACAAGGCTCCCAGTTCTCCATGGCCTGTCCTGCCTTTCTGGATTTTACACTTTTTTCAGATGGCCCTTTTGACCGGGGGGAAGTGAGACTTCATTGTAGTGCAGATTTCCTTTGCAAGCTTGCTTGGTTGGCCAAAAAGGGCGTATGCGTTTTTTCCTGAATATATTCAGGAAAAAACGCATACGCCCTTTTTGGCCAAGTGCATCATTGTGGACGTTCTGCCTCTTTTCCTATGCTTTCAATGCAATTCCAGTCTACCTCCTGAAATCGGTTTCCTGCAATTCTGCCCCGCTTTCAAGTCCTCTTGGCAGCCTTACTTCAGTCTATTTTTGGACGATAGCTGTCATTTATAACTCTGCAGGTTTGTGAATTACAGTGCCCCTGAGCTCCTTTCTTCAACTCGCTTTCTTGTGACCTGGCCGCAACACCGCAGGATGGCTTCAGGCCCTAATCTGGTTCCGGCACGGCATGCTGAGCCTTTGGTTATTTCCTCTTCCTGGTGGGAAATGAGAGTTAAATTTGCCCGTCCAGACACCTCCAGCTAGTCTCTCATTGGTTCTCGCTATTCCTGTTCATCTTCCGCAGAAATTGCAAACTGGGCCAAACAGGAGGTTAAAGGCGCTGACTCTCCAACTCGGGAGAGTGTTAGTAAAGCGTCTGGAATGTTGCACCCGAGTACCAGGGGAGGAAAACTGAGACATATTTGAACACGTCTCCCGATCACATGGTTGATCATACTCTAGGTTCCACATGCATGTTTTAGCTGAAGGAAGAATACCTTAAACCTGGGTAGTTGAAACCCGTGGAATGGGTACCATGCAATATGACTTCAAAGGGTCTTCATTTGCTCACCGAACCTCTCCAATCCTATCACTGCTGCGTTTATGCCCCTGTACACATGCTTGATTCTCTTTCGGAGACATAGCAATCCATAGGTTTTAAGATACTTACTAGTCAGGTACATTCTTAGGCGTTTAATATGCGGTGTTGAGTCCATTTCGTTGAGCAAGGAGTAGCTCTTGTCTATTACATATTTGACTTAAGGAACTTTATCTGTGCTCATTTCAATCTCTGGTTTTATGCAGCACCCCAACTCACCTTTCCCCTTAAGCAAGCATAAGTTGGTTTTCTAAATTTGAGACCCTGTTCTGTTCTGTAATTCAGTTCCTGTGTAGCCAAGTTTACATTCCGTGTATTACTGATATCTTATGATGTTTCTTTTTCTGTGTGACTTACTTCAGTTAGAATCATCATACCTGAATCCACTCATTGTGCTGCTAAGGGCCTGATGACACAGATTTCATTGCTGAGTGATATTGCTTTGTAAGTAAATACCACAACTTCTTTATCCATTTTTCACTTTCTGCGATGTTGAACTTGTACTGTAAACGAGGTTCTTGTAAACAGAGGCGTCCCAAACTTTGGGGTGGCTGTGTCTTTTTGATTTTAATTTCCCTAAGCTATAGGACCATAAGTGGCAGTGCCCTAGGCTCTGTTGCTTTGTTTTTTAGATGTTTCAGGAAACACCATACACTTCTCGCGAGTGTCTGTTGGCAATTTACATCCCGCCCATCAGCATAACAAGGCTCCCAGTTCTCCATGGCCTGTCCTGCCTTTCTGGATTTTACACTTTTTTCAGATGGCCCTTTTGACCGGGGGGAAGTGAGACTTCATTGTAGTGCAGATTTCCTTTGCAAGCTTGCTTGGTTGGCCAAAAAGGGCGTATGCGTTTTTTCCTGAATATATTCAGGAAAAAACGCATACGCCCTTTTTGGCCAAGTGCATCATTGTGGACGTTCTGCCTCTTTTCCTATGCTTTCAATGCAATTCCAGTCTACCTCCTGAAATCGGTTTCCTGCAATTCTGCCCCGCTTTCAAGTCCTCTTGGCAGCCTTACTTCAGTCTATTTTTGGACGATAGCTGTCATTTATAACTCTGCAGGTTTGTGAATTACAGTGCCCCTGAGCTCCTTTCTTCAACTCGCTTTCTTGTGACCTGGCCGCAACACTGCACGATGGCTTCAGGCCCTAATCTGGTTCCGGCACGGCATGCTGAGCCTTTGGTTATTTCCTCTTCCTGGTGGAAAATGAGAGTTAAATTTGCCCGTCCAGACACCTCCAGCTAGTCTCTCATTGGTTCTCGCTATTCCTGTTCATCTTTGGCAGAAATTGCAAACTGGGCCAAACAGGAGGTTAAAGGCGCTGACTCTCCAAGTCGGGAGAGTGTTAGTAAAGCGTCTGGAATGTTGCACCCGAGTACCAGGGGAGGAAAACTGAGACATATTTGAACACGTCTCCCGATCACATGGTTGATCATACTTGGGTTCCACATGCATGTTTTAGCTGAAGGAAGAATACCTTAAACCTGGAGAGTTAAGACCCGTGGAATGGGTACCATGCAATATGACTTCAAAGGGTCTTCATTTGCTCACCGAACCTCTCCAATCCTATCACTGCTGCGTTTATGCCCCTGTACACATGCTTGATTCTCTTTCGGAGACATAGCAATCCATAGGTTTTAAGATACTTACTAGTCAGGTACATTCTTAGGCGTTTAATATGCGGTGTTGAGTCCATTTCGTTGAGCAAGGAGTAGCTCTTGTCTATTCCATATTTGACTTAAGGAACTTTATCTGTGCTCATTTCAATCTCTGGTTTTATGCAGCACCCCAACTCACCTTTACCCTTAAGCAAGCATAAGTTGGTTTTCTAAATTTGAGACCCTGTTCTGTTCTGTAATTCAGTTCCTGTGTAGCCAAGTTTACATTCCGTGTATTACTGATATCTTATGATGTTTCTTTTTCTGTGTGACTTACTTCAGTTAGAATCATCATACCTGAATCCACTCATTGTGCTGCTAAGGGCCTGATGACACAGATTTCATTGCTGAGTGATATTGCTTTGTAAGTAAATACCACAACTTCTTTATCCATTTTTCACTTTCTGCGATGTTGAACTTGTACTGTAAACGAGGTTCTTGTAAACAGAGCCGTTCCAAACTTTGGGGTGGCTGTGTCTTTTTGATTTTAATTTCCCTAAGCTATAGGACCATAAGTGGAAGTGCCCTAGGTTCTGTTGCTTTGTTTTTTAGATGTTTCAGGAAACACCATACACTTCTCCCGAGTGGTTGTTGGCAATTTACATCCCGCCCATCAGCATAACAAGGCTCCCAGTTCTCCATGGCCTGTCCTGCCTTTCTGGATTTTACACTTTTTTCAGATGGCCCTTTTGACCGGGGGGAAGTGAGACTTCATTGTAGTGCAGATTTCCTTTACAAGCTTGCTTGGTTGGCCAAAAAGGGCGTATGCGTTTTTTCCTGAATATATTCAGGAAAAAACGCATACGCCCTTTTTGGCCAAGTGCATCATTGTGGACGTTCTGCCTCTTTTCCTATGCTTTCAATGCAATTCCAGTCTACCTCCTGAAATCGGTTTCCTGCAATTCTGCCCCGCTTTCAAGTCCTCTTGGCAGCCTTACTTCAGTCTATTTTTGGACGATAGCTGTCATTTATAACTCTGCAGGTTTGTGAATTACAGTGCCCCTGAGCTCCTTTCTTCAACTCGCTTTCTTTTGAGCTGGCCGCAACACTGCAGGATGGCTTCAGGCCCTAATCTGGCTCCGGTACGGCACGCTGAGCCTTTGGTTATTTCCTCTTCCTGGTGGGAAATGAGAGTTAAATTTGCCCGTCCAGACACCTCCAGCTAGCCTCTCATTGGTTCTCGCTATTCCTGTTCATCTTCCGCAGAAATTGCAAACTGGGCCAAACAGGAGGTTAAAGGCGCTGACTCTCCAAGTGGGGAGAGTGTTAGTAAAGCGTCTGGAATGTTGCACACGAGTACTAGGGTACGAAAACTGAGACATATTTGAACACGTCTCCCGTTCACATGGTTGATCATACTTGGGTTCCACATGCATGTTTTAGCTGAAGGAAGAACACCTTAAACCTGGAGAGTTGAGACCCGTGTAATGGGTACCATGCAATATGACTTCAAAGGGTCTTCATTTGCTCACCGAACCTCTCCAATCCTATCACTGCTGCGTTTATGCCCCTGTACACATGCTTGATTCTCTTTCGGAGACATAGCAATCCATAGGTTTTAAGATACTTACTAGTCAGGTACATTCTTAGGCGTTTAATATGCGGTGTTGAGTCCATTTCGTTGAGCAAGGAGTAGCTCTTGTCTATTCCATATTTGGCTTAAGGAACTTTATCTGTGCTCATTTCAATCTCTGGTTTTATGCAGCACCCCAACTCACCTTTACCCTTAAGCAAGCATAAGTTGGTTTTCTAAATTTGAGACCCTGTTCTGTTTTGGAATGCAGTTCCTGTGTAGCCAAGTTTACATTCCGTGTATTAGTGATATCTTATGATGTTTCTTTTGCTGTGTGACTTATTTCAGTTAGAATCATCATACCTGAATCCACTCATTGTGCTGCTAAGGGCCTGATGACACAGATTTCATTGCTGAGTGATATTGCTTTGTAAGTAAATACCACAACTTCTTTATCCATTTTTCACTTTCTGCGATGTTGAACTTGTACTGTAAACGAGGTTCTTGTAAACAGAGCCGTTCCAAACTTTGGGGTGGCTGTGTCTTTTTGATTTTAATTTCCCTAAGCTATAGGACCATAAGTGGAAGTGCCCTAGGTTCTGTTGCTTTGTTTTTTAGATGTTTCAGGAAACACCATACACTTCTCCCGAGTGTCTGTTGGCAATTTACATCCCGCCCATCAGCATAACAAGGCTCCCAGTTCTCCATGGCCTGTCCTGCCTTTCTGGATTTTACACTTTTTTCAGATGGCCCTTTTGACCGGGGGGAAGTGAGACTTCATTGTAGTGCAGATTTCCTTTGCAAGCTTGCTTGGTTGGCCAAAAGGTGCGTATGCGTTTTTTCCTGAATATATTCAGGAAAAAACGCATACGCCCTTTTTGGCCAAGTGCATCATTGTGGACGTTCTGCCTCTTTTCCTATGCTTTCAATGCAATTCCAGTCTACCTCCTGAAATCGGTTTCCTGCAATTCTGCCCCGCTTTCAAGTCCTCTTGGCAGCCTTACTTCAGTCTATTTTTGGACGATAGCTGTCATTTATAACTCTGCAGGTTTGTGAATTACAGTGCCCCTGAGCTCCTTTCTTCAACTCGGTTTCTTTTGAGCTGGCCGCAACACCGCAGGATGGCTTCAGGCCCTAATCTGGCTCCTGTACGGCACGCTGAGCCTTTGGTTAATTCCTCTTCCTGGTAGGAAATGAGAGTTAAATTTGCCCGTCCAGACACCTCCAGCTAGTCTCCATTGGTTCTCGCTATTCCTGTTCATCTTCCGCAGAAATTGCAAAATGGGCCAAACAGGAGGTTAAAGGGACTGACTCTCCAAGTCGGGAGAGTGTTAGTAAAGCGTCTGGAATGTTGCACCCGAGTACCAGGGTACGAAAACTGAGACATATTTGAACACGTCTCCCGATCACATGGTTGATCATACTCTAGGTTCCACATGCATGTTTTAGCTGAAGGAAGAATACCTTAAACCTGGGTATTTGAAACCCGTGGAATGGGTACCATGCAATATGACTTCAAAGGGTCTTCATTTGCTCACTGAACCTCTCCAATCCTATCACTGCTGCGTTTATGCCCCTGTACACATGCTTGATTCTCTTTTGGAGACATAGCAATCCATAGGTTTTAAGATACTTACAAGTCAGGTACATCCTTAGGCGTTTAATATGCGGTGTTGAGTCCATTTCGTTGAGCAAGGAGTAGCTCTTGTCTATTCCATATTTGGCTTAAGGAACTTTATCTGTGCTCATTTCAATCTCTGGTTTTATGCAGCACCCCAACTCACCTTTACCCTTAAGCAAGCATAAGTTGGTTTTCTAAATTTGAGACCCTGTTCTGTTCTGTAATTCAGTTCCTGTGTAGCCAAGTTTACATTCCGTGTATTACTGATATCTTATGATGTTTCTTTTTCTGTGTGACTTATTTCAGTTAGAATCATCATACCTGAATCCACTCATTGTGATGTTAAGGGCCTGATGACATAGATTTCATTGCTGAGTGATATTGCTTTGTAAGTAAATACCACAACTTCTTTATCCATTTTTCACTTTCTGCGATGTTGAACTTGTACTGTAAACGAGGTTCTTGTAAACAGAGGCGTCCCAAACTTTGGGGTGGCTGTGTCTTTTTGATTTTAATTTCCCTAAGCTATAGGACCATAAGTGGCAGTGCCCTAGGCTCTGTTGCTTTGTTTTTTAGATGTTTCAGGAAACACCATACACTTCTCCCGAGTGGTTGTTGGCAATTTACATCCCGCCCATCAGCATAACAAGGCTCCCAGTTCTCCATGGCCTGTCCTGCCTTTCTGGATTTTACACTTTTTTCAGATGGCCCTTTTGACTGGGGGGAAGTGAGACTTCATTGTAGTGCAGATTTCCTTTGCAAGCTTGCTTGGGTGGCCAAAAAGGGCGTATGCGTTTTTTCCTGAATATATTCAGGAAAAAACGCATATGCCCTTTTTGGCCAAGTGCATCATTGTGGACGTTCTGCCTCTTTTCCTATGCTTTCAATGCAATTCCAGTCTACCTCCTGAAATCGGTTTCCTGCAATTCTGCCCCGCTTTCAAGTCCTCTTGGCAGCCTTACTTCAGTCTATTTTTGGACGATAGCTGTCATTTATAACTCTGCAGGTTTGTGAATTACAGTGCCCCTGAGCTCCTTTCTTCAACTCGCTTTCTTTTGAGCTGGCCGCAACACCGCAGGATGGCTTCAGGCCCTAATCTGATTCTGGCATGGCACGCTGAGCCTTTGGTTAATTCCTCTTCTTGGTAGGAAATGAGAGTTAAATTTGCCCGTCCAGACACCTCCAGCTAGTCTCCATTGGTTCTCGCTATTCCTGTTCATCTTCCGCAGAAATTGCAAACTGGGCCAAACAGGAGGTTAAAGGGACTGACTCTCCAAGTCGGGAGAGTGTTAGTAAAGCATCTGGAATGTTGCACCCGAGTACCAGGGTACGAAAACTGAGACATATTTGAACACGTCTCCCGATCACATGGTTGATCATACTCTAGGTTCCACATGTATGTTTTAGCTGAAGGAAGAATACCTTAAACCTGGGTAGTTGAAACCCGTGGAATGGGTACCATGCAATATGAGTTCAAAGGGTCTTCATTTGCTCACCCAACCTCTCCAATCCTTTCACTGCTGCGTTTATGCCCCTGTACACATGCTTGGTCTCTTTTGGAGACATAGCAATCCATAGGTTTTAAGATACTTACAAGTCAGGTACATTCTTAGGGGTTTAATATGCGTTGTTGAGTCCATTTCGTTGAGCAAGGAGTAGCTCTTGTCTATTCCATATTTGGCTTAAGGAACTTTATCTGTGCTCATTTCAATCTCTGGTTTTATGCAGCACCCCAACTCACCTTTACCCTTAAGCAAGCATAAGTTGGTTTTCTAAATTTGAGTCCCTGTTCTGTTTTGGAATTCAGTTCCTGTGTAGCCAAGTTTACATTCCGTGTATTAGTGATATCTTATGATGTTTCTTTTTCTGTGTGACTTATTTCAGTTAGAATCATCGTACCTGAATCTACTCATTATGCTGCTACGGGCCTGATGACATAGATTTCATTGCTGAGTGATACTGCATTGTACGTAAGTACCACAAGTTCTTTATCCATTTTTCATTTTCTGCGATGTTGAACTTGTACTGTAAACGGGGTTCTTGTAAACAGAGCCGTTCCAAACTTTGGGGTGGCTGTGTCTTTTTGATTTTAATTTCCCTAAGCTATAGGACCATAAGTGGAAGTGCCCTAGGCTCTGTTGCTTTGTTTTTTAGATGTTTCAGGAAACACCATACACTTCTCCCGAGTGGTTGTTGGCAATTTACATCCTGCCCATCAGCATAACGAGGCTCCCAGTTCTCCATGGCCTGTTGCCTTTCTGGATTTTACACTTTTTTCAGATGGCCCTTTTGACCGGGGGGAAGTGAGACTTCATTGTAGTGCAGATTTCCTTTGCAAGCTTGCTTGGTTGGCCAAAAAGGGCGTATGCGTTTTTTCCTGAATATATTCAGGAAAAAACGCATACGCCCTTTTTGGCCAAATGCATCATTGTGGACGTTCTGCCTCTTTTCCTATGCTTTCAATGCAATTCCAGTCTACTTCCTGAAATCGGTTTCCTGCAATTCTGCCCCGCTTTCAAGTCCTCTTGGCAGCCTTACTTCAGTCTATTTTTGGACGATAGCTGTCATTTATAAGTCTGCAGGTTTGTGAATTACAGTGCCCCTGAGCTCCTTTCTTCAACTCGCTTTCTTTTGACCTGGCCGCAACACCGCAGGATGGCTTCAGGCCCTAATCTGGTTCCGGCCCGGCATGCTGAGCCTTTGGTTAATTCCTCTTCCTGGTGGGAAATGAGAGTTAAATTTGCCCGTTCAGACACCTCCAGCTAGTCTCTCATTGGTTCTCGCTATTCCTGTTCATCTTCCGCAGAAATTGCAAACTGGGCCAAACAGGAGGTTAAAGGGACTACTCTCCAAGACGGGAGAGTGTTAGTAAAGCATCTGGAATGTTGCACCCGAGTACCAGGGGAGGAAAACTGAGACATATTTGAACACGTCTCCCGTTCACATGGTTGATCATACTTGGGTTCCACATGCATGTTTTGGCTGAAGGAAGAATACCTTAAACCTGGAGAGTTGAGACCCGTGTAATGGGTACCATGCAATATGACTTCAAAGGGTCTTCATTTGCTCACCGAACCTCTCCAATCCTATCACTGCTGCGTTTATGCCCCTGTACACATGCTTGATTCTCTTTCGGAGACATAGCAATCCATAGGTTTTAAGATACTTACTAGTCAGGTACATTCTTAGGCGTTTAATATGCGGTGTTGAGTCCATTTCGTTGAGCAAGGAGTAGCTCTTGTCTATTCCATATTTGACTTAAGGAACTTTATCTGTGCTCATTTCAATCTCTGGTTTTATGCAGCACCCCAACTCACCTTTACCCTTAAGCAAGCATAAGTTGGTTTTCTAAATTTGAGACCCTGTTCTGTTTTGGAATGCAGTTCCTGTGTAGCCAAGTTTACATTCCGTGTATTAGTGATATCTTATGATGTTTCTTTTTCTGTGTGACTTATTTCAGTTAGAATCATCGTACCTGAATCCACTCATTATGCTGCTACGGGCCTGATGACATAGATTTCATTGCTGAGTGATACTGCATTGTACGTAAGTACCACAAGTTCTTTATCCATTTTTCACTTTTTGTGATATTGAACTTGTACGGTAAACGAGGTTCTTGTAAACGGAGGCGTCCCAAACTTTGGGGTGGCTGTGTCTTTTTGATTTTAATTTCCCTAAGCTATAGGACCATAAGTGGAAGTGCCCTAGGCTCTGTTGCTTTGTTTTTTAGATGTTTCAGGAAACACCATACACTTCTCCCGAGTGGTTGTTGGCAATTTACATCCCGCCCATCAGCATAACAAGGCTCCCAGTTCTCCATGGCCTGTCCTGCCTTTCTGGATTTTACACTTTCTTCAGATGGCCCTTTTGACCGGGGGGAAGTGAGACTTCATTGTAGTGCAGATTTCCTTTGCAAGCTTGCTTGGTTGGCCAAAAAGGGCGTATGCGTTTTTTCCTGAATATATTCAGGAAAAAACGCATACGCCCTTTTTGGCCAAATGCATCATTGTGGACGTTCTGCCTCTTTTCCTATGCTTTCAATGCAATTCCAGTCTACTTCCTGAAATCGGTTTCCTGCAATTCTGCCCCGCTTTCAAGTCCTCTTGGCAGCCTTACTTCAGTCTATTTTTGGACGATAGCTGTCATTTATAAGTCTGCAGGTTTGTGAATTACAGTGCCCCTGAGCTCCTTTCTTCAACTCGCTTTCTTTTGACCTGGCCGCAACACCGCAGGATGGCTTCAGGCCCTAATCTGGTTCCGGCCCGGCATGCTGAGCCTTTGGTTAATTCCTCTTCCTGGTGGGAAATG
Organism: Delphinus delphis; assembly: GCF_949987515.2. Classification (NCBI taxonomy): domain Eukaryota; kingdom Metazoa; phylum Chordata; class Mammalia; order Artiodactyla; family Delphinidae; genus Delphinus; species Delphinus delphis. Next base: position 1,450,195 of record NW_027192663.1, on the reverse strand, counting down.
AGAGTTAAATTTGCCCGTTCAGACACCTCCAGCTAGTCTCTCATTGGTTCTCGCTATTCCTGTTCATCTTCCGCAGAAATTGCAAACTGGGCCAAACAGGAGGTTAAAGGGACTACTCTCCAAGACGGGAGAGTGTTAGTAAAGCATCTGGAATGTTGCACCCGAGTACCAGGGGAGGAAAACTGAGACATATTTGAACACGTCTCCCGTTCACATGGTTGATCATACTTGGGTTCCACATGCATGTTTTGGCTGAAGGAAGAATACCTTAAACCTGGAGAGTTGAGACCCGTGTAATGGGTACCATGCAATATGACTTCAAAGGGTCTTCATTTGCTCACCGAACCTCTCCAATCCTATCACTGCTGCGTTTATGCCCCTGTACACATGCTTGATTCTCTTTCGGAGACATAGCAATCCATAGGTTTTAAGATACTTACTAGTCAGGTACATTCTTAGGCGTTTAATATGCGGTGTTGAGTCCATTTCGTTGAGCAAGGAGTAGCTCTTGTCTATTCCATATTTGACTTAAGGAACTTTATCTGTGCTCATTTCAATCTCTGGTTTTATGCAGCACCCCAACTCACCTTTACCCTTAAGCAAGCATAAGTTGGTTTTCTAAATTTGAGACCCTGTTCTGTTTTGGAATGCAGTTCCTGTGTAGCCAAGTTTACATTCCGTGTATTAGTGATATCTTATGATGTTTCTTTTTCTGTGTGACTTATTTCAGTTAGAATCATCGTACCTGAATCCACTCATTATGCTGCTACGGGCCTGATGACATAGATTTCATTGCTGAGTGATACTGCATTGTACGTAAGTACCACAAGTTCTTTATCCATTTTTCACTTTTTGTGATATTGAACTTGTACGGTAAACGAGGTTCTTGTAAACGGAGGCGTCCCAAACTTTGGGGTGGCTGTGTCTTTTTGATTTTAATTTCCCTAAGCTATAGGACCATAAGTGGAAGTGCCCTAGGCTCTGTTGCTTTGTTTTTTAGATGTTTCAGGAAACACCATACACTTCTCCCGAGTGGTTGTTGGCAATTTACATCCCGCCCATCAGCATAACAAGGCTCCCAGTTCTCCATGGCCTGTCCTGCCTTTCTGGATTTTACACTTTCTTCAGATGGCCCTTTTGACCGGGGGGAAGTGAGACTTCATTGTAGTGCAGATTTCCTTTGCAAGCTTGCTTGGTTGGCCAAAAAGGGCGTATGCGTTTTTTCCTGAATATATTCAGGAAAAAACGCATACGCCCTTTTTGGCCAAGTGCATCATTGTGGACGTTCTGCCTCTTTTCCTATGCTTTCAATGCAATTCCAGTCTACCTCCTGAAATCGGTTTCCTGCAATTCTGCCCCGCTTTCAAGTCCTCTTGGCAGCCTTACTTCACTCTATTTTTGGACGATAGCTGTCATTTATAACTCTGCAGGTTTGTGAATTACAGTGCCCCTGAGCTCCTTTCTTCAACTCGCTTTCTTTTGAGCTGGCCGCAACACCGCAGGATGGCTTCAGGCCCTAATCTGGTTCCGTCCAGGCATGCTGAGCCTTTGGTTAATTCCTCTTCCTGGTGGGAAATGAGAGTTAAATTTGCCCGTCCAGACACCTCCAGCTAGCCTCTCATTGGTTCTCGCTATTCCTGTTCATCTTCCGCAGAAATTGCAAACTGGGCCAAACAGGAGGTTAAAGGGACTGACTCTCCAAGTGGGGAGAGTGTTAGTAAAGCGTCTGGAATGTTGCACCCGAGTACCAGGGGAGGAAAACTGAGACATATTTGAACACGTCTCCCGATCACATGGTTGATCATACTCTGGGTTCCACATGCATGTTTTAGCTGAAGGAAGAATACCTAAAACCTTGGTAGTTGAAACCCGTGGAATGGGTACCATGCAATATGACTTCAAAGGGTCTTCATTTGCTCACCGAACCTCTCCAATCCTATCACTGCTGCGTTTATGCCCCTGTAAACATGCTTGATTCTCTTTCGGAGACATAGCAATCCATAGGTTTTAAGATACTTACTAGTCAGGTACATTCTTAGGCGTTTAATATGCGGTGTTGAGTCCATTTCGTTGAGCAAGGAGTAGCTCTTGTCTATTCCATATTTGGCTTAAGGAACTTTATCTGTGCTCATTTCAATCTCTGGTTTTATGCAGCACCCCAACTCACCTTTACCCTTAAGCAAGCATAAGTTGTTTTTCTAAATTTGAGACCCTGTTCTGTTCTGTAATTCAGTTCCTGTGTAGCCAAGTTTACATTCCGTGTATTACTGATATCTTATGATGTTTCTTTTTCTGTGTGACTTACTTCAGTTAGAATCATCATACCTGAATCCACTCATTGTGCTGCTAAGGGCCTGATGACACAGATTTCATTGCTGAGTGATATTGCTTTGTAAGTAAATACCACAACTTCTTTATCCATTTTTCACTTTCTGCGATGTTGAACTTGTACTGTAAACGAGGTTATTGTAAACAGAGGCGTCCCAAACTTTGGGGTGGCTGTGTCTTTTTGATTTTAATTTCCCTAAGCTATAGGACCATAAGTGGCAGTGCCCTAGGGTCTGTTGCTTTGTTTTTTAGATGTTTCAGGAAACACCATACACTTCTCCCAAGTGTCTGTTGGCAATTTACATCCCGCCCATCAGCATAACAAGGCTCCCAGTTCTCCATGGCCTGTCCTGCCTTTCTGGATTTTACGCTTTTTTCAGATGGCCCTTTTGACTGGGGGGAAGTGAGACTTCATTGTAGTGCAGATTTCCTTTGCAAGCTTGCTTGGGTGGCCAAAAAGGGCTTATGCGTTTTTTCCTGAATATATTCAGGAAAAAACGCATACGCCCTTTTTGGCCAAGTGCATCATTGTGGACGTTCTGCCTCTTTTCCTATGCTTTCAATGCAATTCCAGTCTACCTCCTGAAATCGGTTTCCTGCAATTCTGCCCCGCTTTCAAGTCCTCTTGGCAGCCTTACTTCAGTCTATTTTTGGACGATAGCTGTCATTTATAACTCTGCAGGTTTGTGAATTACAGTGCCCCTGAGCTCCTTTCTTCAACTCGCTTTCTTTTGAGCTGGCCGCAACACCGCAGGATTGCTTCAGGCCCTAATCTGATTCTGGCATGGCACGCTGAGCCTTTGGTTAATTCCTCTTCCTGGTAGGAAATGAGAGTTAAATTTGCCCGTCCAGACACCTCCAGCTAGTCTCCATTGGTTCTCGCTATTCCTGTTCATCTTCCGCAGAAATTGCAAACTGGGCCAAACAGGAGGTTAAAGGGACTGACTCTCCAAGTCAGGAGAGTGTTAGTAAAGCATCTGGAATGTTGCACCCGAGTACCAGGGTACGAAAACTGAGACATATTTGAACACGTCTCCCGATCACATGGTTGATCATACTCTAGGTTCCACATGCATGTTTTAGCTGAAGGAAGAATACCTTAAACCTGGAGAGTTAAGACCCGTGTAATGGGTACCATGCAATATGAATTCAAAGGGTCTTCATTTGCTCACCCAACCTCTCCAATCCTTTCACTGCTGCGTTTATGCCCCTGTACACATGCTTGATTCTCTTTTGGAGACATAGCAATCCATAGGTTTTAAGATACTTACAAGTCAGGTACATTCTTAGGCGTTTAATATGCGTTGTTGAGTCCATTTCGTTGAGCAAGGAGTAGCTCTTGTCTATTCCATATTTGGCTTAAGGAACTTTATCTGTGCTCATTTCAATCTCTGGTTTTATGCAGCACCCCAACTCACCTTTACCCTTAAGCAAGCATAAGTTGGTTTTCTAAATTTGAGTCCCTGTTCTGTTCTGTAATTCAGTTCCTGTGTAGCCAAGTTTACATTCCGTGTATTACTGATATCTTATGATGTTTCTTTTTCTGTGTGACTTACTTCAGTTAGAATCATCATACCTGAATCCACTCATTGTGCTGCTAAGGGCCTGATGACACAGATTTCATTGCTGAGTGATATTGCTTTGTAAGTAAATACCACAACTTCTTTCTCCATTTTTCACTTTCTGCTATGTTGAACTTGTACTGTAAACGAGGTTCTTGTAAACAGAGCCGTTCCAAACTTTGGGGTGGCTGTGTCTTTTTGATTTTAATTTCCCTAAGCTATAGGACCATAAGTGGAAGTGCCCTAGGCTCTGTTGCTTTGTTTTTTAGATGTTTCAGGAAACACCATACACTTCTCCCGAGTGTCTGTTGGCAATTTACATCCCGCCCATCAGCATAACAAGGCTCCCAGTTCTCCATGGCCTGTCCTGCCTTTCTGGATTTTACACTTTTTTCAGATGGCCGTTTTGACCGGGGGGAAGTGAGACTTCATTGTAGTGCAGATTTCCTTTGCAAGCTTGCTTGGTTGGCCAAAAAGTGCATATGCGTTTTTTCCTGAATATATTCAGGAAAAAACGCATACGCCCTTTTTGGCCAAGTGCATCATTGTGGACGTTCTGCCTCTTTTCCTATGCTTTCAATGCAATTCCAGTCTACCTCCTGAAATCGGTTTCCTGCAATTCTGCCCCGCTTTCAAGTCCTCTTGGCAGCCTTACTTCAGTATATTTTTGGACAATAGCTGTCATTTATAACTCTGCAGGTTTGTGAATTACAGTGCCCCTGAGCTCCTTTCTTCAACTCGCTTTCTTGTGACCTGGCCGCAACACCGCAGGATGGCTTCAGGCCCTAATCTGGTTCCGGTACGGCACGCTGAGCCTTTGGTTATTTCCTCTTCCTGGTGGGAAATGAGAGTTAAATTTGCCCGTCCAGACACCTCCAGCTAGCCTCTCAATGGTTCTCGCTATTCCTGTTCATCTTCCGCAGAAATTGCAAACTGGGCCAAACAGGAGGTTAAAGGCGCTGACTCTCCAAGTGGGGAGAGTGTTAGTAAAGCGTCTGGAATGTTGCACCCGAGTACCAGGGGAGGAAAACTGAGACATATTTGAACACGTCTCCTGTTCACATGGTTGATCATACTTGGGTTCCACATGCATGTTTTGGCTGAAGGAAGAATACCTTAAACCTGGAGAGTTGAGACCCGTGTAATGGGTACCATGCAATATGACTTCAAAGGGTCTTCATTTGCTCACCGAACCTCTCCAATCCTATCACTGCTGCGTTTATGCCCCTGTACACATGCTTGATTCTCTTTCGGAGACATAGCAATCCATAGGTTTTAAGATACTTACTAGTCAGGTACATTCTTAGGCGTTTAATATGCGGTGTTGAGTCCATTTCGCTGAGCAAGGAGTAGCTCTTGTCTATTCCATATTTGGCTTAAGGAACTTTATCTGTGCTCATTTCAATCTCTGGTTTTATGCAGCAACCCAACTCACCTTTCCCCTTAAGCAAGCATAAGTTGGTTTTCTAAATTTGAGAACCTGTTCTGTTTTGGAATGCAGTTCCTGTGTAGCCAAGTTTACATTCCGTGTATTAGTGATATCTTATGATGTTTCTTTTTCTGTGTGACTTATTTCAGTTAGAATCATCGTACCTGAATCCACTCATTATGCTGCTACGGGCCTGATGACATAGATTTCATTGCTGAGTGATACTGCATTGTACGTAAGTACCACAAGTTCTTTATCCATTTTTCACTTTCTGTGATGTTGAACTTGTACGGTAAATGAGGTTCTTGTAAACGGAGGCGTCCCAAACTTTGGGGTGGCTGTGTCTTTTTGATTTTAATTTCCCTAAGCTATAGGACCATAAGTGGAAGTGCCCTAGGCTCTGTTGCTTTGTTTTTTAGATATTTCAGGAAACACCATACACTTCTCCCGAGTGTCTGTTGGCAATTTACATCCCGCCCATCAGCATAACAAGGCTCCCAGTTCTCCATGGCCTGTCCTGCCTTTCTGGATTTTACACTTTTCTCAGATGGCCCTTTTGACCGGGGGGAAGTGAAACTTCATTGTAGTGCAGATTTCCTTTGCAAGCTTGCTTGGTTGGCCAAAAAGGGCGTATGCGTTTTTTCCTGAATATATTCAGGAAAAAACGCATACGCCCTTTTTGGCCAAGTGCATCATTGTGGACGTTCTGCCTCTTTTCCTATGCTTTCAATGCAATTCCAGTCTACCTCCTGAAATCGGTTTCCTGCAATTCTGCCCCGCTTTCAAGTCCTCTTGGCAGCCTTACTTCAGTCTATTTTTGGACGATAGCTGTCATTTATAACTCTGCAGGTTTGTGAATTACAGTGCCCCTGAGCTCCTTTCTTCAACTCGCTTTCTTGTGAGCTGGCCGCAACACCGCAGGATGGCTTCAGACCCTAATCTGGTTCCGGCACGGCACGCTGAGACTTTGGTTAATTCCTCTTCCTGGTGGGAAATGAGAGTTAAATTTGCCCGTCCAGACACCTCCAGCTAGTCTCTCATTGGTTCTCGCTATTCCTGTTCATCTTCCGCAGAAATTGCAAACTGGGCCAAACAGGAGGTTAAAGGTGTTGACTCTCCAAGTGGGGAGAGTGTTAGTAAAGCGTCTGGAATGTTGCACCCGAGTACCAGGGTACGAAAACTGAGACATATTTGAACACGTCTCCCGATCACATGGTTGATCATACTCTGGGTTCCACATGCATGTTTTAGCTGAAGGAAGAATACCTAAAACATGGGTAGTTGAAACCCGTGGAATGGGTACCATGCAATATGACTTCAAAGGGTCTTCATTTGCTCACCGAACCTCTCCAATCCTGTCACTGCTGCGTTTATGCCCCTGTACACACGCTTGATTCTCTTTTGGAGACATAGCAATCCATAGGTTTTAAGATACTTACTAGTCAGGTACATTCTTAGGCGTTTAATATGGGGTTTTGAGTCCATTTCGTTGAGCAAGGAGTAGCTCTTGTCTATTCCATATTTGGCCTAAGGAACTTTATCTGTGCTCATTTCAATCTCTGGTTTTATGCAGCACCCCAACTCACCTTTCCCCTTAAGCAAGCATAAGTTGGTTTTCTAAATTTGAGACCCTGTTCTGTTTTGGAATTCAGTTCCTGTGTAGCCAAGTTTACATTCCGTGTATTACTGATATCTTATGATGTTTCTTTTTCTGTGTGATTTATTTCAGTTAGAATCATCGTACCTGAATCCACTCATTATGCTGCTACGGGCCTGATGACATAGATTTCATTGCTGAGTGATACTGCATTGTACGTAAGTACCACAAGTTCTTTATCCATTTTTCACTTTCTGTGATATTGAACTTGTACGGTAAACGAGGTTCTTGTAAACGGAGGCGTCCCAAACTTTGGGGTGGCTGTGTCTTTTTGATTTTAATTTCCCTAAGCTATAGGACCATAAGTGGCAGTGCCCTAGGCTCTGTTTCTTTGTTTTTTAGATGTTTCAGGAAACACCATACACTTCTCGCCAGTGTCTGTTGGCAATTTACATCCCGCCCATCAGCATAACAAGGCTCCCAGTTCTCCATGGCCTGTCCTGCCTTTCTGGATTTTACACTTTTTTCAGATGGCCCTTTTGACCGGGGGGAAGTGAAACTTCATTGTAGTGCAGATTTCCTTTGCAAGCTTGCTTGGTTGGCCAAAAAGGGCGTATGCGTTTTTTCCTGAATATATTCAGGAAAAAACGCATACGCCCTTTTTGGCCAAGTGCATCATTGTGGACGTTCTGCCTCTTTTCCTATGCTTTCAATGCAATTCCAGTCTACCTCCTGAAATCGGTTTCCTGCAATTCTGCCCCGCATTCAAGTCCTCTTGGCAGCCTTACTTCAGTCTATTTTTGGACGATAGCTGTCATTTATAACTCTGCAGGTTTGTGAATTACAGTGCCCCTGAGCTCCTTTCTTCAACTCGCTTTCTTGTGAGCTGGCCGCAACACCGCAGGATGGCTTCAGGCCCTAATCTGGTTCCGGCCCGGCACGCTGAGCCTTTGGTTAATTCCTCTTCCTGGTGGGAAATGAGAGTTAAATTTGCCCGTCCAGACACCTCCAGCTAGTCTCTCATTGGTTCTCGCTATTCCTGTTCATCTTCCGCAGAAATTGCAAACTGGGCCAAACAGGAGGTTAAAGGTGCTGACTCTCCAAGTGGGGAGAGTGTTAGTTAAGCGTCTGGAATATTGCACCCGAGTACCAGGGTACGAAAACTGAGATATATTTGAACACGTCTCCCGATCACATGGTTGATCATACTCTGGGTTCCACATGCATGTTTTAGCTGAAGGAAGAATACCTTAAACCTGGGTAGTTGAATCCCGTGGAATGGGTACCATGCAATATGACTTCAAAGGGTCTTCATTTGCTCACCGAACCTCTCCAATCCTATCACTGCTGCGTTTATGCCCCTGTACACATGCTTGATTCCCCTTCGGAGACATAGCAATCCATAGGTTTTAAGATACTTACTAGTCAGGTACATTCTTAGGCGTTTAATATGCGGTGTTGAGTCCATTTCGTTGAGCAAGGAGTAGCTCTTGTCTATTCCATATTTGGCTTAAGGAACTTTATCTGTGCTCATTTCAATCTCTGGTTTTATGCAGCACCCCAACTCACCTTTACCCTTAAGCAAGCATAAGTTGGTTTTCTAAATTTGAGACCCTGTCCTGTTTTGGAATGCAGTTCCTGTGTAGCCAAGTTTACATTCCGTGTATTAGTGATATCTTATGATGTTTCTTTTTCTGTGTGACTTATTTCAGTTAGAATCATCGTACCTGAATCCACTCATTATGCTGCTACGGGCCTGATGACATAGATTTCATTGCTGAGTGATACTGCATTGTACATAAGTACCACAAGTTCTTTATCCATTTTTCACTTTCTATGATATTGAACTTGTACGGTAAACGAGGTTCTTGTAAACAGAGGCGTCCCAAACTTTGGGGTGGCTGTGTCTTTTTGATTTTAATTTCCCTAAGCTATAGGACCATAAGTGGAAGTGCCCTAGGCTCTGTTGCTTTGTTTTTTAGATGTTTCAGGAAACACCATACACTTCTCCCGAGTGTCTGTTGGCAATTTACATCCCGCCCATCAGCATAACAAGGCTCCCAGTTCTCCATGGCCTGTCCTGCCTTTCTGGATTTTACACTTTTTTCAGATGGCCCTTTTGACCGGGGGGAAGTGAAACTTCATTGTAGTGCAGATTTCCTTTGCAAGCCTGCTTGGTTGGCCAAAAAGGGCGTATGCGTTTTTTCCTGAATATATTCAGGAAAAAACGCATACGCCCTTTTTGGCCAAGTGCATCATTGTGGACGTTCTGCCTCTTTTCCTATGCTTTCAATGCAATTCCAGTCTACCTCCTGAAATCGGTTTCCTGCAATTCTGCCCCGCTTTCAAGTCCTCTTGGCAGCCTTACTTCAGTCTATTTTTGGACGATAGCTGTCATTTATAACTCTGCAGGTTTGTGAATTACAGTGCCCCTGAGCTCCTTTCTTCAACTCGCTTTCTTTTGAGCTGGCCGCAACACCGCAGGATGGCTTCAGGCCCTAATCTGGTTCTGGTACGGCACGCTGAGCCTTTGGTTATTTCCTCTTCCTGGTGGGAAATGAGAGTTAAATTTGCCCGTCCAGACACCTCCAGCTAGCCTCTCATTGGTTCTCGCTATTCCTGTTCATCTTCCGCAGAAATTGCAAACTGGGCCAAACAGGAGGTTAAAGGCGCTGACTCTCCAAGTGGGGAGAGTGTTAGTAAAGCGTCTGGAATGTTGCACCCGAGTACCAGGGGAGGAAAACTGAGACATATTTGAACACGTCTCCCGATCACATGGTTGATCATACTCTAGGTTCCACATGCATGTTTTAGCTGAAGGAAGAATACCTTAAACCTGGAGAGTTGAGACCCGTGGAATGGGTACCATGCAATATGACTTCAAAGGGTCTTCATTTGTTCACCGAACCTCTCCAATCCTATCACTGCTGTGTTTATGCCCCTGTACACATGCTTGATTCTCTTTCGGAGACATAGCAATCCATAGGTTTTAAGATACTTACAAGTCAGGTACATTCTTAGTTGTTTAATATGCGGTGTTGAGTCCATTTCGTTGAGCAAGGAGTAGCTCTTGTCTATTCCATATTTGGCTTAAGGAACTTTATCTGTGCTCATTTCAATCTCTGGTTTTATGCAGCACCCCAACTCACCTTTCCCCTTAAGCAAGTATAGGTTGTTTTTCTAAATTTGAGACCCTGTTCTGTTCTGTAATTCAGTTCCTGTGTAGCCAAGTTTACATTCCGTGTATTACTGATATCTTATGATGTTTCTTTTTCTGTGTGACTTATTTCAGTTAGAATCATCATACCTGAATCCACTCATTGTGCTGCTAAGGGCCTGATGACACAGATTTCATTGCTGAGTGATATTGCTTTGTAAGTAAATACCACTACTTCTTTATCCATTTTTCACTTTCTGCGATGTTGAACTTGTACTGTAAACGAGGTTCTTGTAAACAGAGCCATTCCAAACTTTGGGGTGGCTGTGTCTTTTTGATTTTAATTTCCCTAAGCTATAGGACCATAAGTGGAAGTGCCCTAGGTTCTGTTGCTTTGTTTTTTAGATGTTTCAGGAAACACCATACACTTCTCCCGAGTGGTTGTTGGCAATTTACATCCCGCCCATCAGCATAACAAGGCTCCCAGTTCTCCATGGCCTGTCCTGCCTTTCTGGATTTTACACTTTTTTCAGATGGCCCTTTTGACCGGGGTGGAAGTGAGACTTCATTGTAGTGCAGATTTCCTTTGCAAGCTTGCTTGGTTGGCCAAAAAGGGCATATGCGTTTTTTCCTGAATATATTCAGGAAAAAACGCATACGCACTTTTTGGCCAAGTGCATCATTGTGGACGTTCTGCCTCTTTTCCTATGCTTTCAATGCAATTCCAGTCTACCTCCTGAAATCGATTTCCTGCAATTCTGCCCCACTTTCAAGTCCTCTTGGCAGCCTTACTTCAGTCTATTTTTGGATGATAGCTGTCATTTATAACTCTGCAGGTTTGTGAATTACAGTGCCCCTGAGCTCCTTTCTTCAACTCGCTTTCTTGTGAGCTGGCCGCAACACCGCAGGATGGCTTCAGGCCCTAATCTGGTTCCGGCACGGCACGCTGAGCCTTTGGTTAATTCCTCTTCCTGGTGGGAAATGAGAGTTAAATTTGCCCGTCCAGACACCTCCAGCTAGTCTCTCATTGGTTCTCGCTATTCCTGTTCATCTTCCGCAGAAATTGCAAACTGGGCCAAACAGGAGGTTAAAGGGACTGACTCTCCAAGTCGGGAGAGTGTTAGTAAAGTGTCTGGAATGTTGCACCCGAGTACCAGGGGAGGAAACCTGAGACATATTTGAACACGTCTCCCATTCACATGGTTTATCATACTTGGGTTCCACATGCATGTTTTAGTTGAAGGAAGAATACCTTAAACCTGGAGAGTTAAGACCCGTGTAATGGGTACCATGCAATATGACTTCAAAGGGTCTTCATTTGCTCACCAAACCTCTCCAATCCTATCACTGCTGCGTTTATGCCCCTGTACACATGCTTGATTCTCTTTCGGAGACATAGCAATCCATAGGTTTTACGATACTTACTATTCAGGTACATTCTTAGGCGTTTAATATGCGGTGTTGAGTCCATTTCGTTGAGCAAGGAGTAGCTCTTGTCTATTCCATATTTGGCCTAAGGAACTTTATCTGTGCTCATTTCAATCTCTGGTTTTATGCAGCACCCCAACTCACCTTTATCCTTAAGCAAGCATAAGTTGGTTTTCTAAATTTGAGACCCTGTTCTGTTCTGTAATTCAGTTCCTGTGTAGCCAAGTTTACACTCCGTGTATCACTGATATCTTATGATGTTTCTTTTTCTGGGTAACTTATTTCAGTTAGAATCGTCATACCTGAATCCACTCATTGTGCTGCTAAGGGCCTGATGACATAGATTTCATTGCTGAGTGATATTGCTTTGTAAGTAAATACCACAACTTCTTTATCCATTTTTCACTTTCTGCGATGTTGAACTTGTACTGTAAACGAGGTTCTTGTAAACAGAGCCGTTCCAAACTTTGGGGTGGCTGTGTCTTTTTGATTTTAATTTCCCTAAGCTATAGGACCATAAGTGGAAGTGCCCTAGGCTCTGTTGCTTTGTTTTTTAGATGTTTCAGGAAACAACATACACTTCTCCCAAGTGTCTGTTGGCAATTTACATCCCGCCCATCAGCATAACAAGGCTCCCAGTTCTCAATGGCCTGTTGCCTTTCTGGATTTTACACTTTTTTCAGATGGCCCTTTTGACCGGTGGGAAGTGAGACTTCATTGTAGTGCAGATTTCCTTTGCAAGCTTGCTTGGTTGGCCAAAAAGGGCATATGCGTTTTTTCCTGAATATATTCAGGAAAAAACGCATACGCCCTTTTTGGCCAAGTGCATCATTGTGGACGTTCTGCCTCTTTTCCTATGCTTTCAATGCAATTCCAGTCTACCTCCAGAAATCGGTTTCCTGCAATTCTGCCCCGCTTTCAAGTCCTCTTGGCAGCCTTACTTCAGTCTATTTTTGGACGATAGCTGTCATTTATAACTCTGCAGGTTTGTGAATTACAGTGCCCCTGAGCTCCTTTCTTCAACTCGCTTTCTTTTGAGCTGGCCGCAACACCGCAGGATGGCTTCAGGCCCTAATCTGGTTCCGGTACGGCACGCTGAGCCTTTGGTTATTTCCTCTTCCTGTTGGGAAATGAGAGTTAAATTTGCCCGTCCAGACACCTCCAGCTAGCCTCTCATTGGTTCTCGCTATTCCTGTTCATCTTCCGCAGAAATTGCAAACTGTGCCAAACAGGAGGTTAAAGGCGCTGACTCTCCAAGTGGGGAGAGTGTTAGTAAAGCGTCTGGAATGTTGCACCCGAGTACCAGGGGAGGAAAACTGAGACATATTTGAACACGTCTCCCGATCACATGGTTGATCATACTCTGGGTTCCACATGCATGTTTTAGCTGAAGGAAGAATACCTAAAACCTCGGTAGTTGAAACCCGTGGAATGGGTACCATGCAATATGACTTCAAAGGGTCTTCATTTGCTCACCGAACCTCTCCAATCCTATCACTGCTGCGTTTATGCCCCTGTACACATGCTTGATTCTCTTTCGGAGACATAGCAATCCATAGGTTTTAAGATACTTACTAGTCAGGTACATTCTTAGGCGTTTAATATGCGGTGTTGAGTCCATTTCGTGGAGCAAGGAGTAGCTCTTGTCTATTCCATATTTGGCTTAAGGAACTTTATCTGTGCTCATTTCAATCTCTGGTTTTATGCAGCAACCCAACTCACCTTTCCCCTTAAGCAAGCATAAGTTGGTTTTCTAAATTTGAGAACCTGTTCTGTTTTGGAATTCAGTTCCTGTGTAGCCAAGTTTACATTCCGTGTATTAGTGATATCTTATGATGTTTCTTTTTCTGTGTGACTTATTTCAGTTAGAATCATCATACCTGAATCTACTCATTATGCTGCTACGGGCCTGATGACATAGATTTCATTGCTGAGTGATACTGCATTGTACGTAAGTACCACAAGTTCTTTATCCATTTTTCACTTTCTGCGATGTTGAACTTGTACTGTAAACGAGGTTCTTGTAAACAGAGCCGTTCCAAACTTTGGGGTGGCTGTGTCTTTTTGATTTTAATTTCCCTAAGCTATAGGACCATAAGTGGAAGTGCCCTAGGTTCTGTTGCTTTGTTTTTTAGATGTTTCAGGAAACACCATACACTTCTCCCGAGTGGTTGTTGGCAATTTACATCCCGCCCATCAGCATAACAAGGCTCCCAGTTCTCCATGGCCTGTCCTGCCTTTCTGGATTTTACACTTTTTTCAGATGGCCCTTTTGACCGGGGGGAAGTGAGACTTCATTGTAGTGCAGATTTCCTTTGCAAGCTTGCTTGGTTGGCCAAAAAGGGCGTATGCGTTTTTTCCTGAATATATTCAGGAAAAAATGCATACGCGCTTTTTGGCCAAGTGCATCATTGTGGACGTTCTGCCTCTTTTCCTATGCTTTCAATGCAATTCCAGTCTACCTCCTGAAATCGGTTTCCTGCAATTCTGCCCCGCTTTCAAGTCCTCTTGGCAGCCTTACTTCAGTCTATTTTTGGACGATAGCTGTCATTTATAACTCTGCAGGTTTGTGAATTACAGTGCCCCTGAGCTCCTTTCTTCAACTTGCTTTCTTGTGACCTGGCCGCAACACCGCAGGATGGCTTCAGGCCCTAATCTGGTTCCGGCATGGCACGCTGAGCCTTTGGTTATTTCCTCTTCCTGGTGGGAAATGAGAGTTAAATTTGCCCGTCCAGACACCCCCAGCTAGCCTCTCATTGGTTCTCGCTATTCCTGTTCATCTTCCGCAGAAATTGCAAACTGGGCCAAACAGGAGGTTAAAGGCGCTGACTCTCCAAGTGGGGAGACTGTTAGTAAAGCGTCTGGAATGTTGCACCCGAGTACCAGGGGAGGAAAACTGAGACATATTTGAACACGTCTCCCGTTCACATGGTTGATCATACTTGGGTTCCACATGCATGTTTTAGCTGAAGGAAGAATACCTTAAACCTGCGTAGTTGAAACCCGTGTAATGGGTACCATGCAATATGACTTCAAAGGGTCTTCATTTGCTCACCAAAGCTCTCCGAACCTATCACTGCTGCGTTTATACCCCTGTACACATGCTTGATTCTCTTTTGGAGACATAGCAATCCATAGGTTTTACGATACTTACTAGTCAGGTACATTCTTAGGTGTTTAATATGCGGTGTTGAATCCATTTCGTTGAGCAAGGAGTAGCTCTTGTCTATTCCATATTTGACTTAAGGAACTTTATCTGTGCTCATTTCAATCTCTGGTTTTATGCAGCACCCCAACTCACCTTTACCCTTAAGCAAGCATAAGTTGGTTTTCTAAATTTGAGACCCTGTTCTGTTCTGTAATTCAGTTCCTGTGTAGCCAAGTTTACATTCCGTGTATTACTGATATCTTATGATGTTTCTTTTTCTGTGTGACTTATTTCAGTTAGAATCATCATACCTGAATCCACTCATTGTGCTGCTAAGGGCCTGATGACACAGATTTCATTGCTGAGTGATATTGCTTTGTAAGTAAATACCACAACTTCTTTATCCATTTTTCACTTTCTGCGATGTTGAACTTGTACTGTAAACGAGGTTCTTGTAAACAGAGCCGTTCCAAACTTTGGGGTGGCTGTGTCTTTTTGATTTTAATTTCCCTAAGCTATAGGACCATAAGTGGAAGTGCCCTAGGCTCTGTTGCTTTGTTTTTTAGATGTTTCAGGAAACACCATACACTTCTCCCGAGTGGTTGTTGGCAATTTACATCCCGCCCATCAGCATAACAAGGCTCCCAGTTCTCCATGGCCTGTCCTGCCTTTCTGGATTTTACACTTTTTTCAGATGGCCCTTTTGACCGGGGGGAAGTGAGACTTCATTGTAGTGCAGATTTCCTTTGCAAGCTTGCTTGGTTGGCCAAAAAGGGCGTATGCGTTTTTTCCTGAATATATTCAGGAAAAAACGCATACGCCCTTTTTGGCCAAGTGCATCATTGTGGACGTTCTGCCTCTTTTCCTATGCTTTCAATGCAATTACAGTGTACCTCCTGAAATCGGTTTCCTGCAATTCTGTCCCGCTTTCAAGTCCTCTTGGCAGCCTTACTTCAGTCTATTTTTGGACGATAGCTGTCATTTATAACTCTGCAGGTTTGTGAATTACAGTGCCCCTGAGCTCCTTTCTTCAACTCGCTTTCTTGTGACCTGGCCGCAACACCGCAGGATGGCTTCAGGCCCTAATCTGGTTCCGGCACGGCACGCTGAGACTTTGGTTATTTCCTCTTCCTGGTGGGAAATGAGAGTTAAATTTGCCCGTCCAGACACCTCCAGCTAGCCTCTCATTGGTTCTCGCTATTCCTGTTCATCTTCCGCAGAAATTGCAAACTGGGCCAAACAGGAGGTTAAAGGGACTGACTCTCCAAGTGGGGAGAGTGTTAGTAAAGCGTCTGGAATGTTGCACCCGAGTACCAGGGGAGGAAAACTGAGACATATTTGAACACGTCTCCCGATCACATGGTTGATCATACTCTGGGTTCCACATGCATATTTTAGCTGAAGGAAGAATACGTAAAACCTGGGTAGTTGAAACCCGTGGAATGGGTACCATGCAATATGACTTCAAAGGGTCTTCATTTGCTCACCGAACCTCTCCAATCCTATCACTGCTGCGTTTATGCCCCTGTACACATGCTTGATTCTCTTTCAGAGACATAGCAATCCATAGGTTTTAAGATACTTACTAGTCAGGTACATTCTTAGGCGTTTAATATGCGGTGTTGAGTCCATTTCGTTGAGCAAGGAGTAGCTCTTGTCTATTCCATATTTGGCTTAAGGAACTTTATCTGTGCTCATTTCAATCTCTGGTTTTATGCAGCACCCCAACTCACCTTTCCCCTTAAGCAAGCATAAGTTTGTTTTCTAAATTTGAGACCCTGTTCAGTTTTGGAATGCAGTTCCTGTGTAGCCAAGTTTACATTCCGTGTATTAGTGATATCTTATGATGTTTCTTTTTCTGTGTGACTTATTTCAGTTAGAATCATCGTACCTGAATCCACTCATTATGCTGCTACAGGCCTGATGACATAGATTTCATTGCTGAGTGATACTGCATTGTACGTAAGTACCACAAGTTCTTTATCCATTTTTCACTTTCTGCGATGTTGAACTTGTACTGTAAACGAGGTTCTTGTAAACAGAGGCGTCCCAAACTTTGGGGTGGCTGTGTCTTTTTGATTTTAATTTCCCTAAGCTATAGGACCATAAGTGGCAGTGCCCTAGGCTCTGTTGCTTTGTTTTTTAGATGTTTCAGGAAACACCATACACTTCTCCCGAGTGTCTGTTGGCAATTTACATCCCGCCCATCAGCATAACAAGGCTCCCAGTTCTCCATGGCCTGTCCTGCCTTTCTGGATTTTACACTTTTTTCAGATGGCCCTTTTGACCGGGGGGAAGTGAGACTTCATTGTAGTGCAGATTTCCTTTGCAAGCTTGCTTGGTTGGTCAAAAAGGGCGTATGCGTTTTTTCCTGAATATATTCAGGAAAAAACGCATACGCCCTTTTTGGCCAAGTGCATCATTGTGGACGTTCTGCCTCTTTTCCTATGCTTTCAATGCAATTCCAGTCTACCTCCTGAAATCGGTTTCCTGCAATTCTGCCCCGCTTTCAAGTCCTCTTGGCAGCCTTACTTCAGTCTATTTTTGGACGATAGCTGTCATTTATAACTCTGCAGGTTTGTGAATTACAGTGCCCCTGAGCTCCTTTCTTCAACTCGCTTTCTTGTGACCTGGCCGCAACACCGCAGGATGGCTTCAGGCCCTAATCTTGTTCCGGCCCGGCATGCTGAGCCTTTGGTTAATTCCTCTTCCTGGTGGGAAATGAGAGTTAAATTTGCCCGTCCAGACACCTCCAGCTAGCCTCTCATTGGTTCTCGCTATTCCTGTTCATCTTCCGCAGAATTTGCAAACTGGGCCAAACAGGAGGTTAAAGGCGCTGACTCTCCAAGTGGGGAGAGTGTTAGTAAAGCGTCTGGAATGTTGCACCCGAGTACCAGGGGAGGAAAACTGAGACATATTTGAACACGTCTCCCGATCACATGGTTGATCATACTCTAGGTTCCACATGCATGTTTTAGCTGAAGGAAGAATAACTTAAACCTGGGTAGTTGAAACCCGTGTAATGGGTACCATGCAATATGACTTCAAAGGGTCTTCATTTGCTCACCGAACCTCTCCAATCCTATCACTGCTGCGTTTATGCCCCTGTACACATGCTTGATTCTCTTTCGGAGACATAGCAATCCATAGGTTTTAAGATACTTACTAGTCAGGTACATTCTTAGGCGTTTAATATGGGGTGTTGAGTCCATTTCATTGAGCAAGGAGTAGCTCTTGTCTATTCCATACTTGGCTTAAGGAACTTTATCTGTGCTCATTTCAATCTCTGGTTTTATGCAGCACCCCAACTCACCTTTCCCCTTAAGCAAGCATAAGTTGGTTTTCTAAATTTGAGACCCTGTTCTGTTTTGGAATACAGTTCCTGTGTAGCCAAGTTTACATTCCGTGTATTAGTGATATCTTATGATGTTTCTTTTTCTGTGTGACTTATTTCAGTTAGAATCATCGTACCTGAATCCACTCATTATGCTGCTACGGGCCTGATGACATAGATTTCATTGCTGAGTGATACTGCATTGTACGTAAGTACCACAAGTTCTTTATCCATTTTTCACTTTCTGCGATGTTGAACTTGTACTGTAAACGAGGTTCTTGTAAACAGAGCCGTTCCAAACTTTGGGGTGGCTGTGTCTTTTTGATTTTAATTTCCCTAAGCTATAGGACCATAAGTGGAAGTGCCCTAGGCTCTGTTGCTTTGTTTTTTAGATGTTTCAGGAAACACCATACACTTCTCCCGAGTGGTTGTTGGCAATTTACATCCCGCCCATCAGCATAACAAGGCTCCCAGTTCTCCATGGCCTGTCCTGCCTTTCTGGATTTTACACTTTTTTCAGATGGCCCTTTTGACCGGGGGGAAGTGAGACTTCATTGTAGTGCAGATTTCCTTTGCAAGCTTGCTTGGTTGGCCAAAAAGGGCGTATGCGTTTTTTCCTGAATATATTCAGGAAAAAACGCATACGCCCTTTTTGGCCAAGTGCATCATTGTGGACGTTCTGCCTCTTTTCCTATGCTTTCAATGCAATTCCAGTCTACCTCCTGAAATCGGTTTCCTGCAATTCTGCCCCGCTTTCAAGTCCTCTTGGCAGCCTTACTTCAGTCTATTTTTGGACGATAGCTGTCATTTATAACTCTGCAGGTTTGTGAATTACAGTGCCCCTGAGCTCCTTTCTTCAACTCGCTTTCTTGTGACCTGGCCGCAACACCGCAGGATGGCTTCAGGCCCTAATCTGGTTCCGGCACGGCACGCTGAGCCTTTGGTTATTTCCTCTTCCTGGTGGGAAATGAGAGTTAAATTTGCCCGTCCAGACACCTCCAGCTAGTCTCTCATTGGTTCTCGCTATTCCTGTTCATCTTCCGCAGATATTGCAAACTGGGCCAAACAGGAGGTTAAAGGCGCTGACTCTCCAAGTCGGGAGAGTGTTAGTAAAGCGTCTGGAATGTTGCACCCGAGTACCACGGGAGGAAAACTGAGACATATTTGAACACGTCTCCCGTTCACATGGTTGATCATACTTGGGTTCCACATGCATGTTTTAGCTGAAGGAAGAATACCTTAAACCTGGAGAGTTAAGACCCGTGTAATGGGTACCATGCAATATGACTTCAAAGGGTCTTCATTTGCTCACCGAACCTCTCCAATCCTATCACTGCTGCGTTTATGCCCCTGTACACATGCTTGATTCTCTTTCGGAGACATAGCAATCCATAGGTTTTAAGATACTTACTAGTCAGGTACATTCTTAGGCGTTTAATATGCGATGTTGAGTCCATTTCGTTGAGCAAGGAGTAGCTCTTGTCTATTCCATATTTGACTTAAGGAACTTTATCTGTACTCATTTCAATCTCTGGTTTTATGCAATACCCCAACTCACCTTTACCCTTAAGCAAGCATAAGTTGGTTTTCTAAATTTGAGACCCTGTTCTGTTCTGTAATTCAGTTCCTGTGTAGCCAAGTTTACATTCCGTGTATTACTGATATCTTATGATGTTTCTTTTTCTGTGTGACTTACTTCAGTTAGAATCATCATACCTGAATCCACTCATTGTGCTGCTAAGGGCCTGATGACACAGATTTCATTGCTGAGTGATATTGCTTTGTAAGTAAATACCACAACTTCTTTATCCATTTTTCACTTTCTGCGATGTTGAACTTGTACTGTAAACGAGGTTCTTGTAAACAGAGGCGTCCGAAACTTTGGGGTGGCTGTGTCTTTTTGATTTTAATTTCCCTAAGCTGTAGGACCATAAGTGGAAGTGCCCTAGGTTCTGTTGCTTTGTTTTTTAGATGTTTCAGGAAACACCATACACTTCTCCCGAGTGGTTGTTGGCAATTTACATCCCGCCCATCAGCATAACAAGGCTCCCAGTTCTCCATGGCCTGTCCTGCCTTTCTGGATTTTACACTTTTTTCAGATGGCCCTTTTGACCGGGGGGAAGTGAGACTTCATTGTAGTGCAGATTTCCTTTGCAAGCTTGCTTGGTTGGCCAAAAAGGGCGTATGCGTTTTTTCCTGAATATATTCAGGAAAAAACGCATACGCCCTTTTTGGCCAAGTGCATCATTGTGGACGTTCTGCCTCTTTTCCTATGCTTTCAATGCAATTCCAGTCTACCTCCTGAAATCGGTTTCCTGCAATTCTGCCCCGCTTTCAAGTCCTCTTGGCAGCCTTACTTCAGTCTATTTTTGGACGATAGCTGTCATTTATAACTCTGCAGGTTTGTGAATTACAGTGCCCCTGAGCTCCTTTCTTCAACTCGCTTTCTTGTGACCTGGCCGCAACACCGCAGGATGGCTTCAGGCCCTAATCTGGTTCCGGCCCGGCATGCTGAGCCTTTGGTTAATTCCTCTTCCTGGTCGAAAATGAGAGTTAAATTTGCCCGTCCAGACACCTCCAGCTAGCTTCTCATTGGTTCTCGCTATTCCTGTTCATCTTCCGCAGAAATTGCAAACTGGGCCAAACAGGAGGTTAAAGGGACTGACTCTCCAAGTGGGGAGAGTGTTAGTAAAGCGTCTGGAATGTTGCACCCGAGTACCAGGGGAGGAAAACTGAGACATATTTGAACACGTCTCCCGATCACATGGTTGATCATACTCTAGGTTCCACATGCATGTTTTAGCTGAAGGAAGAATACCTTAAACCTGGGTAGTTGAAACCCGTGGAATGGGTACCATGCAATATGACTTCAAATGGTCTTCATTTGCTCACCAAATTCTCCAGTCCTATCACTGCTGCGTTTATGCCCCTGTACACATGCTTGATTCTCTTTCGGAGACATAGCAATCCATAGGTTTTAAGATACTTACTAGTCAGGTACATTCTTAGGCGTTTAATATGGGGTGTTGAGTCCATTTCGTTGAGCAAGGAGTAGCTCTTGTCTATTCCATATTTGACTTAAGGAACTTTATCTGTGCTCATTTCAATCTCTGGTTTTATGCAGCACCCCAACTCACCATTACCCTTAAGCAAGCATAAGTTGGTTTTCTAAATTTGAGTCCCTGTTCTGTTCTGTAATTCAGTTCCTGTGTAGCCAAGTTTACATTCCGTGTATTACTGATATCTTATGATGTTTCTTTTTCTGTGTGACTTACTTCAGTTAGAATCATCATACCTGAATCCACTCATTGTGCTGCTAAGGGCCTGATGACACAGATTTCATTGCTGAGTGATATTGCTTTGTAAGTAAATACCACAACTTCTTTATCCATTTTTCACTTTCTGCGATGTTGAACTTGTAGTGTAAACGAGGTTCTTGTAAACAGAGCCGTTCCAAACTTTGGGGTGGCTGTGTCTTTTTGATTTTAATTTCCCTAAGCTATAGGACCATAAGTGGAAGTGCCCTAGGTTCTGTTGCTTTGTTTTTTAGATGTTTCAGGAAACACCATACACTTCTCAAGAGTGGTTGTTGGCAATTTACATCCCACCCATCAGCATAACAAGGCTCCCAGTTCTCCATGGCCTGTCCTGCCTTTCTGGATTTTACACTTTTTTCAGATGGCCCTTTTGACCGGGGGGAAGTGAGACTTCATTGTAGTGCACATTTCCTTTGCAAGCTTGCTTGGTTGGCCAAAAAGGGCGTATGCGTTTTTTCCTGAATATATTCAGGAAAAAACGCATACGCCCTTTTTGGCCAAGTGCATCATTGTGGACGTTCTGCCTCTTTTCCTATGCTTTCAATGCAATTCCAGTCTACCTCCTGAAATCGGTTTCCTGCAATTCTGCCCCGCTTTCAAGTCCTCTTGGCAGCCTTACTTCAGTCTATTTTTGGATGATAGCTGTCATTTATAACTCTGCAGGTTTGTGAATTACAGTGCCCCTGAGCTCCTTTCTTCAACTCGCTTTCTTTTGAGCTGGCCGCAACACCGCAGGATGGCTTCAGGCCCTAATCTGGTTCCGGCACGGCACGCTGAGCCTTTGGTTATTTCCTCTTCCTGGTGGGAAATGAGAGTTAAATTTGCCCGTCCAGACACCTCCAGCTAGTCTCTCATTGGTTCTCACTATTCCTGTTCATCTTCCGCAGAAATTGCAAACTGGGCCAAACAGGAGGTTAAAGGCGCTGACTCTCCAAGTCGGGAGAGTGTTAGTAAAGCGTCTGGAATGTTGCACCCGAGTACCAGGGGAGGAAAACTGAGACATATTTGAACACGTCTCCCGTTCACATGGTTGATCATACTTGGGTTCCACATGCATGTTTTAGCTGAAGGAAGAATACCTTAAACCTGGAGAGTTAGGACCCGTGTAATGGGTACCATGCAATATGACTTCAAAGGGTCTTCATTTGCTCACCGAACCTCTCCAATCCTATCACTGCTGCGTTTATGCCCCTGTACACATGCTTGATTCTCTTTCGGAGACATAGCAATCCATAGGTTTTAAGATACTTACTAGTCAGGTACATTCTTAGGCGTTTAATATGCGATGTTGAGTCCATTTCGTTGAGCAAGGAGTAGCTCTTGTCTATTCCATATTTGACTTAAGGAACTTTATCTGTACTCATTTCAATCTCTGGTTTTATGCAGCACCCCAACTCACCTTTACCCTTAAGCAAGCATAAGTTGGTTTTCTAAATTTGAGACCCTGTTCTGTTCTGTAATTCAGTTCCTGTGTATCCAAGTTTACATTCCGTGTATTACTGATATCTTATGATGTTTCTTTTTCTGTGTGACTTACTTCAGTTAGAATCATCATACCTGAATCCACTCATTGTGCTGCTAAGGGCCTGATGACACAGATTTCATTGCTGAGTGATATTGCTTTGTAAGTAAATACCACAACATCTTTATCCATTTTTCACTTTCTGCGATGTTGAACTTGTACTGTAAACGAGGTTCTTGTAAACAGAGGCGTCCCAAACTTTGGGGTGGCTGTGTCTTTTTGATTTTAATTTCCCTAAGCTGTAGGACCATAAGTGGAAGTGCCCTAGGTTCTGTTGCTTTGTTTTTTAGATGTTTCAGGAAACACCATACACTTCTCCCGAGTGGTTGTTGGCAATTTACATCCCACCCATCAGCATAACAAGGCTCCCAGTTCTCCATGGCCTGTCCTGCCTTTCTGGATTTTACACTTTTTTCAGATGGCCCTTTTGACCGGGGGGAAGTGAGACTTCATTGTAGTGCAGATTTCCTTTGCAAGCTTGCTTGGTTGGCCAAAAAGGGCATATGCGTTTTTTCCTGAATATATTCAGGAAAAAACGCATACGCCCTTTTTGGCCAAGTGCATCATTGTGGACGTTCTGCCTCTTTTCCTATGCTTTCAATGCAATTCCAGTCTACCTCCTGAAATCGGTTTCCTGCAATTCTGCCCCGCTTTCAAGTCCTCTTGGCAGCCTTACTTCAGTCTATTTTTGGACGATAGCTGTCATTTATAACTCTGCAGGTTTGTGAATTACAGTGCCCCTGAGCTCCTTTCTTCAACTCGCTTTCTTGTGACCTGGCCGCAACACCGCAGGATGGCTTCAGGCCCTAATCTGGTTCCGGCCTGGCATGCTGAGCCTTTGGTTAATTCCTCTTCCTGGTGGGAAATGAGAGTTAAATTTGCCCGTCCAGACACCTCCAGCTAGCTTCTCATTGGTTCTCGCTATTCCTGTTCATCTTCCGCAGAAATTGCAAACTGGGCCAAACAGGAGGTTAAAGGGACTGACTCTCCAAGTGGGGAGAGTGTTAGTAAAGCGTCTGGAATGTTGCACCCGAGTACCAGGGGAGGAAAACTGAGACATATTTGAACACGTCTCCCGATCACATGGTTGATCATACTCTAGGTTCCACATGCATGTTTTAGCTGAAGGAAGAATACCTTAAACCTGGGTAGTTGAAACCCGTGGAATGGGTACCATGCAATATGACTTCAAATGGTCTTCATTTGCTCACCAAACCTCTCCAATCCTATCACTGCTGCGTTTATGCCCCTGTACACATGCTTGATTCTCTTTCGGAGACATAGCAATCCATAGGTTTTAAGATACTTACTAGTCAGGTACATTCTTAGGCGTTTAATATGGGGTGTTGAGTCCATTTCGTTGAGCAAGGAGTAGCTCTTGTCTATTCCATATTTGACTTAAGGAACTTTATCTGTGCTCATTTCAATCTCTGGTTTTATGCAGCACCCCAACTCACCTTTACCCTTAAGCAAGCATAAGTTGGTTTTCTAAATTTGAGTCCCTGTTCTGTTCTGTAATTCAGTTCCTGTGTAGCCAAGTTTACATTCCGTGTATTACTGATATCTTATGATGTTTCTTTTTCTGTGTGACTTACTTCAGTTAGAATCATCATACCTGAATCCACTCATTGTGCTGCTAAGGGCCTGATGACACAGATTTCATTGCTGAGTGATATTGCTTTGTAAGTAAATACCACAACTTCTTTATCCATTTTTCACTTTCTGCGATGTTGAACTTGTACTGTAAACGAGGTTCTTGTAAACAGAGCCGTTCCAAACTTTGGGGTGGCTGTGTCTTTTTGATTTTAATTTCCCTAAGCTATAGGACCATAAGTGGAAGTGCCCTAGGTTCTGTTGCTTTGTTTTTTAGATGTTTCAGGAAACACCATACACTTCTCCCGAGTGGTTGTTGGCAATTTACATCCCGCCCATCAGCATAACAAGGCTCCCAGTTCTCCATGGCCTGTCCTGCCTTTCTGGATTTTACACTTTTTTCAGATGGCCCTTTTGACCGGGGGGAAGTGAGACTTCATTGTAGTGCACATTTCCTTTGCAAGCTTGCTTGGTTGGCCAAAAAGGGCGTATGCGTTTTTTCCTGAATATATTCAGGAAAAAACGCATACGCCCTTTTTGGCCAAGTGCATCATTGTGGACGTTCTGCCTCTTTTCCTATGCTTTCAATGCAATTCCAGTCTACCTCCTGAAATCGGTTTCCTGCAATTCTGCCCCGCTTTCAAGTCCTCTTGGCAGCCTTACTTCAGTCTATTTTTGGACGATAGCTGTCATTTATAACTCTGCAGGTTTGTGAATTACAGTGCCCCTGAGCTCCTTTCTTCAACTCGCTTTCTTTTGAGCTGGCCGCAACACCGCAGGATGGCTTCAGGCCCTAATCTGGTTCCGGCACGGCACGCTGAGCCTTTGGTTATTTCCTCTTCCTGGTGGGAAATGAGAGTTAAATTTGCCCGTCCAGACACCTCCAGCTAGTCTCTCATTGGTTCTCGCTATTCCTGTTCATCTTCCGCAGAAATTGCAAACTGGGCCAAACAGGAGGTTAAAGGCGCTGACTCTCCAAGTCGGGAGAGTGTTAGTAAAGCGTCTGGAATGTTGCACCCGAGTACCAGGGGAGGAAAACTGAGACATATTTGAACACGTCTCCCGTTCACATGGTTGATCATACTTGGGTTCCACATGCATGTTTTAGCTGAAGGAAGAATACCTAAAACCTGGGTAGTTGAAACCCGTGAAATGGGTACCATGCAATATGACTTCAAAGGGTCTTCATTTGCTCACCGAACCTCTCCAATCCTATCACTGCTGCGTTTATGCCCCTGTACACATGCTTGATTCTCTTTCGGAGACATAGCAATCCATAGGTTTTAAGATACTTACTAGTCAGGTACATTCTTAGGCGTTTAATATGCGATGTTGAGTCCATTTCGTTGAGCAAGGAGTAGCTCTTGTCTATTCCATATTTGACTTAGGGAACTTTATCTGTACTCATTTCAATCTCTGGTTTTATGCAGCACCCCAACTCACCTTTACCCTTAAGCAAGCATAAGTTGGTTTTCTAAATTTGAGACCCTGTTCTGTTCTGTAATTCAGTTCCTGTGTAGCCAAGTTTACATTCCGTGTATTACTGATATCTTATGATGTTTCTTTTTCTGTGTGACTCACTTCAGTTAGAATCATCATACCTGAATCCACTCATTGTGCTGCTAAGGGCCTGATGACACAGATTTCATTGCTGAGTGATATTGCTTTGTAAGTAAATACCACAACTTCTTTATCCATTTTTCACTTTCGGCGATGTTGAACTTGTACTGTAAACGAGGTTCTTGTAAACAGAGGCGTCCCAAACTTTGGGGTGGCTGTGTCTTTTTGATTTTAATTTCCCTAAGCTGTAGGACCATAAGTGGAAGTGCCCTAGGTTCTGTTGCTTTGTTTTTTAGATGTTTCAGGAAACACCATACACTTCTCCCGAGTGGTTGTTGGCAATTTACATCCCGCCCATCAGCATAACAAGGCTCCCAGTTCTCCATGGCCTGTCCTGCCTTTCTGGATTTTACACTTTTTTCAGATGGCCCTTTTGACCGGGGGGAAGTGAGACTTCATTGTAGTGCAGATTTCCTTTGCAAGCTTGCTTGGTTGGCCAAAAAGGGCGTATGCGTTTTTTCCTGAATATATTCAGGAAAAAACGCATACGCCCTTTTTGGCCAAGTGCATCATTGTGGACGTTCTGCCTCTTTTCCTATGCTTTCAATGCAATTCCAGTCTACCTCCTGAAATCGGTTTCCTGCAATTCTGCCCCGCTTTCAAGTCCTCTTGGCAGCCTTACTTCAGTCTATTTTTGGACGATAGCTGTCATTTATAACTCTGCAGGTTTGTGAATTACAGTGCCCCTGAGCTCCTTTCTTCAACTCGCTTTCTTGTGACCTGGCCGCAACACCGCAGGATGGCTTCAGGCCCTAATCTGGTTCCGGCCCGGCATGCTGAGCCTTTGGTTAATTCCTCTTCCTGGTGGGAAATGAGAGTTAAATTTGCCCGTCCAGACACCTCCAGCTAGCTTCTCATTGGTTCTCGCTATTCCTGTTCATCTTCCGCAGAAATTGCAAACTGGGCCAAACAGGAGGTTAAAGGGACTGACTCTCCAAGTGGGGAGAGTGTTAGTAAAGCGTCTGGAATGTTGCACCCGAGTACCAGGGGAGGAAAACTGAGACATATTTGAACACGTCTCCCGATCACATGGTTGATCATACTCTAGGTTCCACATGCATGTTTTAGCTGAAGGAAGAATACCTTAAACCTGGAGAGTTAAGACCCGTGTAATGGGTACCATGCAATATGACTTCAAAGGGTCTTCATTTGCTCACCGAACCTCTCCAATCCTATCACTGCTGCGTTTATGCCCCTGTACACATGCTTGATTCTCTTTCGGAGACATAGCAATCCATAGGTTTTAAGATACTTACTAGTCAGGTACATTCTTAGGCGTTTAATATGCGATGTTGAGTCCATTTCGTTGAGCAAGGAGTAGCTCTTGTCTATTCCATATTTGACTTAAGGAACTTTATCTGTACTCATTTCAATCTCTGGTTTTATGCAGCACCCCAACTCACCTTTACCCTTAAGCAAGCATAAGTTGGTTTTCTAAATTTGAGACCCTGTTCTGTTCTGTAATTCAGTTCCTGTGTATCCAAGTTTACATTCCGTGTATTACTGATATCTTATGATGTTTCTTTTTCTGTGTGACTTACTTCAGTTAGAATCATCATACCTGAATCCACTCATTGTGCTGCTAAGGGCCTGATGACACAGATTTCATTGCTGAGTGATATTGCTTTGTAAGTAAATACCACAACTTCTTTATCCATTTTTCACTTTCTGCGATGTTGAACTTGTACTGTAAACGAGGTTCTTGTAAACAGAGGCGTCCCAAACTTTGGGGTGGCTGTGTCTTTTTGATTTTAATTTCCGTAAGCTGTAGGACCATAAGTGGAAGTGCCCTAGGTTCTGTTGCTTTGTTTTTTAGATGTTTCAGGAAACACCATACACTTCTCCCGAGTGGTTGTTGGCAATTTACATCCCGCCCATCAGCATAACAAGGCTCCCAGTTCTCCATGGCCTGTCCTGCCTTTCTGGATTTTACACTTTTTTCAGATGGCCCTTTTGACCGGGGGGAAGTGAGACTTCATTGTAGTGCAGATTTCCTTTGCAAGCTTGCTTGGTTGGCCAAAAAGGGCATATGCGTTTTTTCCTGAATATATTCAGGAAAAAACGCATACGCCCTTTTTGGCCAAGTGCATCATTGTGGACGTTCTGCCTCTTTTCCTATGCTTTCAATGCAATTCCAGTCTACCTCCTGAAATCGGTATCCTGCAATTCTGCCCCGCTTTCAAGTCCTCTTGGCAGCCTTACTTCAGTCTATTTTTGGACGATAGCTGTCATTTATAACTCTGCAGGTTTGTGAATTACAGTGCCCCTGAGCTCCTTTCTTCAACTCGCTTTCTTGTGACCTGGCCGCAACACCGCAGGATGGCTTCAGGCCCTAATCTGGTTCCGGCCCGGCATGCTGAGCCTTTGGTTAATTCCTCTTCCTGGTCGAAAATGAGAGTTAAATTTGCCCGTCCAGACACCTCCAGCTAGCTTCTCATTGGTTCTCGCTATTCCTGTTCATCTTCCGCAGAAATTGCAAACTGGGCCAAACAGGAGGTTAAAGGGACTGACTCTCCAAGTGGGGAGAGTGTTAGTAAAGCGTCTGGAATGTTGCACCCGAGTACCAGGGGAGGAAAACTGAGACATATTTGAACACGTCTCCCGATCACATGGTTGATCATACTCTAGGTTCCACATGCATGTTTTAGCTGAAGGAAGAATACCTTAAACCTGGGTAGTTGAAACCCGTGGAATGGGTACCATGCAATATGACTTCAAATGGTCTTCATTTGCTCACCAAATTCTCCAGTCCTATCACTGCTGCGTTTATGCCCCTGTACACATGCTTGATTCTCTTTCGGAGACATAGCAATCCATAGGTTTTAAGATACTTACTAGTCAGGTACATTCTTAGGCGTTTAATATGGGGTGTTGAGTCCATTTCGTTGAGCAAGGAGTAGCTCTTGTCTATTCCATATTTGACTTAAGGAACTTTATCTGTGCTCATTTCAATCTCTGGTTTTATGCAGCACCCCAACTCACCTTTACCCTTAAGCAAGCATAAGTTGGTTTTCTAAATTTGAGACCCTGTTCTGTTCTGTAATTCAGGTCCTGTGTAGCCAAGTTTACATTCCGTGTATTACTGATATCTTATGATGTTTCTTTTTCTGTGTGACTTACTTCAGTTAGAATCATCATACCTGAATCCACTCATTGTGCTGCTAAGGGCCTGATGACACAGATTTCATTGCTGAGTGATATTGCTTTGTAAGTAAATACCACAACTTCTTTATCCATTTTTCACTTTCTGCGATGTTGAACTTGTACTGTAAACGAGGTTCTTGTAAACAGAGGCGTCCCAAACTTTGGGGTGGCTGTGTCTTTTTGATTTTAATTTCCCTAAGCTGTAGGACCATAAGTGGAAGTGCCCTAGGTTCTGTTGCTTTGTTTTTTAGATGTTTCAGGAAACACCATACACTTCTCCCGAGTGGTTGTTGGCAATTTACATCCCGCCCATCAGCATAACAAGGCTCCCAGTTCTCCATGGCCTGTCCTGCCTTTCTGGATTTTACACTTTTTTCAGATGGCCCTTTTGACCGGGGGGAAGTGAGACTTCATTGTAGTGCAGATTTCCTTTGCAAGCTTGCTTGGTTGGCCAAAAAGGGCGTATGCGTTTTTTCCTGAATATATTCAGGAAAAAACGCATACGCCCTTTTTGGCCAAGTGCATCATTGTGGACGTTCTG
This sequence comes from Delphinus delphis, assembly GCF_949987515.2. NCBI lineage: Eukaryota > Metazoa > Chordata > Mammalia > Artiodactyla > Delphinidae > Delphinus > Delphinus delphis. The sequence continues at coordinate 1,420,475 of NW_027192663.1, read as the reverse complement.
CCTCTTTTCCTATGCTTTCAATGCAATTCCAGTCTACCTCCTGAAATCGGTTTCCTGCAATTCTGCCCCGCTTTCAAGTCCTCTTGGCAGCCTTACTTCAGTCTATTTTTGGACGATAGCTGTCATTTATAACTCTGCAGGTTTGTGAATTACAGTGCCCCTGAGCTCCTTTCTTCAACTCGCTTTCTTTTGAGCTGGCCGCAACACCGCAGGATGGCTTCAGGCCCTAATCTGGTTCCGGCACGGCACGCTGAGCCTTTGGTTATTTCCTCTTCCTGGTGGGAAATGAGAGTTAAATTTGCCCGTCCAGACACCTCCAGCTAGTCTCTCATTGGTTCTCACTATTCCTGTTCATCTTCCGCAGAAATTGCAAACTGGGCCAAACAGGAGGTTAAAGGCGCTGACTCTCCAAGTCGGGAGAGTGTTAGTAAAGCGTCTGGAATGTTGCACCCGAGTACCAGGGGAGGAAAACTGAGACATATTTGAACACGTCTCCCGTTCACATGGTTGATCATACTTGGGTTCCACATGCATGTTTTAGCTGAAGGAAGAATACCTTAAACCTGGAGAGTTAGGACCCGTGTAATGGGTACCATGCAATATGACTTCAAAGGGTCTTCATTTGCTCACCGAACCTCTCCAATCCTATCACTGCTGCGTTTATGCCCCTGTACACATGCTTGATTCTCTTTCGGAGACATAGCAATCCATAGGTTTTAAGATACTTACTAGTCAGGTACATTCTTAGGCGTTTAATATGCGATGTTGAGTCCATTTCGTTGAGCAAGGAGTAGCTCTTGTCTATTCCATATTTGACTTAAGGAACTTTATCTGTACTCATTTCAATCTCTGGTTTTATGCAGCACCCCAACTCACCTTTAGCCTTAAGCAAGCATAAGTTGGTTTTCTAAATTTGAGACCCTGTTCTGTTCTGTAATTCAGTTCCTGTGTATCCAAGTTTACATTCCGTGTATTACTGATATCTTATGATGTTTCTTTTTCTGTGTGACTCACTTCAGTTAGAATCATCATACCTGAATCCACTCATTGTGCTGCTAAGGGCCTGGTGACACAGATTTCATTGCTGAGTGATATTGCTTTGTAAGTAAATACCACAACTTCTTTATCCATTTTTCACTTTCGGCGATGTTGAACTTGTACTGTAAACGAGGTTCTTGTAAACAGAGGCGTCCCAAACTTTGGGGTGGCTGTGTCTTTTTGATTTTAATTTCCCTAAGCTGTAGGACCATAAGTGGAAGTGCCCTAGGTTCTGTTGCTTTGTTTTTTAGATGTTTCAGGAAACACCATACACTTCTCCCGAGTGGTTGTTGGCAATTTACATCCCACCCATCAGCATAACAAGGCTCCCAGTTCTCCATGGCCTGTCCTGCCTTTCTGGATTTTACACTTTTTTCAGATGGCCCTTTTGACCGGGGGGAAGTGAGACTTCATTGTAGTGCAGATTTCCTTTGCAAGCTTGCTTGGTTGGCCAAAAAGGGCATATGCGTTTTTTCCTGAATATATTCAGGAAAAAACGCATACGCCCTTTTTGGCCAAGTGCATCATTGTGGACGTTCTGCCTCTTTTCCTATGCTTTCAATGCAATTCCAGTCTACCTCCTGAAATCGGTTTCCTGCAATTCTGCCCCGCTTTCAAGTCCTCTTGGCAGCCTTACTTCAGTCTATTTTTGGACGATAGCTGTCATTTATAACTCTGCAGGTTTGTGAATTACAGTGCCCCTGAGCTCCTTTCTTCAACTCGCTTTCTTGTGACCTGGCCGCAACACCGCAGGATGGCTTCAGGCCCTAATCTGGTTCCGGCCCGGCATGCTGAGCCTTTGGTTAATTCCTCTTCCTGGTGGGAAATGAGAGTTAAATTTGCCCGTCCAGACACCTCCAGCTAGCTTCTCATTGGTTCTCGCTATTCCTGTTCATCTTCCGCAGAAATTGCAAACTGGGCCAAACAGGAGGTTAAAGGGACTGACTCTCCAAGTGGGGAGAGTGTTAGTAAAGCGTCTGGAATGTTGCACCCGAGTACCAGGGGAGGAAAACTGAGACATATTTGAACACGTCTCCCGATCACATGGTTGATCATACTCTAGGTTCCACATGCATGTTTTAGCTGAAGGAAGAATACCTTAAACCTGGGTAGTTGAAACCCGTGGAATGGGTACCATGCAATATGACTTCAAATGGTCTTCATTTGCTCACCAAACCTCTCCAATCCTATCACTGCTGCGTTTATGCCCCTGTACACATGCTTGATTCTCTTTCGGAGACATAGCAATCCATAGGTTTTAAGATACTTACTAGTCAGGTACATTCTTAGGCGTTTAATATGGGGTGTTGAGTCCATTTCGTTGAGCAAGGAGTAGCTCTTGTCTATTCCATATTTGACTTAAGGAACTTTATCTGTGCTCATTTCAATCTCTGGTTTTATGCAGCACCCCAACTCACCTTTACCCTTAAGCAAGCATAAGTTGGTTTTCTAAATTTGAGTCCCTGTTCTGTTCTGTAATTCAGTTCCTGTGTAGCCAAGTTTACATTCCGTGTATTACTGATATCTTATGATGTTTCTTTTTCTGTGTGACTTACTTCAGTTAGAATCATCATACCTGAATCCACTCATTGTGCTGCTAAGGGCCTGATGACACAGATTTCATTGCTGAGTGATATTGCTTTGTAAGTAAATACCACAACTTCTTTATCCATTTTTCACTTTCTGCGATGTTGAACTTGTACTGTAAACGAGGTTCTTGTAAACAGAGCCGTTCCAAACTTTGGGGTGGCTGTGTCTTTTTGATTTTAATTTCCCTAAGCTATAGGACCATAAGTGGAAGTGCCCTAGGTTCTGTTGCTTTGTTTTTTAGATGTTTCAGGAAACACCATACACTTCTCCCGAGTGGTTGTTGGCAATTTACATCCCGCCCATCAGCATAACAAGGCTCCCAGTTCTCCATGGCCTGTCCTGCCTTTCTGGATTTTACACTTTTTTCAGATGGCCCTTTTGACCGGGGGGAAGTGAGACTTCATTGTAGTGCACATTTCCTTTGCAAGCTTGCTTGGTTGGCCAAAAAGGGCGTATGCGTTTTTTCCTGAATATATTCAGGAAAAAACGCATACGCCCTTTTTGGCCAAGTGCATCATTGTGGACGTTCTGCCTCTTTTCCTATGCTTTCAATGCAATTCCAGTCTACCTCCTGAAATCGGTTTCCTGCAATTCTGCCCCGCTTTCAAGTCCTCTTGGCAGCCTTACTTCAGTCTATTTTTGGACGATAGCTGTCATTTATAACTCTGCAGGTTTGTGAATTACAGTGCCCCTGAGCTCCTTTCTTCAACTCGCTTTCTTTTGAGCTGGCCGCAACACCGCAGGATGGCTTCAGGCCCTAATCTGGTTCCGGCACGGCACGCTGAGCCTTTGGTTATTTCCTCTTCCTGGTGGGAAATGAGAGTTAAATTTGCCCGTCCAGACACCTCCAGCTAGTCTCTCATTGGTTCTCGCTATTCCTGTTCATCTTCCGCAGAAATTGCAAACTGGGCCAAACAGGAGGTTAAAGGCGCTGACTCTCCAAGTCGGGAGAGTGTTAGTAAAGCGTCTGGAATGTTGCACCCGAGTACCAGGGGAGGAAAACTGAGACATATTTGAACACGTCTCCCGTTCACATGGTTGATCATACTTGGGTTCCACATGCATGTTTTAGCTGAAGGAAGAATACCTAAAACCTGGGTAGTTGAAACCCGTGAAATGGGTACCATGCAATATGACTTCAAAGGGTCTTCATTTGCTCACCGAACCTCTCCAATCCTATCACTGCTGCGTTTATGCCCCTGTACACATGCTTGATTCTCTTTCGGAGACATAGCAATCCATAGGTTTTAAGATACTTACTAGTCAGGTACATTCTTAGGCGTTTAATATGCGATGTTGAGTCCATTTCGTTGAGCAAGGAGTAGCTCTTGTCTATTCCATATTTGACTTAGGGAACTTTATCTGTACTCATTTCAATCTCTGGTTTTATGCAGCACCCCAACTCACCTTTACCCTTAAGCAAGCATAAGTTGGTTTTCTAAATTTGAGACCCTGTTCTGTTCTGTAATTCAGTTCCTGTGTAGCCAAGTTTACATTCCGTGTATTACTGATATCTTATGATGTTTCTTTTTCTGTGTGACTCACTTCAGTTAGAATCATCATACCTGAATCCACTCATTGTGCTGCTAAGGGCCTGATGACACAGATTTCATTGCTGAGTGATATTGCTTTGTAAGTAAATACCACAACTTCTTTATCCATTTTTCACTTTCGGCGATGTTGAACTTGTACTGTAAACGAGGTTCTTGTAAACAGAGGCGTCCCAAACTTTGGGGTGGCTGTGTCTTTTTGATTTTAATTTCCCTAAGCTGTAGGACCATAAGTGGAAGTGCCCTAGGTTCTGTTGCTTTGTTTTTTAGATGTTTCAGGAAACACCATACACTTCTCCCGAGTGGTTGTTGGCAATTTACATCCCGCCCATCAGCATAACAAGGCTCCCAGTTCTCCATGGCCTGTCCTGCCTTTCTGGATTTTACACTTTTTTCAGATGGCCCTTTTGACCGGGGGGAAGTGAGACTTCATTGTAGTGCAGATTTCCTTTGCAAGCTTGCTTGGTTGGCCAAAAAGGGCGTATGCGTTTTTTCCTGAATATATTCAGGAAAAAACGCATACGCCCTTTTTGGCCAAGTGCATCATTGTGGACGTTCTGCCTCTTTTCCTATGCTTTCAATGCAATTCCAGTCTACCTCCTGAAATCGGTTTCCTGCAATTCTGCCCCGCTTTCAAGTCCTCTTGGCAGCCTTACTTCAGTCTATTTTTGGACGATAGCTGTCATTTATAACTCTGCAGGTTTGTGAATTACAGTGCCCCTGAGCTCCTTTCTTCAACTCGCTTTCTTGTGACCTGGCCGCAACACCGCAGGATGGCTTCAGGCCCTAATCTGGTTCCGGCCCGGCATGCTGAGCCTTTGGTTAATTCCTCTTCCTGGTGGGAAATGAGAGTTAAATTTGCCCGTCCAGACACCTCCAGCTAGCTTCTCATTGGTTCTCGCTATTCCTGTTCATCTTCCGCAGAAATTGCAAACTGGGCCAAACAGGAGGTTAAAGGGACTGACTCTCCAAGTGGGGAGAGTGTTAGTAAAGCGTCTGGAATGTTGCACCCGAGTACCAGGGGAGGAAAACTGAGACATATTTGAACACGTCTCCCGATCACATGGTTGATCATACTCTAGGTTCCACATGCATGTTTTAGCTGAAGGAAGAATACCTTAAACCTGGGTAGTTGAAACCCGTGGAATGGGTACCATGCAATATGACTTCAAAGGGTCTTCATTTGCTCACCGAACCTCTCCAATCCTATCACTGCTGCGTTTATGCCCCTGTACACATGCTTGATTCTCTTTCGGAGACATAGCAATCCATAGGTTTTAAGATACTTACTAGTCAGGTACATTCTTAGGCGTTTAATATGGGGTGTTGAGTCCATTTCGTTGAGCAAGGAGTAGCTCTTGTCTATTCCATATTTGACTTAAGGAACTTTATCTGTGCTCATTTCAATCTCTGGTTTTATGCAGCACCCCAACTCACCTTTACCCTTAAGCAAGCATAAGTTGGTTTTCTAAATTTGAGACCCTGTTCTGTTCTGTAATTCAGGTCCTGTGTATCCAAGTTTACATTCCGTGTATTACTGATATCTTATGATGTTTCTTTTTCTGTGTGACTTACTTCAGTTAGAATCATCATACCTGAATCCACTCATTGTGCTGCTAAGGGCCTGATGACACAGATTTCATTGCTGAGTGATATTGCTTTGTAAGTAAATACCACAACTTCTTTATCCATTTTTCACTTTCTGCGATGTTGAACTTGTACTGTAAACGAGGTTCTTGTAAACAGAGCCGTTCCAAACTTTGGGGTGGCTGTGTCTTTTTGATTTTAATTTCCCTAAGCTATAGGACCATAAGTGGAAGTTCCCTAGGTTCTGTTGCTTTGTTTTTTAGATGTTTCAGGAAACACCATACACTTCTCCCGAGTGGTTGTTGGCAATTTACATCCCGCCCATCAGCATAACAAGGCTCCCAGTTCTCCATGGCCTGTCCTGCCTTTCTGGATTTTACACTTTTTTCAGATGGCCCTTTTGACCGGGGGGAAGTGAGACTTCATTGTAGTGCAGATTTCCTTTGCAAGCTTGCTTGGTTGGCCAAAAAGGGCGTATGCGTTTTTTCCTGAATATATTCAGGAAAAAACGCATACGCCCTTTTTGGCCAAGTGCATCATTGTGGACGTTCTGCCTCTTTTCCTATGCTTTCAATGCAATTCCAGTCTACCTCCTGAAATCGGTTTCCTGCAATTCTGCCCCGCTTTCAAGTCCTCTTGGCAGCCTTACTTCAGTCTATTTTTGGACGATAGCTGTCATTTATAACTCTGCAGGTTTGTGAATTACAGTGCCCCTGAGCTCCTTTCTTCAACTCGCTTTCTTGTGAGCTGGCCGCAACACCGCAGGATGGCTTCAGGCCCTAATCTGGTTCCGGCCCGGCACGCTGAGCCTTTGGTTATTTCCTCTTCCTGGTGGGAAATGAGAGTTAAATTTGCCCGTCCAGACACCTCCAGCTAGTCTCTCATTGGTTCTCGCTATTCCTGTTCATCTTCCGCAGAAATTGCAAACTGGGCCAAACAGGAGGTTAAAGGCGCTGACTCTCCAAGTGGGGAGAGTGTTAGTAAAGCGTCTGGAATGTTGCACCCGAGTACCAGGGGAGGAAAACTGAGACATATTTGAACACGTCTCCCGTTCACATGGTTGATCATACTTGGGTTCACATGCATGTTTTAGCTGAAGGAAGAATACCTAAAACCTGGGTAGTTGAAACCCGTGAAATGGGTACCATGCAATATGACTTCAAAGGGTCTTCATTTGCTCACCGAACCTCTCCAATCCTATCACTGCTGCGTTTATGCCCCTGCACACATGCTTGATTCTCTTTCGGAGACATAGCAATCCATAGGTTTTAAGATACTTACTAGTCAGGTACATTCTTAGGCGTTTAATATGCGGTGTTGAGTCCATTTCGTTGAGCAAGGAGTAGCTCTTGTCTATTCCATATTTGACTTATGGAACTTTATCTGTGCTCATTTCAATCTCTGGTTTTATGCAGCACCCCAACTCACCTTTACCCTTAAGCAAGCATAAGTTGGTTTTCTAAATTTGAGACCCTGTTCTGTTCTGTAATTCAGTTCCTTTGTAGCCAAGTTTACATTCCGTGTATTACTGATATCTTATGATGTTTCTTTTTCTGTGTGACTTATTTCAGTTAGAATCATCATACCTGAATCCACTCATTGTGCTGCTAAGGGCCTGATGACACAGATTTCATTGCTGAGTGATATTGCTTTGTAAGTAAATACCACAACTTCTTTATCCATTTTTCACTTTCTGCGATGTTGAACTTGTACTGTAAACGAGGTTCTTGTAAACAGAGCCGTTCCAAACTTTGGGGTGGCTGTGTCTTTTTGATTTTAATTTCCCTAAGCTATAGGACCATAAGTGGAAGTGCCCTAGGTTCTGTTGCTTTGTTTTTTAGATGTTTCAGGAAACACCATACACTTCTCCCGAGTGGTTGTTGGCAATTTACATCCCGCCCATCAGCATAACAAGGCTCCCAGTTCTCCATGGCCTGTCCTGCCTTTCTGGATTTTACACTTTTTTCAGATGGCCCTTTTGACCGGGGGGAAGTGAGACTTCATTGTAGTGCAGATTTCCTTTGCAAGCTTGCTTGGTTGGCCAAAAAGTGCGTATGCGTTTTTTCCTGAATATATTCAGGAAAAAACGCATACGCCCTTTTTGGCCAAGTGCATCATTGTGGACGTTCTGCCTCTTTTCCTATGCTTTCAATGCAATTCCAGTCTACCTCCTGAAATCGGTTTCCTGCAATTCTGCCCCGCTTTCAAGTCCTCTTGGCAGCCTTACTTCAGTCTATTTTTGGACGATAGCTGTCATTTATAACTCTGCAGGTTTGTGAATTACAGTGCCCCTGAGCTCCTTTCTTCAACTCGCTTTCTTGTGACCTGGCCGCAACACCGCAGGATGGCTTCAGGCCCTAATCTGGTTCCGGCACGGCACGCTGAGCCTTTGGTTATTTCCTCTTCCTGGTGGGAAATGAGAGTTAAATTTGCCCGTCCAGACACCTCCAGCTAGTCTCTCATTGGTTCTCGCTATTCCTGTTCATCTTCCGCAGAAATTGCAAACTGGGCCAAACAGGAGGTTAAAGGCGCTGACTCTCCAAGTGGGGAGAATGTTAGTAAAGCGTCTGGAATGTTGCACCCGAGTACCAGGGGAGGAAAACTGAGACATATTTGAACACGTCTCCCGTTCACATGGTTGATCATACTTGGGTTCACATGCATGTTTTAGCTGAAGGAAGAATACCTAAAACCTGGGTAGTTGAAACCCGTGAAATGGGTACCATGCAATATGACTTCAAAGGGTCTTCATTTGCTCACCGAACCTCTCCAATCCTATCACTGCTGCGTTTATGCCCCTGTACACATGCTTGATTCTCTTTCAGAGACATAGCAATCCATAGGTTTTAAGATACTTACTAGTCAGGTACATTCTTAGGCGTTTAATATGCGGTGTTGAGTCCATTTCGTTGAGCAAGGAGTAGCTCTTGTCTATTCCATATTTGGCTTAAGGAACTTTATCTGTGCTCATTTCAATCTCTGGTTTTATGCAGCAACCCAACTCACCTTTCCCCTTAAGCAAGCATAAGTTGGTTTTCTAAATTTGAGAACCTTTTCTGTTTTGGAATTCAGTTCCTGTGTAGCCAAGTTTACATTCCGTGTATTACTGATATCTTATGATGTTTCTTTTTCTGTGTGACTTATTTCAGTTAGAATCATCGTACCTGAATCTACTCATTATGCTGCTACCGGCCTGATGACATAGATTTCATTGCTGAGTGATACTGCATTGTACTTAAGTACCACAAGTTCTTTATCCATTTTTCACTTTCTGCGATGTTGAACTTGTACTGTAAACGAGGTTCTTGTAAACAGAGCCGTTCCAAACTTTGGGGTGGCTGTGTCTTTTTGATTTTAATTTCCCTAAGCTATAGGACCATAAGTGGAAGTGCCCTAGGCTCTGTTGCTTTGTTTTTTAGATGTTTCAGGAAACACCATACACTTCTCCCTAGTGTCTGTTGGCAATTTACATCCCGCCCATCAGCATAACAAGGCTCCCAGTTCTCAATGGCCTGTTGCCTTTCTGGATTTTACACTTTTTTCACATGGCCCTTTTGACCGGGGGGAAGTGAGACTTCATTGTAGTGCAGATTTCCTTTGCAAGCTTGCTTGGTTGGCCAAAAAGGGCGTATGCGTTTTTTCCTGAATATATTCAGGAAAAAACGCATACGCCCTTTTTGGCCAAGTGCATCATTGTGGACGTTCTGCCTCTTTTCCTATGCTTTCAATGCAATTCCAGTCTACCTCCTGAAATCGGTTTCCTGCAATTCTGCCCCGCTTTCAAGTCCTCTTGGCAGCCTTACTTCAGTCTATTTTTGGACGATAGCTGTCATTTATAACTCTGCAGGTTTGTGAATTACAGTGCCCCTGAGCTCCTTTCTTCAACTCGCTTTCTTGTGACCTGGCCGTAACACCGCAGGATGGCTTCAGGCCCTAATCTGGTTCCGGCCCGGCATGCTGAGCCTTTGGTTAATTCCTCTTCCTGGTGGGAAATGAGAGTTAAATTTGCCCGTTCAGACACCTCCAGCTAGTCTCTCATTGGTTCTCGCTATTCCTGTTCATCTTCCGCAGAAATTGCAAACTGGGCCAAACAGGAGGTTAAAGGGACTGACTCTCCAAGTCGGGAGAGTGTTAGTAAAGCGTCTGGAATGTTGCACCCGAGTACCAGGGGAGGAAAACTGAGACATATTTGAACACGTCTCCCGTTCACATGGTTGATCATACTCTGGGTTCCACATGCATGTTTTAGCTGAAGGAAGAATACCTTAAACCTGGAGAGTTGAGACCCGTGGAATGGGTACCATGCAATATGACTTCAAAGGGTCTTCATTTGCTCACCGAACCTCTCCAATCCTATCACTGCTGCGTTTATGCCCCTGTACACATGCTTGATTCTCTTTCGGAGACATAGCAATCCATAGGTTTTAAGATACTTACTAGTCAGGTACATTCTTAGGCGTTTAATATGGGGTGTTGAGTCCATTTCGTTGAGCAAGGAGTAGCTCTTGTCTATTCCATATTTGGCTTAAGGAACTTTATCTGTGCTCATTTCAATCTCTGGTTTTATGCAGCACCCCCACTCACCTTTACCCTTAAGCAAGAATAAGTTGGTTTTCTAAATTTGAGACCCTGTTCTGTTCTGTAATTCAGTTCCTGTGTAGCCAAGTTTACATTCCGTGTATTACTGATATCTTATGATGATTCTTTTTCTGTGTGACTTACTTCAGTTAGAATCATCATACCTGAATCCACTCATTGTGCTGCTAAGGGCCTGATGACACAGATTTCATTGCTGAGTGATATTGCTTTGTAAGTAAATACCACAACTTCTTTATCCATTTTTCACTTTCTGCGATGTTGAACTTGTACTGTAAACGAGGTTCTTGTAAACAGAGCCGTTCCAAACTTTGGGGTGGCTGTGTCTTTTTGATTTTAATTTCCCTAAGCTATAGGACCATAAGTGGAAGTGCCCTAGGTTCTGTTGCTTTGTTTTTTAGATGTTTCAGGAAACACCATACACTTCTCCCGAGTGGTTGTTGGCAATTTACATCCCGCCCATCAGCTTAACAAGGCTCCCAGTTCTCCATGGCCTGTCCTGCCTTTCTGGATTTTACACTTTTTTCAGATGGCCCTTTTGACCGGGGGGAAGTGAGACTTCATTGTAGTGCAGATTTCCTTTGCAAGCTTGCTTGGTTGGCCAAAAAGGGCGTATGCGTTTTTTCCTGAATATATTCAGGAAAAAACGCATACGCACTTTTTGGCCAAGTGCATCATTGTGGACGTTCTGCCTCTTTTCCTATGCTTTCAATGCAATTCCAGTCTACCTCCTGAAATCAGTTTCCTGCAATTCTGCCCCGCTTTCAAGTCCTCTTGGCAGCCTTACTTCAGTCTATTTTTGGACGATAGCTGTCATTTATAACTCTGCAGGTTTGTGAATTACAGTGCCCCTGAGCTCCTTTCTTCAACTCGCTTTCTTGTGAGCTGGCCGCAACACCGCAGGATGGCTTCAGGCCCTAATCTGGTTCCGGCCCGGCACGCTGAGCCTTTGGTTATTTCCTCTTCCTGGTGGGAAATGAGAGTTAAATTTGCCCGTCCAGACACCTCCAGCTAGTCTCTCATTGGTTCTCGCTATTCCTGTTCATCTTCCGCAGAAATTGCAAACTGGGCCAAACAGGAGGTTAAAGGCGCTGACTCTCCAAGTGGGGAGAGTGTTAGTAAAGCGTCTGGAATGTTGCACCCGAGTACCAGGGGAGGAAAACTGAGACATATTTGAACACGTCTCCCGTTCACATGGTTGATCATACTTGGGTTCACATGCATGTTTTAGCTGAAGGAAGAATACCTAAAACCTGGGTAGTTGAAACCCGTGAAATGGGTACCATGCAATATGACTTCAAAGGGTCTTCATTTGCTCACCGAACCTCTCCAATCCTATCACTGCTGCGTTTATGCCCCTGTACACATGCTTGATTCTCTTTCGGAGACATAGCAATCCATAGGTTTTAAGATACTTACTAGTCAGGTACATTCTTAGGCGTTTAATATGCGGTGTTGAGTCCATTTCGTTGAGCAAGGAGTAGCTCTTGTCTATTCCATATTTGGCTTAAGGAACTTTATCTGTGCTCATTTCAATCTCTGGTTTTATGCAGCACCCCAACTCACCTTTACCCTTAAGCAAGCATAAGTTGGTTTTCTAAATTTGAGACCCTGTTCTGTTCTGTAATTCAGTTCCTGTGTAGCCAAGTTTACATTCCGTGTATTACTGATATCTTATGATGTTTCTTTTTCTGTGTGACTTATTTCAGTTAGAATCATCATACCTGAATCCACTCATTGTGCTGCTAAGGGCCTGATGACACAGATTTCATTGCTGAGTGATATTGCTTTGTAAGTAAATACCACAACTTCTTTATCCATTTTTCACTTTCTGCGATGTTGAACTTGTACTGTAAACGAGGTTCTTGTAAACAGAGCCGTTCCAAACTTTGGGGTGGCTGTGTCTTTTTGATTTTAATTTCCCTAAGCTATAGGACCATAAGTGGAAGTGCCCTAGGTTCTGTTGCTTTGTTTTTTAGATGTTTCAGGAAACACCATACACTTCTCCCGAGTGGTTGTTGGCAATTTACATCCCGCCCATCAGCATAACAAGGCTCCCAGTTCTCCATGGCCTGTCCTGCCTTTCTGGATTTTACACTTTTTTCAGATGGCCCTTTTGACCGGGGGGAAGTGAGACTTCATTGTAGTGCAGATTTCCTTTGCAAGCTTGCTTGGTTGGCCAAAAAGTGCGTATGCGTTTTTTCCTGAATATATTCAGGAAAAAACGCATACGCCCTTTTTGGCCAAGTGCATCATTGTGGACGTTCTGCCTCTTTTCCTATGCTTTCAATGCAATTCCAGTCTACCTCCTGAAATCGGTTTCCTGCAATTCTGCCCCGCTTTCAAGTCCTCTTGGCAGCCTTACTTCAGTCTATTTTTGGACGATAGCTGTCATTTATAACTCTGCAGGTTTGTGAATTACAGTGCCCCTGAGCTCCTTTCTTCAACTTGCTTTCTTGTGACCTGGCCGCAACACCGCAGGATGGCTTCAGGCCCTAATCTGGTTCCGGCACGGCACGCTGAGCCTTTGGTTATTTCCTCTTCCTGGTGGGAAATGAGAGTTAAATTTGCCCGTCCAGACACCTCCAGCTAGTCTCTCATTGGTTCTCGCTATTCCTGTTCATCTTCCGCAGAAATTGCAAACTGGGCCAAACAGGAGGTTAAAGGCGCTGACTCTCCAAGTGGGGAGAATGTTAGTAAAGCGTCTGGAATGTTGCACCCGAGTACCAGGGGAGGAAAACTGAGACATATTTGAACACGTCTCCCGTTCACATGGTTGATCATACTTGGGTTCACATGCATGTTTTAGCTGAAGGAAGAATACCTAAAACCTGGGTAGTTGAAACCCGTGAAATGGGTACCATGCAATATGACTTCAAAGGGTCTTCATTTGCTCACCGAACCTCTCCAATCCTATCACTGCTGCGTTTATGCCCCTGTACACATGCTTGATTCTCTTTCAGAGACATAGCAATCCATAGGTTTTAAGATACTTACTAGTCAGGTACATTCTTAGGCGTTTAATATGCGGTGTTGAGTCCATTTCGTTGAGCAAGGAGTAGCTCTTGTCTATTCCATATTTGGCTTAAGGAACTTTATCTGTGCTCATTTCAATCTCTGGTTTTATGCAGCAACCCAACTCACCTTTCCCCTTAAGCAAGCATAAGTTGGTTTTCTAAATTTGAGAACCTTTTCTGTTTTGGAATTCAGTTCCTGTGTAGCCAAGTTTACATTCCGTGTATTACTGATATCTTATGATGTTTCTTTTTCTGTGTGACTTATTTCAGTTAGAATCATCGTACCTGAATCTACTCATTATGCTGCTACCGGCCTGATGACATAGATTTCATTGCTGAGTGATACTGCATTGTACTTAAGTACCACAAGTTCTTTATCCATTTTTCACTTTCTGCGATGTTGAACTTGTACTGTAAACGAGGTTCTTGTAAACAGAGCCGTTCCAAACTTTGGGGTGGCTGTGTCTTTTTGATTTTAATTTCCCTAAGCTATAGGACCATAAGTGGAAGTGCCCTAGGCTCTGTTGCTTTGTTTTTTAGATGTTTCAGGAAACACCATACACTTCTCCCTAGTGTCTGTTGGCAATTTACATCCCGCCCATCAGCATAACAAGGCTCCCAGTTCTCAATGGCCTGTTGCCTTTCTGGATTTTACACTTTTTTCACATGGCCCTTTTGACCGGGGGGAAGTGAGACTTCATTGTAGTGCAGATTTCCTTTGCAAGCTTGCTTGGTTGGCCAAAAAGGGCGTATGCGTTTTTTCCTGAATATATTCAGGAAAAAACGCATACGCCCTTTTTGGCCAAGTGCATCATTGTGGACGTTCTGCCTCTTTTCCTATGCTTTCAATGCAATTCCAGTCTACCTCCTGAAATCGGTTTCCTGCAATTCTGCCCCGCTTTCAAGTCCTCTTGGCAGCCTTACTTCAGTCTATTTTTGGACGATAGCTGTCATTTATAACTCTGCAGGTTTGTGAATTACAGTGCCCCTGAGCTCCTTTCTTCAACTCGCTTTCTTGTGACCTGGCCGCAACACCGCAGGATGGCTTCAGGCCCTAATCTGGTTCCGGCCCGGCATGCTGAGCCTTTGGTTAATTCCTCTTCCTGGTGGGAAATGAGAGTTAAATTTGCCCGTTCAGACACCTCCAGCTAGTCTCTCATTGGTTCTCGCTATTCCTGTTCATCTTCCGCAGAAATTGCAAACTGGGCCAAACAGGAGGTTAAAGGGACTGACTCTCCAAGTCGGGAGAGTGTTAGTAAAGCGTCTGGAATGTTGCACCCGAGTACCAGGGGAGGAAAACTGAGACATATTTGAACACGTCTCCCGTTCACATGGTTGATCATACTCTGGGTTCCACATGCATGTTTTAGCTGAAGGAAGAATACCTTAAACCTGGAGAGTTGAGACCCGTGGAATGGGTACCATGCAATATGACTTCAAAGGGTCTTCATTTGCTCACCGAACCTCTCCAATCCTATCACTGCTGCGTTTATGCCCCTGTACACATGCTTGATTCTCTTTCGGAGACATAGCAATCCATAGGTTTTAAGATACTTACTAGTCAGGTACATTCTTAGGCGTTTAATATGGGGTGTTGAGTCCATTTCGTTGAGCAAGGAGTAGCTCTTGTCTATTCCATATTTGGCTTAAGGAACTTTATCTGTGCTCATTTCAATCTCTGGTTTTATGCAGCACCCCCACTCACCTTTACCCTTAAGCAAGAATAAGTTGGTTTTCTAAATTTGAGACCCTGTTCTGTTCTGTAATTCAGTTCCTGTGTAGCCAAGTTTACATTCCGTGTATTACTGATATCTTATGATGATTCTTTTTCTGTGTGACTTACTTCAGTTAGAATCATCATACCTGAATCCACTCATTGTGCTGCTAAGGGCCTGATGACACAGATTTCATTGCTGAGTGATATTGCTTTGTAAGTAAATACCACAACTTCTTTATCCATTTTTCACTTTCTGCGATGTTGAACTTGTACTGTAAACGAGGTTCTTGTAAACAGAGCCGTTCCAAACTTTGGGGTGGCTGTGTCTTTTTGATTTTAATTTCCCTAAGCTATAGGACCATAAGTGGAAGTGCCCTAGGTTCTGTTGCTTTGTTTTTTAGATGTTTCAGGAAACACCATACACTTCTCCCGAGTGGTTGTTGGCAATTTACATCCCGCCCATCAGCTTAACAAGGCTCCCAGTTCTCCATGGCCTGTCCTGCCTTTCTGGATTTTACACTTTTTTCAGATGGCCCTTTTGACCGGGGGGAAGTGAGACTTCATTGTAGTGCAGATTTCCTTTGCAAGCTTGCTTGGTTGGCCAAAAAGGGCGTATGCGTTTTTTCCTGAATATATTCAGGAAAAAACGCATACGCACTTTTTGGCCAAGTGCATCATTGTGGACGTTCTGCCTCTTTTCCTATGCTTTCAATGCAATTCCAGTCTACCTCCTGAAATCAGTTTCCTGCAATTCTGCCCCGCTTTCAAGTCCTCTTGGCAGCCTTACTTCAGTCTATTTTTGGACGATAGCTGTCATTTATAACTCTGCAGGTTTGTGAATTACAGTGCCCCTGTGCTCCTTTCTTCAACTTGCTTTCTTTTGAGCTGGCCGCAACACCGCAGGATGGCTTCAGGCCCTAATCTGGTTCCGGTACGGCACGCTGAGCCTTTGGTTATTTCCTCTTCCTGGTGGGAAATGAGAGTTAAATTTGCCCGTCCAGACACCTCCAGCTAGCCTCTCATTGGTTCTCGCTATTCCTGTTCATCTTCCGCAGAAATTGCAAACTGGGCCAAACAGGAGGTTAAAGGCGCTGACTCTCCAAGTGGGGAGAGTGTTAGTAAAGCGTCTGGAATGTTGCACCCGAGTACCAGGGGAGGAAAACTGAGACATATTTGAACACGTCTCCCGTTCACATGGTTGATCATACTTGGGTTCACATGCATGTTTTAGCTGAAGGAAGAATACCTAAAACCTGGGTAGTTGAAACCCGTGAAATGGGTACCATGCAATATGACTTCAAAGGGTCTTCATTTGCTCACCGAACCTCTCCAATCCTATCACTGCTGCGTTTATGCCCCTGTACACATGCTTGATTCTCTTTCGGAGACATAGCAATCCATAGGTTTTAAGATACTTACTAGTCAGGTACATTCTTAGGCGTTTAATATGCGGTGTTGAGTCCATTTCGTTGAGCAAGGAGTAGCTCTTGTCTATTCCATATTTGGCTTAAGGAACTTTATCTGTGCTCATTTCAATCTCTGGTTTTATGCAGCAACCCAACTCACCTTTCCCCTTAAGCAAGCATAAGTTGGTTTTCTAAATTTGAGAACCTTTTCTGTTTTGGAATTCAGTTCCTGTGTAGCCAAGTTTACATTCCGTGTATTACTGATATCTTATGATGTTTCTTTTTCTGTGTGACTTATTTCAGTTAGAATCATCGTACCTGAATCTACTCATTATGCTGCTACGGGCCTGATGACATAGATTTCATTGCTGAGTGATACTGCATTGTACTTAAGTACCACAAGTTCTTTATCCATTTTTCACTTTCTGCGATGTTGAACTTGTACTGTAAACGAGGTTCTTGTAAACAGAGCCGTTCCAAACTTTGGGGTGGCTGTGTCTTTTTGATTTTAATTTCCCTAAGCTATAGGACCATAAGTGGAAGTGCCCTAGGCTCTGTTGCTTTGTTTTTTAGATGTTTCAGGAAACACCATACACTTCTCCCTAGTGTCTGTTGGCAATTTACATCCCGCCCATCAGCATAACAAGGCTCCCAGTTCTCAATGGCCTGTTGCCTTTCTGGATTTTACACTTTTTTCACATGGCCCTTTTGACCGGGGGGAAGTGAGACTTCATTGTAGTGCAGATTTCCTTTGCAAGCTTGCTTGGTTGGCCAAAAAGGGCGTATGCGTTTTTTCCTGAATATATTCAGGAAAAAACGCATACGCCCTTTTTGGCCAAGTGCATCATTGTGGACGTTCTGCCTCTTTTCCTATGCTTTCAATGCAATTCCAGTCTACCTCCTGAAATCGGTTTCCTGCAATTCTGCCCCGCTTTCAAGTCCTCTTGGCAGCCTTACTTCAGTCTATTTTTGGACGATAGCTGTCATTTATAACTCTGCAGGTTTGTGAATTACAGTGCCCCTGAGCTCCTTTCTTCAACTCGCTTTCTTGTGACCTGGCCGTAACACCGCAGGATGGCTTCAGGCCCTAATATGGTTCCGGCCCGGCATGCTGAGCCTTTGGTTAATTCCTCTACCTGGTGGGAAATGAGAGTTAAATTTGCCCGTTCAGACACCTCCAGCTAATCTCTCATTGGTTCTCGTATTCCTGTTCATCTTCCGCAGAAATTGCAAACTGGGCCAAACAGGAGGTTAAAGGGACTGACTCTCCAAGTCGGGAGAGTGTTAGTAAAGCGTCTGGAATGTTGCACCCGAGTACCAGGGGAGGAAAACTGAGACATATTTGAACACGTCTCCTGTTCACATGGTTGATCATACTCTGGGTGCCACATGCATGTTTTAGCTGAAGGAAGAATACCTTAAACCTGGAGAGTTGAGTCCCGTGGAATGGGTACCATTCAATATGACTTCAAAGGGTCTTCATTTGCTCACCGAACCTCTCCAATCCTATCACTGCTGCTTTTATGCCCCTGTACACATGCTTGATTCTCTTTCGGAGACATAGCAATCCATAGGTTTTAAGATGCTTACTAGTCAGGTACATTCTTAGGCGTTTAATATGGGGTGTTGAGTCCATTTCGTTGAGCAAGGAGTAGCTCTTGTCTATTCCATATTTGGCTTAAGGAACTTTATCTGTGCTCATTTCAATCTCTGGTTTTATGCAGCACCCCCACTCACCTTTACCCTTAAGCAAGAATAAGTTGGTTTTCTAAATTTGAGACCCTGTTCTGTTCTGTAATTCAGTTCCTGTGTAGCCAAGTTTACATTCCGTGTATTAGTGATATCTTATGATGTTTCTTTTTCTGTGTGACTTACTTCAGTTAGAATCATCATACCTGAATCCACTCATTGTGCTGCTAAGGGCCTGATGACACAGATTTCATTGCTGAGTGATATTGCTTTGTAAGTAAATACCACAACTTCTTTATCCATTTTTCACTTTCTGCGATGTTGAACTTGTACTGTAAACGAGGTTCTTGTAAACAGAGCCGTTCCAAACTTTGGGGTGGCTGTGTCTTTTTGATTTTAATTTCCCTAAGCTATAGGACCATAAGTGGAAGTGCCCTAGGTTCTGTTGCTTTGTTTTTTAGATGTTTCAGGAAACACCATACACTTCTCCCGAGTGGTTGTTGGCAATTTACATCCCGCCCATCAGCATAACAAGGCTCCCAGTTCTCCATGGCCTGTCCTGCCTTTCTGGATTTTACACTTTTTTCAGATGGCCCTTTTGACCGGGGGGAAGTGAGACTTCATTGTAGTGCAGATTTCCTTTGCAAGCTTGCTTGGTTGGCCAAAAAGGGCGTATGCGTTTTTTCCTGAATATATTCAGGAAAAAACGCATACGCCCTTTTTGGCCAAGTGCATCATTGTGGACGTTCTGCCTCTTTTCCTATGCTTTCAATGCAATTCCAGTCTACCTCCTGAAATCGGTTTCCTGCAATTCTGCCCCGCTTTCAAGTCCTCTTGGCAGCCTTACTTCAGTCTATTTTTGGACGATAGCTGTCATTTATAACTCTGCAGGTTTGTGAATTACAGTGCCCCTGAGCTCCTTTCTTCAACTCGCTTTCTTGTGACCTGGCCGCAACACCGCAGGATGGCTTCAGGCCCTAATCTGGTTCCGGCACGGCACGCTGAGCCTTTGGTTATTTCCTCTTCCTGGTGGGAAATGAGAGTTAAATTTGCCCGTCCAGACACCTCCAGCTAGTCTCTCATTGGTTCTCGCTATTCCTGTTCATCTTCCGCAGAAATTGCAAACTGGGCCAAACAGGAGGTTAAAGGCGCTGACTCTCCAAGTGGGGAGAGTGTTAGTAAAGCGTCTGGAATGTTGCACCCGAGTACCAGGGGAGGAAAACTGAGACATATTTGAACACGTCTCCCGTTCACATGGTTGATCATACTTGGGTTCACATGCATGTTTTAGCTGAAGGAAGAATACCTAAAACCTGGGTAGTTGAAACCCGTGAAATGGGTACCATGCAATATGACTTCAAAGGGTCTTCATTTGCTCACCGAACCTCTCCAATCCTATCACTGCTGCGTTTATGCCCCTGTACACATGCTTGATTCTCTTTCGGAGACATAGCAATCCATAGGTTTTAAGATACTTACTAGTCAGGTACATTCTTAGGCGTTTAATATGCGGTGTTGAGTCCATTTCGTTGAGCAAGGAGTAGCTCTTGTCTATTCCATATTTGGCTTAAGGAACTTTATCTGTGCTCATTTCAATCTCTGGTTTTATGCAGCACCCCAACTCACCTTTACCCTTAAGCAAGCATAAGTTGGTTTTCTAAATTTGAGACCCTGTTCTGTTCTGTAATTCAGTTCCTGTGTAGCCAAGTTTACATTCCGTGTATTACTGATATCTTATGATGTTTCTTTTTCTGTGTGACTTATTTCAGTTAGAATCATCATACCTGAATCCACTCATTGTGCTGCTAAGGGCCTGATGACACAGATTTCATTGCTGAGTGATATTGCTTTGTAAGTAAATACCACAACTTCTTTATCCATTTTTCACTTTCTGCGATGTTGAACTTGTACTGTAAACGAGGTTCTTGTAAACAGAGCCGTTCCAAACTTTGGGGTGGCTGTGTCTTTTTGATTTTAATTTCCCTAAGCTATAGGACCATAAGTGGAAGTGCCCTAGGTTCTGTTGCTTTGTTTTTTAGATGTTTCAAGAAACACCATACACTTCTCCCGAGTGGTTGTTGGCAATTTACATCCCGCCCATCAGCATAACAAGGCTCCCAGTTCTCCATGGCCTGTCCTGCCTTTCTGGATTTTACACTTTTTTCAGATGGCCCTTTTGACCGGGGGGAAGTGAGACTTCATTGTAGTGCAGATTTCCTTTGCAAGCTTGCTTGGTTGGCCAAAAAGTGCGTATGCGTTTTTTCCTGAATATATTCAGGAAAAAACGCATACGCCCTTTTTGGCCAAGTGCATCATTGTGGACGTTCTGCCTCTTTTCCTATGCTTTCAATGCAATTCCAGTCTACCTCCTGAAATCGGTTTCCTGCAATTCTGCCCCGCTTTCAAGTCCTCTTGGCAGCCTTACTTCAGTCTATTTTTGGACGATAGCTGTCATTTATAACTCTGCAGGTTTGTGAATTACAGTGCCCCTGAGCTCCTTTCTTCAACTTGCTTTCTTGTGACCTGGCCGCAACACCGCAGGATGGCTTCAGGCCCTAATCTGGTTCCGGCACGGCACGCTGAGCCTTTGGTTATTTCCTCTTCCTGGTGGGAAATGAGAGTTAAATTTGCCCGTCCAGACACCTCCAGCTAGTCTCTCATTGGTTCTCGCTATTCCTGTTCATCTTCCGCAGAAATTGCAAACTGGGCCAAACAGGAGGTTAAAGGCGCTGACTCTCCAAGTGGGGAGAGTGTTAGTAAAGCGTCTGGAATGTTGCACCCGAGTACCAGGGGAGGAAAACTGAGACATATTTGAACACGTCTCCCGTTCACATGGTTGATCATACTTGGGTTCACATGCATGTTTTAGCTGAAGGAAGAATACCTAAAACCTGGGTAGTTGAAACCCGTGAAATGGGTACCATGCAATATGACTTCAAAGGGTCTTCATTTGCTCACCGAACCTCTCCAATCCTATCACTGCTGCGTTTATGCCCCTGTACACATGCTTGATTCTCTTTCAGAGACATAGCAATCCATAGGTTTTAAGATACTTACTAGTCAGGTACATTCTTAGGCGTTTAATATGCGGTGTTGAGTCCATTTCGTTGAGCAAGGAGTAGCTCTTGTCTATTCCATATTTGACTTAAGGAACTTTATCTGTGCTCATTTCAATCTCTGGTTTTATGCAGCAACCCAACTCACCTTTCCCCTTAAGCAAGCATAAGTTGGTTTTCTAAATTTGAGAACCTTTTCTGTTTTGGAATTCAGTTCCTGTGTAGCCAAGTTTACATTCCGTGTATTACTGATATCTTATGATGTTTCTTTTTCTGTGTGACTTATTTCAGTTAGAATCATCGTACCTGAATCTACTCATTATGCTGCTACCGGCCTGATGACATAGATTTCATTGCTGAGTGATACTGCATTGTACTTAAGTACCACAAGTTCTTTATCCATTTTCCACTTTCTGCGATGTTGAACTTGTACTGTAAACGAGGTTCTTGTAAACAGAGCCGTTCCAAACTTTGGGGTGGCTGTGTCTTTTTGATTTTAATTTCCCTAAGCTATAGGACCATAAGTGGAAGTGCCCTAGGCTCTGTTGCTTTGTTTTTTAGATGTTTCAGGAAACACCATACACTTCTCCCTAGTGTCTGTTGGCAATTTACATCCCGCCCATCAGCATAACAAGGCTCCCAGTTCTCAATGGCCTGTTGCCTTTCTGGATTTTACACTTTTTTCACATGGCCCTTTTGACCGGGGGGAAGTGAGACTTCATTGTAGTGCAGATTTCCTTTGCAAGCTTGCTTGGTTGGCCAAAAAGGGCGTATGCGTTTTTTCCTGAATATATTCAGGAAAAAACGCATACGCCCTTTTTGGCCAAGTGCATCATTGTGGACGTTCTGCCTCTTTTCCTATGCTTTCAATGCAATTCCAGTCTACCTCCTGAAATCGGTTTCCTGCAATTCTGCCCCGCTTTCAAGTCCTCTTGGCAGCCTTACTTCAGTCTATTTTTGGACGATAGCTGTCATTTATAACTCTGCAGGTTTGTGAATTACAGTGCCCCTGAGCTCCTTTCTTCAACTCGCTTTCTTGTGACCTGGCCGTAACACCGCAGGATGGCTTCAGGCCCTAATCTGGTTCCGGCCCGGCATGCTGAGCCTTTGGTTAATTCCTCTTCCTGGTGGGAAATGAGAGTTAAATTTGCCCGTTCAGACACCTCCAGCTAGTCTCTCATTGGTTCTCGCTATTCCTGTTCATCTTCCGCAGAAATTGCAAACTGGGCCAAACAGGAGGTTAAAGGGACTGACTCTCCAAGTCGGGAGAGTGTTAGTAAAGCGTCTGGAATGTTGCACCCGAGTACCAGGGGAGGAAAACTGAGACATATTTGAACACGTCTCCCGTTCACATGGTTGATCATACTCTGGGTTCCACATGCATGTTTTAGCTGAAGGAAGAATACCTTAAACCTGGAGAGTTGAGACCCGTGGAATGGGTACCATGCAATATGACTTCAAAGGGTCTTCATTTGCTCACCGAACCTCTCCAATCCTATCACTGCTGCGTTTATGCCCCTGTACACATGCTTGATTCTCTTTCGGAGACATAGCAATCCATAGGTTTTAAGATACTTACTAGTCAGGTACATTCTTAGGCGTTTAATATGGGGTGTTGAGTCCATTTCGTTGAGCAAGGAGTAGCTCTTGTCTATTCCATATTTGGCTTAAGGAACTTTATCTGTGCTCATTTCAATCTCTGGTTTTATGCAGCACCCCCACTCACCTTTACCCTTAAGCAAGAATAAGTTGGTTTTCTAAATTTGAGACCCTGTTCTGTTCTGTAATTCAGTTCCTGTGTAGCCAAGTTTACATTCCGTGTATTACTGATATCTTATGATGATTCTTTTTCTGTGTGACTTACTTCAGTTAGAATCATCATACCTGAATCCACTCATTGTGCTGCTAAGGGCCTGATGACACAGATTTCATTGCTGAGTGATATTGCTTTGTAAGTAAATACCACAACTTCTTTATCCATTTTTCACTTTCTGCGATGTTGAACTTGTACTGTAAACGAGGTTCTTGTAAACAGAGCCGTTCCAAACTTTGGGGTGGCTGTGTCTTTTTGATTTTAATTTCCCTAAGCTATAGGACCATAAGTGGAAGTGCCCTAGGTTCTGTTGCTTTGTTTTTTAGATGTTTCAGGAAACACCATACACTTCTCCCGAGTGGTTGTTGGCAATTTACATCCCGCCCATCAGCTTAACAAGGCTCCCAGTTCTCCATGGCCTGTCCTGCCTTTCTGGATTTTACACTTTTTTCAGATGGCCCTTTTGACCGGGGGGAAGTGAGACTTCATTGTAGTGCAGATTTCCTTTGCAAGCTTGCTTGGTTGGCCAAAAAGGGCGTATGCGTTTTTTCCTGAATATATTCAGGAAAAAACGCATACGCCCTTTTTGGCCAAGTGCATCATTGTGGACGTTCTGCCTCTTTTCCTATGCTTTCAATGCAATTCCAGTCTACCTCCTGAAATCAGTTTCCTGCAATTCTGCCCCGCTTTCAAGTCCTCTTGGCAGCCTTACTTCAGTCTATTTTTGGACGATAGCTGTCATTTATAACTCTGCAGGTTTGTGAATTACAGTGCCCCTGTGCTCCTTTCTTCAACTTGCTTTCTTTTGAGCTGGCCGCAACACCGCAGGATGGCTTCAGGCCCTAATCTGGTTCCGGCACGGCACGCTGAGCCTTTGGTTATTTCCTCTTCCTGGTGGGAAATGAGAGTTAAATTTGCCCGTCCAGACACCTCCAGCTAGTCTCTCATTGGTTCTCGCTATTCCTGTTCATCTTCCGCAGAAATTGCAAACTGGGCCAAACAGGAGGTTAAAGGCGCTGACTCTCCAAGTGGGGAGAATGTTAGTAAAGCGTCTGGAATGTTGCACCCGAGTACCAGGGGAGGAAAACTGAGACATATTTGAACACGTCTCCCGTTCACATGGTTGATCATACTTGGGTTCACATGCATGTTTTAGCTGAAGGAAGAATACCTAAAACCTGGGTAGTTGAAACCCGTGAAATGGGTACCATGCAATATGACCTCAAAGGGTCTTCATTTGCTCACCGAACCTCTCCAATCCTATCACTGCTGCGTTTATGCCCCTGTACACATGCTTGATTCTCTTTCAGAGACATAGCAATCCATAGGTTTTAAGATACTTACTAGTCAGGTACATTCTTAGGCGTTTAATATGCGGTGTTGAGTCCATTTCGTTGAGCAAGGAGTAGCTCTTGTCTATTCCATATTTGGCTTAAGGAACTTTATCTGTGCTCATTTCAATCTCTGGTTTTATGCAGCAACCCAACTCACCTTTCCCCTTAAGCAAGCATAAGTTGGTTTTCTAAATTTGAGAACCTTTTCTGTTTTGGAATTCAGTTCCTGTGTAGCCAAGTTTACATTCCGTGTATTACTGATATCTTATGATGTTTCTTTTTCTGTGTGACTTATTTCAGTTAGAATCATCGTACCTGAATCTACTCATTATGCTGCTACCGGCCTGATGACATAGATTTCATTGCTGAGTGATACTGCATTGTACTTAAGTACCACAAGTTCTTTATCCATTTTTCACTTTCTGCGATGTTGAACTTGTACTGTAAACGAGGTTCTTGTAAACAGAGCCGTTCCAAACTTTGGGGTGGCTGTGTCTTTTTGATTTTAATTTCCCTAAGCTATAGGACCATAAGTGGAAGTGCCCTAGGCTCTGTTGCTTTGTTTTTTAGATGTTTCAGGAAACACCATACACTTCTCCCTAGTGTCTGTTGGCAATTTACATCCCGCCCATCAGCATAACAAGGCTCCCAGTTCTCAATGGCCTGTTGCCTTTCTGGATTTTACACTTTTTTCACATGGCCCTTTTGACCGGGGGGAAGTGAGACTTCATTGTAGTGCAGATTTCCTTTGCAAGCTTGCTTGGTTGGCCAAAAAGGGCGTATGCGTTTTTTCCTGAATATATTCAGGAAAAAACGCATACGCCCTTTTTGGCCAAGTGCATCATTGTGGACGTTCTGCCTCTTTTCCTATGCTTTCAATGCAATTCCAGTCTACCTCCTGAAATCGGTTTCCTGCAATTCTGCCCCGCTTTCAAGTCCTCTTGGCAGCCTTACTTCAGTCTATTTTTGGACGATAGCTGTCATTTATAACTCTGCAGGTTTGTGAATTACAGTGCCCCTGAGCTCCTTTCTTCAACTCGCTTTCTTGTGACCTGGCCGTAACACCGCAGGATGGCTTCAGGCCCTAATATGGTTCCGGCCCGGCATGCTGAGCCTTTGGTTAATTCCTCTACCTGGTGGGAAATGAGAGTTAAATTTGCCCGTTCAGACACCTCCAGCTAATCTCTCATTGGTTCTCGCTATTCCTGTTCATCTTCCGCAGAAATTGCAAACTGGGCCAAACAGGAGGTTAAAGGGACTGACTCTCCAAGTCGGGAGAGTGTTAGTAAAGCGTCTGGAATGTTGCACCCGAGTACCAGGGGAGGAAAACTGAGACATATTTGAACACGTCTCCTGTTCACATGGTTGATCATACTCTGGGTGCCACATGCATGTTTTAGCTGAAGGAAGAATACCTTAAACCTGGAGAGTTGAGTCCCGTGGAATGGGTACCATTCAATATGACTTCAAAGGGTCTTCATTTGCTCACCGAACCTCTCCAATCCTATCACTGCTGCTTTTATGCCCCTGTACACATGCTTGATTCTCTTTCGGAGACATAGCAATCCATAGGTTTTAAGATGCTTACTAGTCAGGTACATTCTTAGGCGTTTAATATGGGGTGTTGAGTCCATTTCGTTGAGCAAGGAGTAGCTCTTGTCTATTCCATATTTGGCTTAAGGAACTTTATCTGTGCTCATTTCAATCTCTGGTTTTATGCAGCACCCCCACTCACCTTTACCCTTAAGCAAGAATAAGTTGGTTTTCTAAATTTGAGACCCTGTTCTGTTCTGTAATTCAGTTCCTGTGTAGCCAAGTTTACATTCCGTGTATTAGTGATATCTTATGATGTTTCTTTTTCTGTGTGACTTACTTCAGTTAGAATCATCATACCTGAATCCACTCATTGTGCTGCTAAGGGCCTGATGACACAGATTTCATTGCTGAGTGATATTGCTTTGTAAGTAAATACCACAACTTCTTTATCCATTTTTCACTTTCTGCGATGTTGAACTTGTACTGTAAACGAGGTTCTTGTAAACAGAGCCGTTCCAAACTTTGGGGTGGCTGTGTCTTTTTGATTTTAATTTCCCTAAGCTATAGGACCATAAGTGGACGTGCCCTAGGCTCTGTTGCTTTGTTTTTTAGATGTTTCAGGAAACACCATACACTTCTCCCGAGTGGTTGTTGGCAATTTACATCCCGCCCATCAGCATAACAAGGCTCCCAGTTCTCCATGGCCTGTCCTGCCTTTCTGGATTTTACACTTTTTTCACATGGCCGTTTTGACCGGGGGGAAGTGAGACTTCATTGTAGTGCAGATTTCCTTTGCAAGCTTGCTTGGTTGGCCAAAAAGGGCGTATGCGTTTTTTCCTGAATATATTCAGGAAAAAACGCATACGCCCTTTTTGGCCAAGTGCATCATTGTGGACGTTCTGCCGCTTTTCCTATGCTTTCAATGCAATTCCAGTCTACCTCCTGAAATCGGTTTCCTGCAATTCTGCCCCGCTTTCAAGTCCTCTTGGCAGCCTTACTTCAGTCTATTTTTGGACGATAGCTGTCATTTATAACTCTGCAGGTTTGTGAATTACAGTGCCCCTGAGCTCCTTTCTTCAACTTGCTTTCTTGTGACCTGGCCGCAACACCGCAGGATGGCTTCAGGCCCTAATTTGGTTCCGGCCCGAAATGCTGAGCCTTTGGTTATTTCCTCTTCCTGGTGGGAAATGAGAGTTAAATTTGCCCGTCCAGACACCTCCAGCTAGCCTCTCATTGGTTCTCGCTATTCCTGTTCATCTTCCGCAGAAATTGCAAACTGGGCCAAACAGGAGGTTAAAGGGACTGACTCTCCAAGTGGGGAGAGTGTTAGTAAAGCGTCTGGAATGTTGCACCTGAGTACCAGGGGAGGAAAACTGAGACATATTTGAACACGTCTCCTGATCACATGGTTGATCATACTCTAGGTTCCACATGCATGTTTTAGCTGAAGGAAGAATACCTTAAACCTGGGTAGTTGAAACCCGTGGAATGGGTACCATGCAATATGACTTCAAAGGGTCTTCATTTGCTCACCGAACCTCTCCAATCCTATCACTGCTGCGTTTATGCCCCTGTACACATGCTTGATTCTCTTTCGGAGACATAGCAATCCATAGGTTTTAAGATACTTACTAGTCAGGTACATTCTTAGGCGTTTAATATGGGGTGTTGAGTCCATTTCGTTGAGCAAGGAGTAGCTCTTGTCTATTCCATATTTGGCTTAAGGAACTTTATCTGTGCTCATTTCAATCTCTGGTTTTATGCAGCACCCCCACTCACCTTTACCCTTAAGCAAGAATAAGTTGGTTTTCTAAATTTGAGACCCTGTTCTGTTCTGTAATTCAGTTCCTGTGTAGCCAAGTTTACATTCCGTGTATTAGTGATATCTTATGATGTTTCTTTTTCTGTGTGACTTACTTCAGTTAGAATCATCATACCTGAATCCACTCATTGTGCTGCTAAGGGCCTGATGACACAGATTTCATTGCTGAGTGATATTGCTTTGTAAGTAATAACCACAACTTCTTTATCCATTTTTCACTTTCTGCGATGTTGAACTTGTACTGTAAACGAGGTTCTTGTAAACAGAGCCGTTCCAAACTTTGGGGTGGCTGTGTCTTTTTGATTTTAATTTCCCTAAGCTATAGGACCATAAGTGGAAGTGCCCTAGGCTCTGTTGCTTTGTTTTTTAGATGTTTCAGGAAACACCATACACTTCTCCCGAGTGTCTGTTGGCAATTTACATCCCGCCCATCAGCATAACAAGGCTCCCAGTTCTCCATGGCCTGTCCTGCCTTTCTGTATTTTACACTTTTTTCAGATGGCCCTTTTGACCGGGGGGAAGTGAGACTTCATTGTAGTGCAGATTTCCTTTGCAAGCTTGCTTGGTTGGCCAAAAAGGGCGTATGCGTTTTTTCCTGAATATATTCAGGAAAAAACGCATACGCCCTTTTTGGCCAAGTGCATCATTGTGGACGTTCTGCCTCTTTTCCTATGCTTTCAATGCAATTCCAGTCTACCTCCTGAAATCGGTTTCCTGCAATTCTGCCCCGCTTTCAAGTCCTCTTGGCAGCCTTACTTCAGTATATTTTTGGACGATAGCTGTCATTTATAACTCTGCAGGTTTGTGAATTACAGTGCCCCTGAGCTCCTTTGTTCAACTCGCTTTCTTTTGAGCTGGCCGCAACACCGCAGGATGGCTTCAGGCCCTAATCTGGTTCCGGCCCGGCACGCTGAGCCTTTGGTTATTTCCTCTTCCTGGTGGGAAATGAGAATTAAATTTGCCCGTCCAGACACCTCCAGCTAGCCCCTCATTGGTTCTCGCTATTCCTGTTCATCTTCCGCAGAAATTGCAAACTGGGCCAAACAGGAGGTTAAAGGCGCTGACTCTCCAAGTGGGGAGAGTGTTAGTAAAGCGTCTGGAATGTTGCACCCGAGTACCAGGGGAGGAAAACTGAGACATATTTGAACACGTCTCCCGTTCACATGGTTGATCATACTTGGGTTCCACATGCATGTTTTAGCTGAAGGAAGAATACCTTAAACCTGGAGAGTTGAGACCCGTGGAATGGGTACCATGCAATATGACTTCAAAGGGTCTTCATTTGCTCACCGAACCTCTCCAATCCGATCACTGCTGCGTTAATGCCCCTGTACACATGCTTGATTCTCTTTCGGAGACATAGCAATCCATAGGTTTTAAGATACTTACTAGTCAGGTACATTCTTAGGCGTTTAATATGCGGTGTTGAGTCCATTTCGTTGAGCAAGGAGTAGCTCTTGTCTATTCCATATTTGGCTTAAGGAACATTATCTGTGCTCATTTCAATCTCTGGTTTTATGCAGCAACCCAACTCACCTTTCCCCTTAAGCAAGCATAAGTTGGTTTTCTAAATTTGAGACCCTGTTCTGTTTTGGAATTCAGTTCCTGTGTAGCCAAGTTTACATTCCGTGTATTAGGGATATCTTATGATGTTTCTTTTTCTGTGTGACTTATTTCAGTTAGAATCATCGTACCTCAATCTACTCTTTATGCTGCTACGGGCCTGATGACATAGATATCATTGCTGAGTGATACTGCATTGTACGTAAGTATCACAAGTTCTTTATCCATTTTTCACTTTCTGCGATGTTGAACTTGTACTGTAAACAAGGTTCTTGTAAACAGAGCCGTTCCAAACTTTGGGGTGGCTGTGTCTTTTTGATTTTAATTTCCCTAAGCTATAGGACCATAAGTGGAAGTGCCCTAGGTTCTGTTGCTTTGTTTTTTAGATGTTTCAGGAAACACCATACACTTCTCCCGAGTGGTTGTTGGCAATTTACATCCCGCCCATCAGCATAAGAAGGGTCACAGTTCTCCATGGCCTGTTGCCTTTCTGGATTTTACACTTTTTTCAGATGGCCCTTTTGACCGTGGGGAAGTGAGACTTCATTGTAGTGCAGATTTCCTTTGCAAGCTTGCTTGGTTGGCCAAAAAGGGCGTATGCTTTTTTTCCTGAATATATTCAGGAAAAAACGCATACGCCCTTTTTGGCCAAGTGCATCATTGTGGACGTTCTGCCTCTTTTCCTATGCTTTCAATGCAATTCCAGTCTACCTCCTGAAATCGGTTTCCTGCAATTCTGCCCCGCTTTCAAGTCCTCTTGGCAGCCTTACTTCAGTCTATTTTTGGACGATAGCTGTCATTTATAACTCTGCAGGTTTGTGAATTACAGTGCCCCTGAGCTCCTTTCTTCAACTCGCTTTCTTGTGACCTGGCCGCAACACCGCAGGATGGCTTCAGGCCCTAATCTGGTTCCGGCACGGCACGCTGAGCCTTTGGTTATTTCCTCTTCCTGGTGGGAAATGAGAGTTAAATTTGCCCGTCCAGACACCTCCAGCTAGTCTCTCATTGGTTCTCGCTATTCCTGTTCATCTTCCGCAGAAATTGCAAACTGGGCCAAACAGGAGGTTAAAGGGACTGACTCTCCAAGTCGGGAGAGTGTTAGTAAAGCATCTGGAATGTTGCACCCGAGTACCAGGGTACGAAAACTGAGACATATTTGAACACGTCTCCCGATCACATGGTTGATCATACTCTAGGTTCCACATGCATGTTTTAGCTGAAGGAAGAATACCTTAAACCTGGGTAGTTGAAACCCGTGGAATGGGTACCATGCAATATGACTTCAAAGGGTCTTCATTTGCTCACCGAACCTCTCCAATCCTATCACTGCTGCGTTTATGCCCCTGTACACATGCTTGATTCTCTTTCAGAGACATAGCAATCCATAGGTTTTAAGATACTTACTAGTCAGGTACATTCTTAGGCGTTTAATAGGCGGTGTTGAGTCCATTTCGTTGAGCAAGGAGTAGTTCTTGTCTATTCCATATTTGACTTAAGGAACTTTATCTGTGCTCATTTCAATCTCTGGTTTTATGCAGCACCCCAACTCACCTTTACCCTTAAGCAAGCATAAGTTGGTTTTCTAAATTTGAGTCCATGTTCTGTTCTGTAATTCAGTTCCTGTGTAGCCAAGTTTACATTCCGTGTACTACTGATATCTTATGATGTTTCTTTTTCTGTGTGACTTACTTCAGTTAGAATCATCATACCTGAATCCACTCATTGTGCTGCTAAGGGCCTGATGACACAGATTTCATTGCTGTGTGATATTGCTTTGTAAGTAAATACCACAACTTCTTTATCCATTTTTCACTTTCTGCGATGTTGAACTTGTACTGTAAACGAGGTTCTTGTAAACAGAGCCGTTCCAAACTTTGGGGTGGCTGTGTCTTTTTGATTTTAATTTCCCTAAGCTATAGGACCATAAGTGGAAGTGCCCTAGGTTCTGTTGCTTTGTTTTTTAGATGTTTCAGGAAACACCATACACTTCTCCCGAGTGGTTGTTGGCAATTTACATCCCGCCCATCAGCATAACAAGGCTCCCAGTTCTCCATGGCCTGTCCTGCATTTCTGGATTTTACACTTTTTTCAGATGGCCCTTTTGACCGGGGGGAAGTGAGACTTCATTGTAGTGCAGATTTCCTTTGCAAGCTTGCTTGGTTGGCCAAAAAGGGCGTATGCGTTTTTTCCTGAATATATTCAGGAAAAAACGCATACGCCCTTTTTGGCCAAGTGCATCATTGTGGACGTTCTGCCTCTTTTCCTATTCTTTCAATACAATTCCAGTCTACCTCCTGAAATCGGTTTCCTGCCATTCTGCCCTGCTTTCAAGTCCTCTTGGCAGCCTTACTTCAGTCTATTTTTGGACGATAGCTGTCATTTATAACTCTGCAGGTTTGTGAATTACAGTGCCCCTGAGCTCCTTTCTTCAACTCGCTTTCTTTTGAGCTGGCCGCAACACCGCAGGATGGCTTCAGGCCCTAATCTGGTTCCGGCACGGCACGCTGAGCCTTTGGTTAATTCGTCTTCCTGGTGGGAAATGAGAGTTAAATTTGCCCGTCCAGACACCTCCAGCTAGCCTCTCATTGGTTCTCGCTATTCCTGTTCATCTTCCGCAGAAATTGCAAACTGGGCCAAACAGGAGGTTAAAGGGACTGACTCTCCAAGTCGGGAGAGTGTTAGTAAAGCGTCTGGAATGTTGCACCCGAGTACCAGGGTACGAAAACTGAGACATATTTGAACACGTCTCCCGATCACATGGTTGATCATACTCTAGGTTCCACATGCATGTTTTAGCTGAAGGAAGAATAACTTAAACCTGGGTAGTTGAAACCCGTGGAATGGGTACCATGCAATATGACTTCAAAGGGTCTTCATTTGCTCACCGAACCTCTCCAATCCTATCACTGCTGCGTTTATGCCCCTGTACACATGCTTGATTCTCTTTCGGAGACATAGCAATCCATAGGTTTTAAGATACTTACTAGTCAGGTACATTCTTAGGCGTTTAATATGCGGTGTTGAGTCCATTTCGTTGAGCAAGGAGTAGCTCTTGTCTATTCCATATTTGACTTAAGGAACTTTATCTGTGCTCATTTCAATCTCTGGTTTTATGCAGCACCCCAACTCACCTTTACCCTTAAGCAAGCATAAGTTGGTTTTCTAAATTTGAGTCCCTGTTCTGTTCTGTAATTCAGTTCCTGTATAGCCAAGTTTACATTCCGTGTATTACTGATATCTTATGATGTTTCTTTTTCTGTGTGACTTACTTCAGTTAGAATCATCATACCTGAATCCACTCATTGTGCTGCTAAGGGCCTGATGACACAGATTTCATTGCTGAGTGATATTGCTTTGTAAGTAAATACCACAACTTCTTTATCCATTTTTCACTTTCTGCGATGTTGAACTTGTACTGTAAACGACGTTCTTGTAAACAGAGCCGTTCCAAACTTTGGGGTGGCTGTGTCTTTTTGATTTTAATTTCCCTAAGCTATAGGACCATAAGTGGAAGTGCCCTAGGTTCTGTTGCTTTGTTTTTTAGATGTTTCAGGAAACACCATACACTTCTCCCGAGTGGTTGTTGGCAATTTACATCCCGCCCATCAGCATAACAAGGCTCCCAGTTCTCCATGGCCTGTCCTGCCTTTCTGGATTTTACACTTTTTTCAGATGGCCCTTTTGACCGGGGGGAAGTGAGACTTCATTGTAGTGCAGATTTCCTTTGCAAGCTTGCTTGGTTGGCCAAAAAGGGCGTATGCGTTTTTTCCTGAATATATTCAGGAAAAAACGCATACGCCCTTTTTGGCCAAGTGCATCATTGTGGACGTTCTGCCTCTTTTCCTATGCTTTCAATGCAATTCCAGTCTACCTCCTGAAATCGGTTTCCTGCAATTCTGCCCCGCTTTCAAGTCCTCTTGGCAGCCTTACTTCAGTCTATTTTTGGACGATAGCTGTCATTTATAACTCTGCAGGTTTGTGAATTACAGTGCCCCTGAGCTCCTTTCTTCAACTCGCTTTCTTGTGACCTGGCTGCAACACCGCAGGGTGTCTTCAGGCCCTAATCTGTTTCCGGTACGGCACGCTGAGCCTTTGGTTATTTCCTCTTCCTGGTGGGAAATGAGAGTTAAATTTGCCCGTCCAGACACCTCCAGCTAGCCTCTCATTGGTTCTCGCTATTCCTGTTCATCTTCCGCAGAAATTGCAAACTGGGCCAAACAGGAGGTTAAAGGCGCTGACTCTCCAAGTGGGGAGAGTGTTAGTAAAGCGTCTGGAATGTTGCACCCGAGTACCAGGGGAGGAAAACTGAGACATATTTGAACACGTCTCCCGTTCACATGGTTGATCATACTTGGGTTCCACATGCATGTTTTAGCTGAAGGAAGAATACCTTAAACCTGGAGAGTTGAGACCCGTGGAATGGGTACCATGCAATATGACTTCAAAGGGTCTTCATTTGCTCACCGAACCTCTCCAATCCTATCACTGCTGCGTTTATGCCCCTGTACACACGCTTGATTCTCTTTTGGAGACATAGCAATCCATAGGTTTTAAGATACTTACTAGTCAGGTACATTCTTAGGGGTTTAATATGCGGTTTTGAGTCCATTTCATTGAGCAAGGAGTAGCTCTTGTCTATTCCATATTTGGCTTAAGGAACTTTATCTGTGCTCATTTCAATCTCTGGTTTTATGCAGCACCCCTACTCACCTTTACCCTTAAGCAAGCATAAGTTGGTTTTCTAAATTTGAGACCCTGTTCTGTTCTGGAATGCAGTTCCTGTGTAGCCAAGTTTACATTCCGTGTATTACTGATATCTTATGATGTTTCTTTTTCTGTGTGACTTATTTCAGTTAGAATCATCGTACCTGAATCCACTCATTATGGTGCTACGGGCCTGATGACATAGATTTCATTGCTGAGTGATACTGCATTGTACGTAAGTACCACAAGTTCTTTATCCATTTTTCACTTTCTGTGATATTGAACTTGTATGGTAAACGAGGTTCTTGTAAACGGAGGCGTCCCAAACTTTGGGGTGGCTGTGTCTTTTTGATTTTAATTTCCCTAAGCTATAGGACCATAAGTGGCAGTGCCCTAGGCTCTGTTGCTTTGTTTTTTAGATGTTTCAGGAAACACCATACACTTCTCCCGAGTGTCTGTTGGCAATTTACATCCCGCCCATCAGCATAACAAGGCTCCCAGTTCTCCATGGCCTGTCCTGCCTTTCTGGATTTTACACTTTTTTCAGATGGCCCTTTTGACCGGGGGGAAGTGAGACTTCATTGTAGTGCAGATTTCCTTTGCAAGCTTGCTTGGTTGGCCAAAAAGGGTGTATGCGTTTTTTTCTGAATATATTCAGGAAAAAACGCATACGCCCTTTTTGGCCAAGTGCATCATTGTGGACGTTCTGCCTCTTTTCCTATTCTTTCAATGCAATTCCAGTCTACCTCCTGAAATCGGTTTCCTGCCATTCTGCCCTGCTTTCAAGTCCTCTTGGCAGCCTTACTTCAGTCTATTTTTGGACGATAGCTGTCATTTATAACTGTGCAGGTTTGTGAATTACAGTGCCCCTGAGCTCCTTTCTTCAACTCGCTTTCTTTTGAGCTGGCCGCAACACCGCAGGATGGCTTCAGGCCCTAATCTGGTTCCGGCACGGCACGCTGAGCCTTTGGTTAATTCGTCTTCCTGGTGGGAAATGAGAGTTAAATTTGCCCGTCCAGACACCTCCAGCTAGCCTCTCATTGGTTCTCGCTATTCCTGTTCATCTTCCGCAGAAATTGCAAACTGGGCCAAACAGGAGGTTAAAGGGACTGACTCTCCAAGTCGGGAGAGTGTTAGTAAAGCGTCTGGAATGTTGCACCCGAGTACCAGGGTACGAAAACTGAGACATATTTGAACACGTCTCCCGATCACATGGTTGATCATACTCTAGGTTCCACATGCATGTTTTAGCTGAAGTAAGAATAACTTAAACCTGGGTAGTTGAAACCCGTGGAATGGGTACCATGCAATATGACTTCAAAGGGTCTTCATTTGCTCACCGAACCTCTCCAATCCTATCACTGCTGCGTTTATGCCCCTGTACACATGCTTGATTCTCTTTCGGAGACATAGCAATCCATAGGTTTTAAGATACTTACTAGTCAGGTACATTCTTAGGCGTTTAATATGCGGTGTTGAGTCCATTTCGTTGAGCAAGGAGTAGCTCTTGTCTATTCCATATTTGACTTAAGGAACTTTATCTGTGCTCATTTCAATCTCTGGTTTTATGCAGCACCCCAACTCACCTTTACCCTTAAGCAAGCATAAGTTGGTTTTCTAAATTTGAGTCCCTGTTCTGTTCTGTAATTCAGTTCCTGTGTAGCCAAGTTTACATTCCGTGTATTACTGATATCTTATGATGTTTCTTTTTCTGTGTGACTTACTTCAGTTAGAATCATCATACCTGAATCCACTCATTGTGCTGCTAAGGGCCTGATGACACAGATTTCATTGCTGAGTGATATTGCTTTGTAAGTAAATACCACAACTTCTTTATCCATTTTTCACTTTCTGCGATGTTGAACTTGTACTGTAAACGAGGTTCTTGTAAACAGAGCCGTTCCAAACTTTGGGGTGGCTGTGTCTTTTTGATTTTAATTTCCCTAAGCTATAGGACCATAAGTGGAAGTGCCCTAGGTTCTGTTGCTTTCTTTTTTACATGTTTCAGGAAACACCATACACTTCTCCCGAGTGGTTGTTGGCAATTTACATCCCGCCCATCAGCATAACAAGGCTCCCAGTTCTCCATGGCCTGTCCTGCCTTTCTGGATTTTACACTTTTTTCAGATGGCCCTTTTGACCGGGGGGAAGTGAGACTTCATTGTAGTGCACATTTCCTTTGCAAGCTTGCTTGGTTGGCCAAAAAGGGCGTATGCGTTTTTTCCTGAATATATTCAGGAAAAAACGCATACGCCCTTTTTGGCCAAGTGCATCATTGTGGACGTTCTGCCTCTTTTCCTATGCTTTCAATGCAATTCCAGTCTACCTCCTGAAATCGGTTTCCTGCAATTCTGCCCCGCTTTCAAGTCCTCTTGGCAGCCTTACTTCAGTCTATTTTTGGACGATAGCTGTCATTTATAACTCTGCAGGTTTGTGAATTACAGTGCCCCTGAGCTCCTTTCTTCAACTCGCTTTCTTGTGACCTGGCTGCAACACCGCAGGATGTCTTCAGGCCCTAATCTGGTTCCGGTACGGCACGCTGAGCCTTTGGTTATTTCCTCTTCCTGGTGGGAAATGAGAGTTAAATTTGCCCGTCCAGACACCTCCAGCTAGCCTCTCATTGGTTCTCGCTATTCCTGTTCATCTTCCGCAGAAATTGCAAACTGGGCCAAACAGGAGGTTAAAGGCGCTGACTCTCCAAGTGGGGAGAGTGTTAGTAAAGCGTCTGGAATGTTGCACCCGAGTACCA
The DNA here is from genome assembly GCF_949987515.2 of Delphinus delphis. Lineage (NCBI taxonomy): Eukaryota > Metazoa > Chordata > Mammalia > Artiodactyla > Delphinidae > Delphinus > Delphinus delphis. The sequence continues at coordinate 1,383,708 of NW_027192663.1, read as the reverse complement.
GGGGAGGAAAACTGAGACATATTTGAACACGTCTCCCATTCACATGGTTTATCATACTTGGGTTCCACATGCATGTTTTAGCTGAAGGAAGAATACCTTAAACCTGGAGAGTTGAGACCCGTGTAATGGATACCATGCAATATGACTTCAAAGGGTCTTCATTTGCTCACCGAACCTCTCCAATCCTATCACTGCTGCGTTTATGCCCCTGTACACACGCTTGATTCTCTTTTGGAGACATAGCAATCCATAGGTTTTAAGATACTTACTAGTCAGGTACATCCTTAGGGGTTTAATATGGGGTTTTGAGTCCATTTCGTTGAGCAAGGAGTAGCTCTTGTCTATTCCATATTTGGCTTAAGGAACTTTATCTGTGCTCATTTCAATCTCTGGTTTTATGCAGCACCCCAACTCACCTTTCCCCTTAAGCAAGCATAAGTTGGTTTTCCAAATTTGAGACCCTGTTCTGTTCTGGAATGCAGTTCCTGTGTAGCCAAGTTTACATTCCGTGTATTAGTGATATCTTATGATGTTTCTTTTTCTGTGGGACTTATTTCAGTTAGAATCATCGTACCTGAATCCACTCATTATGCTGCTACGGGCCTGATGACATAGATTTCATTGCTGAGTGATACTGCATTGTACATAAGTACCACAAGTTCTTTATCCATTTTTCACTTTCTGCGATGTTGAACTTATACTGTAAACGAGGTTCTTGTAAACAGAGGCGTCCCAAACTTTGGGGTGGCTGTGTCTTTTTGATTTTAATTTCCCTAAGCTATAGGACCATAAGTGGCAGTGCCCTAGGCTCTGCTGCTTTGTTTTTTAGATGTTTCAGGAAACACCATACACTTCTCCCGAGTGTCTGTTGGCAATTTACATCCCGCCCATCAGCATAACAAGGCTCCCAGTTCTCCATGGCCTGTCCTGCCTTTATGGATTTTACACTTTTTCAGATGGCCCTTTTGACCGGGGGGAAGTGAGACTTCATTGTAGTGCAGATTTCCTTTGCAAGCTTGCTTGGTTGGCCAAAATGGGCGTATGCGTTTTTTCCTGAATATATTCAGGAAAAAACGCATACGCCCTTTTTGGCCAAGTGCATCATTGTGGACGTTCTGCCTCTTTTCCTATGCTTTCAATGCAATTCCAGTCTACCTCCTGAAATCGGTTTCCTGCAATTCTGCCCCGCTTTCAAGTCCTCTTGGCAGCCTTACTTCAGTCTATTTTTGGACGATAGCTGTCATTTATAACTCTGCAGGTTTGTGAATTACAGTGCCCCTGAGCTCCTTTCTTCAACTCGCTTTCTTGTGACCTGGCTGCAACACCGCAGGGTGTCTTCAGGCCCTAATCTGGTTCCGGTACGGCACGCTGAGCCTTTGGTTATTTCCTCTTCCTGGTGGGAAATGAGAGTTAAATTTGCCCGTCCAGACACCTCCAGCTAGCCTCTCATTGGTTCTCGCTATTCCTGTTCATCTTCCGCAGAAATTGCAAACTGGGCCAAACAGGAGGTTAAAGGCGCTGACTCTCCAAGTGGGGAGAGTGTTAGTAAAGCGTCTGGAATGTTGCACCCGAGTACCAGGGGAGGAAAACTGAGACATATTTGAACACATCTCCCGTTCACATGGTTGATCATACTTGGGTTCCACATGCATGTTTTAGCTGAAGGAAGAATACCTTAAACCTGGAGAGTTGAGACCCGTGGAATGGGTACCATGCAATATGACTTCAAAGGGTCTTCATTTGCTCACCGAACCTCTCCAATCCTATCACTGCTGCGTTTATGCCCCTGTACACACGCTTGATTCTCTTTTGGAGACATAGCAATCCATAGGTTTTAAGATACTTACTAGTCAGGTACATTCTTAGGGGTTTAATATGCGGTTTTGAGTCCATTTCGTTGAGCAAGGAGTAGCTCTTGTCTATTCCATATTTGGCTTAAGGAACTTTATCTGTGCTCATTTCAATCTCTGGTTTTATGCAGCACCCCAACTCACCTTTACCCTTAAGCAAGCATAAGTTGGTTTTCTAAATTTGAGACCCTGTTCTGTTCTGGAATGCAGTTCCTGTGTAGCCAAGTTTACATTCCGTGTATTACTGATATCTTATGATGTTTCTTTTTCTGTGTGACTTATTTCAGTTAGAATCATCGTACCTGAATCCACTCATTATGGTGCTACGGGCCTGATGACATAGATTTCATTGCTGAGTGATACTGCATTGTACGTAAGTACCACAAGTTCTTTATCCATTTTTCACTTTCTGTGATATTGAACTTGTATGGTAAACGAGGTTCTTGTAAACGGAGGCGTCCCAAACTTTGGGGTGGCTGTGTCTTTTTGATTTTAATTTCCCTAAGCTATAGGACCATAAGTGGAAGTGCCCTAGGCTCTGTTGCTTTGTTTTTTAGATGTTTCAGCAAACACCATACACTTCTCCCGAGTGGTTGTTGGCAATTTACATCCCGCCCATCAGCATAACAAGGCTCCCAGTTCTCCATGGCCTGTCCTGCCTTTCTGGATTTTACAGTTTTTTCAGATGGCCCTTTTGCCCGGGGGGAAGTGAGACTTCATTGTAGTGTAGATTTCCTTTGCAAGCTTGCTTGGTTGGCCAAAAAGGGCGTATGCGTTTTTTCCTGAATATATTCAAGAAAAAACGCATACGCCCTTTTTAGCCAAGTGCATCATTGTGGACGTTCTGCCTCTTTTCCTATTCTTTCAATGCAATTCCAGTCTACCTCCTGAAATCGGTTTCTTGCCATTCTGCCCTGCTTTCAAGTCCTCTTGGCAGCCTTACTTCAGTCTATTTTTGGACGATAGCTGTCATTTATAACTCTGCAGGTTTGTGAATTACAGTGCCCCTGAGCTCCTTTCTTCAACTCGCTTTCTTTTGAGCTGGCCGCAACACCGCAGGATGGCTTCAGGCCCTAATCTGGTTCCGGCACGGCACGCTGAGCCTTTGGTTAATTTGTCTTCCTGGTGGGAAATGAGAGTTAAATTTGCCCGTCCAGACACCTCCAGCTAGCCTCTCATTGGTTCTCGCTATTCCTGTTCATCTTCCGCAGAAATTGCAAACTGGGCCAAACAGGAGGTTAAAGGGACTGACTCTCCAAGTCGGGAGAGTGTTAGTAAAGCGTCTGGAATGTTGCACCCGAGTACCAGGGTACGAAAACTGAGACATATTTGAACACGTCTCCCGATCACATGGTTGATCATACTCTAGGTTCCACATGCATGTTTTAGCTGAAGGAAGAATAACTTAAACCTGGGTAGTTGAAACCCGTGGAATGGGTACCAAGCAATATGACTTCAAAGGGTCTTCATTTGCTCACCGAACCTCTCCAATCCTATCACTGCTGCGTTTATGCCCCTGTACACATGCTTGATTCTCTTTCGGAGACATAGCAATCCATAGGTTTTAAGATACTTACTAGTCAGGTACATTCTTAGGCGTTTAATATGCGGTGTTGAGTCCATTTCGTTGAGCAAGGAGTAGCTCTTGTCTATTCCATATTTGACTTAAGGAACTTTATCTGTGCTCATTTCAATCTCTGGTTTTATGCAGCACCCCAACTCACCTTTACCCTTAAGCAAGCATAAGTTGGTTTTCTAAATTTGAGTCCCTGTTCTGTTCTGTAATTCAGTTCCTGTGTAGCCAAGTTTACATTCCGTGTATTACTGATATCTTATGATGTTTCTTTTTCTGTGTGACTTACTTCAGTTAGAATCATCATACCTGAATCCACTCATTGTGCTGCTAAGGGCCTGATGACACAGATTTCATTGCTGAGTGATATTGCTTTGTAAGTAAATACCACAACTTCTTTATCCATTTTTCACTTTCTGCGATGTTGAACTTGTACTGTAAACGAGGTTCTTGTAAACAGAGCTGTTCCAAACTTTGGGGTGGCTGTGTCTTTTTGATTTTAATTTCCCTAAGCTATAGGACCATAAGTGGAAGTGCCCTAGGTTCTGTTTCTTTGTTTTTTACATGTTTCAGGAAACACCATACACTTCTCCCGAGTGGTTGTTGGCAATTTACATCCCGCCCATCAGCATAACAAGGCTCCCAGTTCTCCATGGCCTGTCCTGCCTTTCTGGATTTTACACTTTTTTCAGATGGCCCTTTTGACCGGGGGGAAGTGAGACTTCATTGTAGTGCAGATTTCCTTTGCAAGCTTGCTTGGTTGGCCAAAAAGGGCGTATGCGTTTTTTCCTGAATATATTCAGGAAAAAACGCATACGCCCTTTTTGGCCAAGTGCATCATTGTGGACGTTCTGCCTCTTTTCCTATGCTTTCAATGCAATTCCAGTCTACCTCCTGAAATCGGTTTCCTGCAATTCTGCCCCGCTTTCAAGTCCTCTTGGCAGCCTTACTTCAGTCTATTTTTGGACGATAGCTGTCATTTATAACTCTGCAGGTTTGTGAATTACAGTGCCCCTGAGCTCCTTTCTTCAACTCGCTTTCTTGTGACCTGGCTGCAACACCGCAGGATGTCTTCAGGCCCTAATCTGGTTCCGGTACGGCACGCTGAGCCTTTGGTTATTTCCTCTTCCTGGTGGGAAATGAGAGTTAAATTTGCCCGTCCAGACACCTCCAGCTAGCCTCTCATTGGTTCTCGCTATTCCTGTTCATCTTCCGCAGAAATTGCAAACTGGGCCAAACAGGAGGTTAAAGGCGCTGACTCTCCAAGTGGGGAGAGTGTTAGTAAAGCGTCTGGAATGTTGCACCCGAGTACCAGGGGAGGAAAACTGAGACATATTTGAACACGTCTCCCATTCACATGGTTGATCATACTTGGGTTCCACATGCATGTTTTAGCTGAAGGAAGAATACCTTAAACCTGGAGAGTTGAGACCCGTGTAATGGGTACCATGCAATATGACTTCAAAGGGTCTTCATTTGCTCACCGAACATCTCCAATCCTATCACTGCTGCGTTTATGCCCCTGTACACACGCTTGATTCTCTTTTGGAGACATAGCAATCCATAGGTTTTAAGATACTTACTAGTCAGGTACATTCTTAGGGGTTTAATATGGGGTTTTGAGTCCATTTCGTTGAGCAAGGAGTAGCTCTTGTCTATTCCATATTTGGCTTAAGGAACTTTATCTGTGCTCATTTCAATCTCTGGTTTTATGCAGCACCCCAACTCACCTTTCCCCTTAAGCAAGCATAAGTTGGTTTTCCAAATTTGAGACCCTGTTCTGTTCTGGAATGCAGTTCCTGTGTAGCCAAGTTTACATTCCGTGTATTAGTGATATCTTATGATGTTTCCTTTTCTGTGTGACTTATTTCAGTTAGAATCATCGTACCTGAATCCACTCATTATGCTGCTACGGGCCTGATGACATAGATTTCATTGCTGAGTGATACTGCATTGTACATAAGTACCACAAGTTCTTTATCCATTTTTCACTTTCTGCGATGTTGAACTTGTACTGTAAACGAGGTTCTTGTAAACAGAGGCGTCCCAAACTTTGGGGTGGCTGTGTCTTTTTGATTTTAATTTCACTAAGCTATAGGACCATAAGTGGCAGTGCCCTAGGCTCTGCTGCTTTGTTTTTTAGATGTTTCAGGAAACACCATACACTTCTCCCGAGTGTCTGTTGGCAATTTACATCCCGCCCATCAGCATAACAAGGCTCCCAGTTCTCCATGGCCTGTCCTGCCTTTCTGGATTTTACACTTTTTCAGATGGCCCTTTTGACCGGGGTGAAGTGAGACTTCATTGTAGTGCAGATTTCCTTTGCAAGCTTGCTTGGTTGGCCAAAATGGGCGTATGCGTTTTTTCCTGAATATATTCAGGAAAAAACGCATACGCCCTTTTTGGCCAAGTGCATCATTGTGGACGTTCTGCCTCTTTTCCTATGCTTTCAATGCAATTCCAGTCTACCTCCTGAAATCGGTTTCCTGCAATTCTGCCCCGCTTTCAAGTCCTCTTGGCAGCCTTACTTCAGTCTATTTTTGGATGATAGCTGTCATTTATAACTCTGCAGGTTTGTGAATTACAGTGCCCCTGAGCTCCTTTCTTCAACTCGCTTTCTTTTGAGCTGGCCGCAACACCGCAGGATGGCTTCAGGCCCTAATCTGGTTCCGGTACGGCATGCTGAGCCTTTGGTTATTTCCTCTTCCTGGTGGGAAATGAGAGTTAAATTTGCCCGTCCAGACACCTCCAGCTAGCCTCTCATTGGTTCTTGCTATTCCTGTTCATCTTCCACAGAAATTGCAAACTGGGCCAAACAGGAGGTTAAAGGGACTGACTCTCCAAGTCGGGAGAGTGTTAGTAAAGCGTCTGGAATGTTGCACCCGAGTACCAGGGGAGGAAAACTGAGACATATTTGAACACGTCTCCCGATCACATGGTTGATCATACTCTAGTTTCCACATGCATGTTTTAGCTGAAGGAAGAATACCTTAAACCTGGGTAGTTGAAACCCGTGGAATGGGTACCATGCAATATGACTTCAAAGGGTCTTCATTTGCTCACCGAACCTCTCCAATCCTATCACTGCTGCGTTTATGCCCCTGTACACATGCTTGATTCTCTTTTGGAGACATAGCAATCCATAGGTTTTAAGATACTTACTAGTCAGGTACATTCTTAGGTGTTTAATATGCGGTGTTGAGTCCATTTCGTTGAGCAAGGAGTAGCTCTTGTCTATTCCATATTTGACTTAAGGAACTTTATCTGTGCTCATTTCAATCTCTGGTTTTATGCAGCACCCCAACTCACCTTTTCCCTTAAGCAAGCATAAGTTGGTTTTCTAAATTTGAGTCCCTGTTCTGTTCTGTAATTCAGTTCCTGTGTAGCCAAGTTTACATTCTGTGTATTACTGATATCTTATGATGTTTCTTTTTCTGTGTGACTTACTCCAGTTAGAATCATCATACCTGAATCCACTCATTGTGCTGCTAAGGGCCTGATGACACAGATTTCATTGCTGAGTGATATTGCTTTGTAAGTAAATACCACAACTTCTTTATCCATTTTTCACTTTCTGCGATGTTGAACTTGTACTGTAAACGAGGTTCTTGTAAACAGAGCCGTTCCAAACTTTGGGGTGGCTGTGTCTTTTTGATTTTAATTTCCCTAAGCTATAGGACCATAAGTGGAAGTGCCCTAGGTTCTGTTGCTTTGTTTTTTAGATGTTTCAGGAAACACCATACACTTCTCCCGAGTGGTTGTTGGCAATTTACATCCCGCCCATCAGCATAACAAGGCTCCCAGTTCTCCATGGCCTGTCCTGCCTTTCTGGATTTTACACTTTTTTCAGATGGCCCTTTTGACCGGGGGGAAGTGAGACTTCATTGTAGTGCAGATTTCCTTTGCAAGCTTGCTTGGTTGGCCAAAAAGGGCGTATGCGTTTTTTCCTGAATATATTCAGGAAAAAACGCATACGCCCTTTTTGGCCAAGTGCATCATTGTGGACGTTCTGCCTCTTTTCCTATGCTTTCAATGCAATTCCAGTCTACCTCCTGAAATCGGTTTCCTGCAATTCTGCCCCGCTTTCAAGTCCTCTTGGCAGCCTTACTTCAGTCTATTTTTGGACGATAGCTGTCATTTATAACTCTGCAGGTTTGTGAATTACAGTGCCCCTGAGCTCCTTTCTTCAACTCGCTTTCTTGTGACCTGGTCGCAACACCGCAGGATGGCTTCAGGCCCTAATCTGGTTCCGGCCTGGCATGCTGAGCCTTTGGTTATTTCCTCTTCCTGGTGGGAAATGAGAGTTAAATTTGCCCGTCCAGACACCTCCAGCTAGCCTCTCATTGGTTCTCGCTATTCCTGTTCATCTTCCGCAGAAATTGCAAACTGGGCCAAACAGGAGGTTAAAGGGACTGACTCTCCAAGTGGGGAGAGTGTTAGTAAAGCGTCTGGAATGTTGCACCCGAGTACCAGGGGAGGAAAACTGAGACATATTTGAACACATCTCCCGATCACATGGTTGATCATACTCTAGGTTACACATGCATGTTTTAGCTGAAGGAAGAATACCTTAAACCTGGGTAGTTGAAACCCGTGGAATGGGTACCATGCAATATGACTTCAAAGGGTCTTCATTTGCTCACCGAACCTCTCCAATCCTATCACTGCTGCGTTTATGCCCCTGTACACATGCTTGATTCTCTTTCGGAGACATAGCAATCCATAGGTTTTAAGATACTTACTAGTCAGGTACATTCTTAGGCGTTTAATATGCGGTGTTGAGTCCATTTCGTTGAGCAAGGAGTAGCTCTTGTCTATTCCATATTTGACTTAAGGAACTTTATCTGTGCTCATTTCAATCTCTGGTTTTATGCAGCACCCCAACTCACCTTTACCCTTAAGCAAGCATAAGTTGGTTTTCTAAATTTGAGACCCTGTTCTGTTCTGTAATTCAGTTCCTGTGTAGCCAAGTTTACATTCCGTGTATTACTGATATCTTATGATGTTTCTTTTTCTGTGTGACTTACTTCAGTTAGAATCATCATACCTGAATCCACTCATTGTGCTGCTAAGGGCCTGATGACACAGATTTCATTGCTGAGTGATATTGCTTTGTAAGTAAATACCACAATTTCTTTATCCATTTTTCACTTTCTGCGATGTTGAACTTGTACTGTAAACGAGGTTCTTGTAAACAGAGCCGTTCCAAACTTTGGGGTGGCTGTGTCTTTTTGATTTTAATTTCCCTAAGCTATAGGACCATAAGTGGAAGTCCCCTAGGTTCTGTTGCTTTGTTTTTTAGATGTTTCAGGAAACACCATACACTTCTCCCGAGTGTCTGTTGGCAATTTACATCCCGCCCATCAGCATAACAAGGCTCCCAGTTCTCCATGGCCTGTCCTGCCTTTCTGGATTTTACACTTTTTTCAGATGGCCCTTTTGACCGGGGGGAAGTGAGACTTCATTGTAGTGCACATTTCCTTTGCAAGCTTGCTTGGTTGGCCAAAAAGGGCGTATGAGTTTTTTCCTGAATATATTCAGGAAAAAACGCATACGCCCTTTTTGGCCAAGTGCATCATTGTGGACGTTCTGCCTCTTTTCCTATGCTTTCAATGCAATTCCAGTCTACCTCCTGAAATCGGTTTCCTGCAATTCTGCCCCGCTTTCAAGTCCTCTTGGCAGCCTTACTTCAGTCTATTTTTGGACGATAGCTGTCATTTATAACTCTGCAGGTTTGTGAATTACAGTGCCCCTGAGCTCCTTTCTTCAACTCGCTTTCTTTTGAGCTGGCCGCAACACCGCAGGATGGCTTCAGGCCCTAATGTGGTTCCGGTACGGCACGCTGAGCCTTTGGTTATTTCCTCTTCCTGGTGGGAAATGAGAGTTAAATTTGCCCGTCCAGACACCTCCAGCTAGCATCTCATTGGTTCTCGCTATTCCTGTTCATCTTCCGCAGAAATTGCAAACTGGGCCAAACAGGAGGTTAAAGGCGCTGACTCTCCAAGTGGGGAGAGTGTTAGTAAAGCGTCTGGAATGTTGCACCCGAGTACCAGGGGAGGAAAACTGAGACATATTTGAACACGTCTCCCGATCACATGGTTGATCATACTCTAGGTTCCACATGCATGTTTTAGCTGAAGGAAGAATACCTTAAACCAGGAGAGTTGACACCCGTGTAATGGGTACCATGCAATATGACTTCAAAGGGTCTTCATTTGCTCACCGAACCTCTCCAATCCTATCACTGCTGCGTTTATGCCCCTGTACACACGCTTGATTCTCTTTTGGAGACATAGCAATCCATAGGTTTTAAGATACTTACTAGTCAGGTACATTCTTAGGCGTTTAATATGGGGTGTTGAGTCCATTTCGTTGAGCAAGGAGTAGCTCTTGTCTATTCCATATTTGGCTTAAGGAACTTTATCTGTGCTCATTTCAATCTCTGGTTTTATGCAGCACCCCAACTCACCTTTACCCTTAAGCAAGCATAAGTTGGTTTTCTAAATTTGAGACACTGTTCTGTTTTGGAATTCAGTTCCTGTGTAGCCAAGTTTACATTCCGTGTATTAGTGATATCTTATGATGTTTCTTTTTCTGTGTGACTTATTTCAGTTAGAATCATCGTACCTGAATCCACTCATTGTGCTGCTAAGGGCCTGATGACACAGATTTCATTGCTGAGTGATATTGCTTTGTAAGTAAATACCACAACTTCTTTATCCATTTTTCACTTTCTGCGATGTTGAACTTGTACTGTAAACGAGGTTCTTGTAAACAGAGCCGTTCCAAACTTTGGGGTGGCTGTGTCTTTTTGATTTTAATTTCCCTAAGCTATAGGACCATAAGTGGAAGTGCCCTAGGTTCTGTTGCTTTGTTTTTTACATGTTTCAGGAAACACCATACACTTCTCCCGAGTGGTTGTTGGCAATTTACATCCCGCCCATCAGCATAACAAGGCTCCCAGTTCTCCATGGCCTGTCTTGTCTTTCTGGATTTTACACTTTTTTCAGATGGCCCTTTTGACCGGGGGGAAGTGAGACTTCATTGTAGTGCAGATTTCCTTTGCAAGCTTGCTTGGTTGGCCAAAAAGGGCGTATGCGTTTTTTCCTGAATATATTCAGGAAAAAACGCATACGCCCTTTTTGGCCAAGTGCATCATTGTGGACGTTCTGCCTCTTTTCCTATGCTTTCAATGCAATTCCAGTCTACCTCCTGAAATCGGTTTCCTGCAATTCTGCCCCGCTTTCAAGTCCTCTTGGCAGCCTTACTTCAGTCTATTTTTGGACGATAGCTGTCATTTATAACTCTGCAGGTTTGTGAATTACAGTGCCCCTGAGCTCCTTTCTTCAACTCGCTTTCTTGTGACCTGGCCGCAACACCGCAGGATGGCTTCAGGCCCTAATCTGGTTCTGGCACGGCACGCTGAGCCTTTGGTTAATTCCTCTTCCTGGTGAGAAATGAGAGTTAAATTTGCCCGTCCAGACACCTCCAGCTAGTCTCTCATTGGTTCTCGCTATTCCTGTTCATCTTCCGCAGAAATTGCAAACTGGGCCAAACAGGAGGTTAAAGGGACTGACTCTCCAAGTCGGGAGAGTGTTAGTAAAGCGTCTGGAATGTTGCACCCGAGTACCAGGGGAGGAAAACTGAGACATATTTGAACACGTCTCCCGATCACATGGTTGATCATACTCTAGGTTCCACATGCATGTTTTAGCTGAAGGAAGAATACCTTAAACCTGGAGAGTTGAGACCCGTGTAATGCGTACCATGCAATATGACTTCAAAGGGTCTTCATTTGCTCACCGAACCTCTCCAATCCTATCACTGCTGCGTTTATGCCCCTGTACACATGCTTGATTCTCTTTTGGAGACATAGCAATCCATAGGTTTTCCGATACTTACTAGTCAGGTACATTCTTAGGCGTTTAATATGCGGTGTTGAGTCCATTTCGTTGAGCAAGGAGTAGCTCTTGTCTATTCCATATTTGACTTAAGGAACTTTATCTGTGCTCATTTCAATCTCTGGTTTTATGCAGCACCCCAACTCACCTTTACCCTTAAGCAAGCATAAGTTGGTTTTCTAAATTTGAGACCCTGTTCTGTTCTGTAATTCAGTTCCTGTGTAGCCAAGTTTACATTCCGTGTATTACTGATATCTTATGATGTTTCTTTTCTGTGTGACTTATTTCAGTTAGAATCATCATACCTGAATCCACTCATTGTGCTGCTACGGGCCTGATGACACAGATTTCATTGCTGAGTGATATTGCTTTGTAAGTAATTACCACAACTTCTTTATCCATTTTTCACTTTCTGCGATGTTGAACTTTTACTGTAAACGAGGTTCTTGTAAACAGAGCCGTTCCAAACTTTGGGGTGGCTGTGTCTTTTTGATTTTAATTTCCCTAAGCTATAGGACCATAAGTGGCAGTGCCCTAGGCTCTGTTGCTTTGTTTTTTAGATGTTTCAGGAAACACCATACACTTCTCCCGAGTGGTTGTTGGCAATTTACATCCCGCCCATCAGCATAACAAGGCTCCCAGTTGTCCATGGTCTGTCCTGCCTTTCTGGATTTTACACTTTTTTCAGATGGCCCTTTTGACCGGGGGGAAGTGAGACTTCATTGTAGTGCAGATTTCCTTTGCAAGCTTGCTTGGTTGGCCAAAAAGGGCGTATGCGTTTTTTCCTGAATATATTCAGGAAAAAACGCATACGCCCTTTTTGGCCAAGTGCATCATTGTGGACGTTCTGCCTCTTTTCCTATGCTTTCAATGCAATTCCAGTCTACCTCCTGAAATCGGTTTCCTGCAATTCTGCCCCGCTTTCAAGTCCTCTTGGCAGCCTTACTTCAGTCTATTTTTGGATGATAGCTGTCATTTATAACTCTGCAGGTTTGTGAATTACAGTGCCCCTGAGCTCCTTTCTTCAACTCGCTTTCTTTTGAGCTGGCCGCAACACCGCAGGATGGCTTCAGGCCCTAATCTGGTTCCGGTACGGCATGCTGAGCCTTTGGTTAATTCCTCTTCCTGGTGGGAAATGAGAGTTAAATTTGCCCGTCCAGACACCTCCAGCTAGCCTCTCATTGTTTCTTGCTATTCCTGTTCATCTTCCGCAGAAATTGCAAACTGGGCCAAACAGGAGGTTAAAGGGACTGACTCTCCAAGTCGGGAGAGTGTTAGTAAAGCGTCTGGAATGTTGCACCCGAGTACCAGGGGAGGAAAACTGAGACATATTTGAACACGTCTCCCGATCACATGGTTGATCATACTCTAGGTTCCACATGCATGTTTTAGCTGAAGGAAGAATACCTTAAACCTGGGTAGTTGAAACCAGTGGAATGGTACCATGCAATATGACTTCAAAGGGTCTTCATTTGCTCACCGAACCTCTCCAATCCTATCACTGCTGCGTTTATGCCCCTGTACACATGCTTGATTCTCTTTCGGAGACATAGCAATCCATAGGTTTTAAGATACTTACTAGTCAGGTACATTCTTAGGCGTTTAATATGCGGTGTTGAGTCCATTTCGTTGAGCAAGGAGTAGCTCTTGTCTATTCCATATTTGACTTAAGGAACTTTATCTGTGCTCATTTCAATCTCTGGTTTTATGCAGCACCCCACCTCACCTTTACCCTTAAGCAAGCATAAGTTGGTTTTCTAAATTTGGGTCTCTGTTCTGTTCTGTAATTCAGTTCCTGTGTAGCCAAGTTTACATTCTGTGTATTACTGATATCTTATGATGTTTCTTTTTCTGTGTGACTTACTTCAGTTAGAATCATCATACCTGAATCCACTCATTGTGCTGCTAAGGGCCTGATGACATAGATTTCATTGCTGAGTGATATTGCTTTGTAAGTAAATACCACAACTTCTTTATCCATTTTTCACTTTCTGCGATGTTGAACTTGTACTGTAAACGATTTTCTTGTAAACAGAGGCGTCCCAAACTTTGGGGTGGCTGTGTCTTTTTGATTTTAATTTCCCTAAGCTATAGGACCATAAGTGGAAGTGCCCTAGGTTCTGTTGCTTTGTTTTTTAGATGTTTCAGGAAACACCATACACTTCTCCCGAGTGGTTGTTGGCAATTTACATCCCACCCATCAGCATAACAAGGCTCCCAGTTCTCCATGGCCTGTCCTGCCTTTCTGGATTTTACACTTTTTTCAGATGTCCCTTTTGACCGGGGGGAAGTGAGACTTCATTGTAGTGCAGATTTCCTTTGCAAGCTTGCTTGGTTGGCCAAAAAGGGCGTATGCGTTTTTTCCTGAATATAATCAGGAAAAAACGCATACGCCCTTTTTGGCCAAGTGCATCATTGTGGACGTTCTGCCTCTTTTCCTATGCTTTCAATGCAATTCCAGTCTACCTCCTGAAATCGGTTTCCTGCAATTCTGCCCCGCTTTCAAGTCCTCTTGGCAGCCTTACTTCAGTCTATTTTTGGACGATAGCTGTCATTTATAACTCTGCAGGTTTGTGAATTACAGTGCCCCTGAGCTCCTTTCTTCAACTCGCTTTCTTGTGACCTGGCCGCAACACCGCAGGATGGCTTCAGGCCCTAATCTGGTTCCGGCCCGGCATGCTGAGCCTTTGGTTAATTCCTCTTCCTGGTGGGAAAGGAGAGTTAAATTTGCCCGTCCAGACACCTCCAGCTAGCCTCTCATTGGTTCTCGCTATTCCTGTTCATCTTCCACAGAAATTGCAAACTGGGCCAAACAGGAGGTTAAAGGGACTGACTCTCCAAGTCGGGAGAGTGTTAGTAAAGCGTCTGGAATGTTGCACCAGAGTACCAGGGGAGGAAAACTGAGACATATTTGAACACGTCTCCCGATCACATGGTTGATCATACTCTAGGTTCCACATGCATGTTTTAGCTGAAGGAAGAATACCTTAAACCTGGGTAGTTGAAACCCGTGGAATGGGTACCATTCAATATGACTTCAAAGGGTCTTCATTTGCTCACCGAACCTCTCCAATCCTATCACTGCTGCGTTTATGCCCCTGTACACATGCTTGATTCTCTTTCGGAGACATAGCAATCCATAGGTTTTACGATACTTACTAGTCAGGTACATTCTTAGGCGTTCAATATGCGGTGTTGAGTCCATTTCGTTGAGCAAGGAGTAGCTCTTGTCTATTCCATATTTGACTTAAGGAACTTTATCTGTGCTCATTTCAATCTCTGGTTTTATGCAGCACCCCAACTCACCTTTACCCTTAAGCAAGCATAAGTTGGTTTTCTAAATTTGAGACCCTGTTCTGTTCTGTAATTCAGTTCCTGTGTAGCCAAGTTTCCATTCCGTGTATTACTGATATCTTATGATGTTTCTTTTTCTGTGTGACTTACTTCAGTTAGAATCATCATACCTGAATCCACTCATTGTGCTGCTAAGGTCCTGATGACACAGATTTCATTGCTGAGTGATATTGCTTTCTAAGTAAATACCACAATTTCTTTATCCATTTTTCACTTTCTGCGATGTTGAACTTGTACTGTAAACGAGGTTCTTGTAAACAGAGCTGTTCCAAACTTTGGGGTGGCTGTGTCTTTTTGATTTTAATTTCCCTAAGCTATAGGACCATAAGTGGAAGTGCCCTAGGTTCTGTTGCTTTGTTTTTTAGATGTTTCAGGAAACACCATACACTTCTCCCGAGTGGTTGTTGGCAATTTACATCCCGCCCATCAGCATAACAAGGCTCCCAGTTCTCCATGGCCTGTCCTGCCTCTGGATTTTACACTTTTTTCAGATGGCCCTTTTGACCGGGGGGAAGTGAGACTTCATTGTAGTGCACATTTCCTTTGCAAGCTTGCTTGGTTGGCCAAAAAGGGCGTATGCGTTTTTTCCTGAATATATTCAGGAAAAAACGCATACGCCCTTTTTGGCCAAGTGCATCATTGTGGACGTTCTGCCTCTTTTCCTATGCTTTCAATGCAATTCCAGTCTACCTCCTGAAATCGGTTTCCTGCAATTCTGCCCCGCTTTCAAGTCCTCTTGGCAGCCTTACTTCAGTCTATTTTTGGACGATAGCTGTCATTTATAACTCTGCAGGTTTCTGAATTACAGTGCCCCTGAGCTCCTTTCTTCAACTCGGTTTCTTTTGAGGTGGCCGCAACACCGCAGGATGGCTTCAGGCCCTAATCTGGTTCCGGTACGACACGCTGAGCCTTTGGTTATTTCCTCTTCCTGGTGGGAAATGAGAGTTAAATTTGCCCGTCCAGACACCTCCAGCTAGCCTCTCATTGGTTGTCGCTATTCCTGTTCATCTTCCGCAGAAATTGCAAACTGGGTCAAACAGGAGGTTAAAGGCGCTGACTCTCCAAGTGGGGAGAGTGTTAGTAAAGCGTCTGGAATGTTGCACCCGAGTACCAGGGGAGGAAAACTGAGACATATTTGAACACGTCTCCCGATCACATGGTTGATCATACTCTAGGTTCCACATGCATGTTTTAGCTGAAGGAAGAATACCTTAAACCTGGAGAGTTGAGACCCGTGTTATGGGTACCATGCAATATGACTTCAAAGGGTCTTCATTTGCTCACCGAACCTCTCCAATCCTATCACTGCTGCGTTTATGCCCCTGTACACACGCTTGATTCTCTTTTGGAGACATAGCAATCCATAGGTTTTAAGATACTTACTAGTCAGGTACATTCTTAGGCGTTTAATATGGGGTGTTGAGTCCATTTCGTTGAGCAAGGAGTAGCTCTTGTCTATTCCATATTTGGCTTAAGGAACTTTATCTGTGCTCATTTCAATCTCTGGTTTTATGCAGCACCCCAACTCACCTTTACCCTTAAGCAAGCATAAGTTGGTTTTCTAAATTTGAGACCCTGTTCTGTTTTGGAATGCAGTTCCTGTGTAGCCAAGTTTACATTCCGTGTATTAGTGATATCTTATGATGTTTCTTTTTCTGTGTGACTTATTTCAGTTAGAATCATCGTACCTGAATCCACTCATTATGCTGCTACGGGCCTGATGACATAGATTTCATTGCTGACTGCTACTGCATTGTACGTAAGTACCACAAGTTCTTTATCCATTTTTCACTTTCTGTGATATTGAACTTGTACGGTAAACGAGGTTCTTGTAAACGGAGGCGTCCCAAACTTTGGGGTGGCTGTGTCTTTTTGATTTTAATTTCCCTAAGCTATAGGACCATAAGTGACAGTGCCCTAGGCTCTGTTGCTTTGTTTTTTAGATGTTTCAGGAAACACCATACACTTCTCCCGAGTGTCTGTTGGCAATTTACATCCCGCCCATCAGCATAACAAGGCTCCCAGTTCTCCATGGCCTGTCCTGCCTTTCTGGATTTTACACTTTTTTCAGATGGCCCTTTTGACCGGGGGGAAGTGAGACTTCATTGTAGTGCACATTTCCTTTGCAAGCTTGCTTGGTTGGCCAAAAAGGGCGTATGCGTTTTTTCCTGAATATATTCAGGAAAAAACGCATACGCCCTTTTTGACCAAGTGCATCATTGTGGACGTTCTGCCTCTTTTCCTATGCTTTCAATGCAATTCCAGTCTACCTCCTGAAATCGGTTTCCTGCAATTCTGCCCCGCTTTCAAGTCCTCTTGGCAGCCTTACTTCAGTCTATTTTTGGACGATAGCTGTCATTTATAACTCTGCAGGTTTGTGAATTCCAGTGCCCCTGAGCTCCTTTCTTCAACTCGCTTTCTTGTGACCTGGCCGCAACACCGCAGGATGGCTTCAGGCCCTAATCTGATTCTGGCATGGCACGCTGAGCCTTTGGTTAATTCTTCTTCCTGGTAGGAAATGAGAGTTAAATTTGCCCGTCCAGACACCTCCAGCTAGTCTCCATTGGTTCTCGCTATTCCTGTTCATCTTCCGCAGAAATTGCAAACTGGGCCAAACAGGAGGTTAAAGGGACTGACTCTCCAAGTCGGGAGAGTGTTAGTAAAGCGTCTGGAATGTTGCACCCGAGTACCAGGGTACGAAAACTGAGACATATTTGAACACGTCTCCCGATCACATGGTTGATCATACTCTAGGTTCCACATGCATGTTTTAGCTGAAGGAAGAATAACTTAAACCTGGGTAGTTGAAACCCGTGGAATGGGTACCATGCAATATGACTTCAAAGGGTCTTCATTTGCTCACCGAACCTCTCCAATCCTATCACTGCTGCGTTTATGCCCCTGTACACATGCTTGATTCTCTTTCGGAGACATAGCAATCCATAGGTTTTAAGATACTTACTAGTCAGGTACATTCTTAGGCGTTTAATATGGGGTGTTGAGTCCATTTCGTTGAGCAAGGAGTAGCTCTTGTCTATTCCATATTTGGCTTAAGGAACTTTATCTGTGCTCATTTCAATCTCTGGTTTTATGCAGCACCCCAACTCACCTTTACCCTTAAGCAAGCATAAGTTGGTTTTCTAAATTTGAGACCCTGTTCTGTTCTGTAATTCAGTTCCTGTGTAGCCAAGTTTACATTCCGTGTATTACTGATATCTTATGATGTTTCTTTTTCTGTGTGACTTATTTCAGTTAGAATCATCATACCTGAATCCACTCATTGTGCTGCTAAGGGCCTGATGACACAGATTTCATTGCTGAGTGATATTGCTTTGTAAGTAAATACCACAACTTCTTTATCCATTTTTCACTTTCTGCGATGTTGAACTTGTACTGTAAACGAGGTTCTTGTAAACAGAGCCGTTCCAAACTTTGGGGTGGCTGTGTCTTTTTGATTTTAATTTCCCTAAGCTATAGGACCATAAGTGGAAGTGCCCTAGGTTC
Organism: Delphinus delphis; assembly: GCF_949987515.2. Classification (NCBI taxonomy): domain Eukaryota; kingdom Metazoa; phylum Chordata; class Mammalia; order Artiodactyla; family Delphinidae; genus Delphinus; species Delphinus delphis. The sequence continues at coordinate 1,365,526 of NW_027192663.1, read as the reverse complement.
TGTTGCTTTGTTTTTTAGATGTTTCAGGAAACACCATACACTTCTCCCGAGTGGTTGTTGGCAATTTACATCCCGCCCATCAGCATAACAAGGCTCCCAGTTCTCCATGGCCTGTCCTGCCTTTCTGGATTTTACACTTTTTTCAGATGGCCCTTTTGACCGGGGGGAAGTGAGACTTCATTGTAGTGCAGATTTCCTTTGCAAGCTTGCTTGGTTGGCCAAAAAGGGCGTATGCGTTTTTTCCTGAATATATTCAGGAAAAAACGCATACGCCCTTTTTGGCCAAGTGCATCATTGTGGACGTTCTGCCTCTTTTCCTATGCTTTCAATGCAATTCCAGTCTACCTCCTGAAATCGGTTTCCTGCAATGATGCCCCGCTTTCAAGTCCTCTTGGCAGCCTTACTTCATTCTATTTTTGGACGATAGCTGTCATTTATAACTCTGCAGGTTTGTGAATTACAGTGCCCCTGAGCTCCTTTCTTCAACTCGCTTTCTTGTGAGCTGGCCGCAACACCGCACGATGGCTTCAGGCCCTAATCTGGTTCCGGCACGGCACGCTGAGCCTTTGGTTAATTCCTCTTCCTGGTGGGAAATGAGAGTTAAATTTGCCCGTCCAGACACCTCTAGCTAGTCTCTCATTGGTTCTCGCTATTCCTGTTCATCTTCCGCAGAAATTGCAAACTGGGCCAAACAGGAGGTTAAAGGGACTGACTCTCCAAGTCGGGAGAGTGTTAGTAAAGCGTCTGGAATGTTGCACCCGAGTACCAGGGTACGAAAACTGAGACATATTTGAACACGTCTCCCGATCACATGGTTGATCATACTCTGGGTTCCACATGCATGTTTTAGCTGAAGGAAGAATACCTAAAACCTGGGTAGTTGAAACCCGTGGAATGGGTACCATGCAATATGACTTCAAAGGGTCTTCATTTGCTCACCGAACCTCTCCAATCCTATCACTGCTGCGTTTATGCCCCTGTACACATGCTTGATTCTCTTTCGGAGACATAGCAATCCATAGGTTTTAAGATACTTACTAGTCAGGTACATTCTTAGGCGTTTAATATGCGGTGTTGAGTCCATTTCATTGAGCAAGGAGTAGCTCTTGTCTATTCCATATTTGGCTTAAGGAACTTTATCTGTGCTCATTTCAATCTCTGGTTTTATGCAGCACCCCAACTCACCTTTACCGTTAAGCAAGCATAAGTTGGTTTTCTAAATTTGAGACCCTGTTCTGTTCTGTAATTCAGTTCCTGTGTAGCCAAGTTTACATTCCGTGTATTACTGATATCTTATGATGTTTCTTTTTCTGTGTGACTTACTTCAGTTAGAATCATCATACCTGAATCCACTCATTGTGCTGCTACGGGCCTGATGACACAGATTTCATTGCTGAGTGATATTGCTTTGTAAGTAAATACCACAACTTCTTTATCCATTTTTCACTTTCTGCGATGTTGAACTTGTACTGTAAACGAGGTTCTTGTAAACAGAGCCGTTCCAAACTTTGGGGTGGCTGTGTCTTTTTGATTTTAATTTCCCTAAGCTATAGGACCATAAGTGGAAGTGCCCTAGGTTCTGTTGCTTTGTTTTTTAGATGTTTCAGGAAACACCATACACTTCTCCCGAGTGGTTGTTGGCAATTTACATCCCGCCCATCAGCATAACAAGGCTCCCAGTTCTCCATGGCCTGTCCTGCCTTTCTGGATTTTACACTTTTTTCAGATGGCCCTTTTGACCGGGGGGAAGTGAGACTTCATTGTAGTGCAGATTTCCTTTGCAAGCTTGCTTGGTTGGCCAAAAAGGGCGTATGCGTTTTTTCCTGAATATATTCAGGAAAAAACGCATACGCCCTTTTTGGCCAAGTGCATCATTGTGGACGTTCTGCCTCTTTTCCTATGCTTTCAATGCAATTCCAGTCTACCTCCTGAAATCGGTTTCCTGCAATTCTGCCCCGCTTTCAAGTCCTCTTGGCAGCCTTACTTCAGTATATTTTTGGACGATAGCTGTCATTTATAACTCTGCAGGTTTGTGAATTATAGTGCCCCTGAGCTCCTTTCTTCAACTCGGTTTCTTTTGAGGTGGCCGCAACACCGCAGGATGGCTTCAGGCCCTAATCTGGTTCCGGTACGGCATGCTGAGCCTTTGGTTATTTCCTCTTCCTGGTGGGAAATGAGAGTTAAATTTGCCCGTCCAGACACCTCCAGCTAGCCTCTCATTGGTTCTCACTATTCCTGTTCATCTTCCGCAGAAATTGCAAACTGGGCCAAACAGGAGGTTAAAGGCGCTGACTCTCCAAGTGGGGAGAGTGTTAGTAAAGCGTCTGGAATGTTGAACCCGAGTACCAGGGGAGGAAAACTGAGACATATTTGAACACGTCTCCCGTTCACATGGTTGATCATACTTGGGTTCCACATGCATGTTTTAGCTGAAGGAAGAATACCTTAAACCTGGAGAGTTAAGACCCGTGTAATGGGTACCATGCAATATGACTTCAAAGGGTCTTCATTTGCTCACCGAACTTCTCCAATCCTATCACTGCTGCGTTTATGCCCCTGTACACATGCTTGATTCTCTTTCGGAGACATAGCAATCCATATGTTTTAAGATACTTACTAGTCAGGTACATTCTTAGGCGTTTAATATGCGGTGTTGAGTCCATTTCGTTGAGCAAGGAGTAGCTCTTGTCTATTCCATATTTGACTTAAGGAACTTTATCTGTGCTCATTTCAATCTCTGGTTTTATGCAGCACCCCAACTCACCTTTACCCTTAAGCAAGCATAAGTTGGTTTTCTAAATTTGAGACCCTGTTCTGTTCTGTAATTCAGTTCCTGTGTAGCCAAGTTTACATTCCGTGTATTACTGATATCTTATGATGTTTCTTTTTCTGTGTGACTTATTTCAGTTAGAATCATCATACCTGAATCCACTCATTGTGCTGCTAAGGGCCTGATGACACAGATTTCATTGCTGAGTGATATTGCTTTGTAAGTAAATACCACAACTTCTTTCTCCATTTTTCACTTTCTGCGATGTTGAACTTGTACTGTAAACGAGGTTCTTGTAAACAGAGCCTTTCCAAACTTTGGGGTGGCTGTGTCTTTTTGATTTTAAATTCCCTAAGCTATAGGACCATAAGTGGAAGTGCACTAGGCTCTGTTGCTTTGTTTTTTAGATGTTTCAGGAAACACCATACACTTCTCCCGAGTGGTTGTTGGCAATTTACATCCCGCCCATCAGCATAACAACGCTCCCAGTTCTCCATGGCCTGTCCTGCCTTTCTGGAATTTACACTTTTTTCAGATGGCCCTTTTGACCGGGGGGAAGTGAGACTTCATTGTAGTGCAGATTTCCTTTGCAAGCTTGCTTGGTTGGCCAAAAAGGGCGTATGCGTTTTTCCTGAATATATTCAGGAAAAAACGCATACGCCCTTTTTGGCCAAGTGCATCATTGTGGACGTTCTGCCTCTTTTCCTATGCTTTCAATGCAATTCCAGTCTACCTCCTGAAATCGGTTTCCTGCAATGCTGCCCCGCTTTCAAGTCCTCTTGGCAGCCTTACTTCATTCTATTTTTGGACGATAGCTGTCATTTATAACTCTGCAGGTTTGTGAATTACAGTGCCCCTGAGCTCCTTTCTTCAACTCGCTTTCTTGTGAGCTGGCCGCAACACCGCAGGATGGCTTCAGGCCCTAATCTGGTTCCGGCACGGCACGCTGAGCCTTTGGTTAATTCCTCTTCCTGGTGGGAAATGAGAGTTAAATTTGCCCGTCCAGACACCTCTAGCTAGTCTCTCATTGGTTCTCGCTATTCCTGTTCATCTTCCGCAGAAATTGCAAACTGGGCCAAACAGGAGGTTAAAGGGACTGACTCTCCAAGTCGGGAGAGTGTTAGTAAAGCGTCTGGAATGTTGCACCCGAGTACCAGGGTACGAAAACTGAGACATATTTGAACACGTCTCCCGATCACATGGTTGATCATACTCTGGGTTCCACATGCATGTTTTAGCTGAAGGAAGAATACCTAAAACCTGGGTAGTTGAAACCCGTGGAATGGGTACCATGCAATATGACTTCAAAGGGTCTTCATTTGCTCACCGAACCTCTCCAATCCTATCACTGCTGCATTTATGCCCCTGTACACATGCTTGATTCTCTTTCGGAGACATAGCAATCCATAGGTTTTAAGATACTTACTAGTCAGGTACATTCTTAGGCGTTTAATATGCGGTGTTGAGTCCATTTCATTGAGCAAGGAGTAGCTCTTGTCTATTCCATATTTGGCTTAAGGAACTTTATCTGTGCTCATTTCAATCTCTGGTTTTATGCAGCACCCCAACTCACCTTTACCCTTAAGCAAGCATAAGTTGGTTTTCTAAATTTGAGACCCTGTTCTGTTCTGTAATTCAGTTCCTGTGTAGCCAAGTTTACATTCCGTGTATTACTGATATCTTATGATGTTTCTTTTTCTGTGTGACTTACTTCAGTTAGAATCATCATACCTGAATCCACTCATTGTGCTGCTACGGGCCTGATGACACAGATTTCATTGCTGAGTGATATTGCTTTGTAAGTAAATACCACAACTTCTTTCTCCATTTTTCACTTTCTGCGATGTTGAACTTGTACTGTAAACGAGGTTCTTGTAAACAGAGCCGTTCCAAATTTTGGGGTGGCTGTGTCTTTTTGATTTTAATTTCCCTAAGCTATAGGACCATAAGTTGCAGTGCCCTAGGCTCTGTTGCTTTATTTTTTAGATGTTTCAGGAAACACCATACACTTCTCCCGAGTGTCTGTTGGCAATTTACATCCCGCCCATCAGCATAACAAGGCTCCCAGTTCTCCATGGCCTGTCCTGCCTTTCTGGATTTTACACTTTTTTCAGATGGCCCTTTTGACCAGAGGGAATTGAGACTTCATTGTAGTGCAGATTTCCTTTGCAAGTTTGCTTGGTTGGCCAAAAAGGGCGTATGCGTTTTTTCCTGAATATATTCAGGAAAAAACGCATACGCCCTTTTTGGCCAAGTGCATCATTGTGGACGTTCTGCCTCTTTTCCTATGCTTTCAATGCAATTCCAGTCTACCTCCTGAAATCGGTTTCCTGCAATTCTGCCCCGCTTTCAAGTCCTCTTGGCAGCCTTACTTCAGTCTATTTTTGGACGATAGCTGTCATTTATAACTCTGCAGGTTTGTGAATTACAGTGCCCCTGAGCTCCTTTCTTCAACTCGCTTTCTTGTGAGCTGGCCGCAACACCGCAGGATGGCTTCAGGCCCTTATCTGGTTCCGGCACGGCACGCTGAGCCTTTGGTTATTTCCTCTTCCTGGTGGGAAATGAGAGTTAAATTTGCCCGTCCAGACACCTCCAGCTAGTCTCTCATTGGTTCTCGCTATTCCTGTTCATCTTCCGCAGAAATTGCAAACTGGGCCAAACAGGAGGTTAAAGGCGCTGACTCTCCAAGTCGGGAGAGTGTTAGTAAAGCGTCTGGAATGTTGCACCCGAGTACCAGGGTACGAAAAGTGAGACATATTTGAACACGTCTCCCGTTCACACGGATGATCATACTCTTGGTTCCACATGCATGTTTTAGCTGAAGGAAGAATACCTTAAACCTGGGTAGTTGAAACCCGTGGAATGGGTACCATGCAATATGACTTCAAAGGGTCTTCATTTGCTCACCGAACCTCTCCAATCCTATCACTGCTGCGTTTATGCCCCTGTACACATGCTTGATTCTCTTTCGGAGACATAGCAATCCATAGGTTTTAAGATACTTACTAGTCAGGTACATTCTTAGGCGTTTAATATGGGGTGTTGAGTCCATTTCGTTGAGCAAGGAGTAGCTCTTGTCTATTCCATATTTGGCTTAAGGAACTTTATCTGTGCTCATTTCAATCTCTGGTTTTATGCAGCACCCCAACTCACCTTTCCCCTTAAGCAAGCATAAGTTGGTTTTCTAAATTTGAGACCCTGTTCTGTTTTGGAATGCAGTTTCTGTGTAGCCAAGTTTACATTCCGTGTATTACTGATATCTTATGATGTTTCTTTTTCTGTGTGACTTATTTCAGTTAGAATCATCGTACCTGAATCCACTCATTATGCTGCTACGGGCCTGATGACATAGATTTCATTGCTGAGTGATACTGCATTGTACGTAAGTACCACAAGTTCTTTATCCATTTTTCACTTTCTGTGATATTGAACTTGTACGGTAAACGAGGTTCTTGTAAACGGAGGCGTCCCAAACTTTGGGGTGGCTGTGTCTTTTTGATTTTAATTTCCCTAAGCTATAGGACCATAAGTGGAAGTGCCCTAGGCTCTGTTGCTTTGTTTTTTAGATGTTTCAGGAAACACCATACACTTCTCCTGAGTGTCTGTTGGCAATTTACATCCCGCCCATCAGCATAACAAGGCTCCCAGTTCTCCATGGCCTGTCCTGCCTTTTTGGATTTTACACATTTTTCAGATGGCCCTTTTAAACGGGGAGAAGTGAGACTTCATTGTAGTGCAGATTTCCTTTGCAAGTTTGCTTGGTTGGCCAAAAAGTGCGTATGCGTTTTTTCCTGAATATATTCAGGAAAAAACGCATACGCCCTTTTTGGCCAAGTGCATCATTGTGGACGTTCTGCCTCTTTTCCTATGCTTTCAATGCAATTCCAGTCTACCTCCTGAAATCGGTTTCCTGCAATTCTGCCCCGCTTTCCAGTCCTCTTGGCAGCCTTACTTCAGTATATTTTTGGACGATAGCTGTCACTTATAACTCTGCAGGTTTGTGAATTACAGTGCCCCTGAGCTCCTTTCTTCAACTCGCTTTCTTGTGACCTGGCCGCAACACCGCAGGATGGCTTCAGGCCCTAATCTGGTTCCGGCACGGCACGCTGAGCCTTTGGTTAATTCCTCTTCCTGGTGGGAAATGAGAGTTAAATTTGCCCATGCAGACACCTCCAGCTAGTCTCTCATTGATTCTCGCTGTTCCTGTTCATCTTCCGCAGAAATTGCAAACTGGGCCAAACAGGAGGTTAAAGGGACTGACTCTCCAAGTGGGGAGAGTGTTAGTAAGCGTCTGGAATGTTGCACCCGAGTACCAGGGTACGAAAACTGAGACATATTTGAACACGTCTCCCGATCACATGGTTGATCATACTCTAGGTTCCACATGCATGTTTTAGCTGAAGGAAGAATACCTTAAACCTGGGTAGTTGAAACCCGTGGAATGGGTACCATGCAATATGACTTCAAAGGGTCTTCATTTGCTCACGAACCTCTCCAATCCTATCACTGCTGCGTTTATGCCCCTGTACACATGCTTGATTCTCTTTCGGAGACATAGCAATCCATAGGTTTTAAGATACTTACTAGTCAGGTACATTCTTAGGCGTTTAATATGCGGTGTTGAGTCCATTTCGTTGAGCAAGGAGTAGCTCTTGTCTATTCCATATTTGGCTTAAGGAACTTTATCTGTGCTCATTTCAATCTCTGGTTTTATGCAGCACCCCAACTCACCTTTCCCCTTAAGCAAGCATAAGTTGGTTTTCTAAATTTGAGACCCTGTTCTGTTCTGTAATTCAGTTGCTGTGTAGCCAAGTTTACATTCCGTGTATTACTGATATCTTATGATGTTTCTTTTTCTGTGTGACTTATTTCAGTTAGAATCATCATACCTGAATCCACTCATTGTGCTGCTAAGGGCCTGATGACACAGATTTCATTGCTGAGTGATATTGCTTTGTAAGTAAATACCACAACTTCTTTATCCATTTTTCACTTTCTGCGATGTTGAACTTGTACTGTAAACGAGGTTCTTGTAAACAGAGCCGTCCCAAACTTTGGGGTGGCTGTGTCTTTTTGATTTTAATTTCCCTAAGCTATAGGACCATAAGTGGAAGTGCCCTAGGCTCTGTTGCTTTGTTTTTTCGATCTTTCAGGAAACACCATACACTTCTCCCGAGTGTCTGTTGGCAATTTACATCCCGCCCATCAGCATAACAAGGCTCCCAGTTCTCCATGGCCTGTCCTGCCTTTCTGGATTTTACACTTTTTTCAGATGGCCCTTTTGACCGGGGGGAAGTGAGACTTCATTGTAGTGCAGATTTCCTTTGCAAGCTTGCTTGGTTGGCCAAAAAGGGCGTATGCGTTTTTTCCTGAATATATTCAGGAAAAAACGCATACGCCCTTTTTGGCCAAGTGCATCATTGTGGACGTTCTGCCTCTTTTCCTATGCTTTCAATGCAATTCCAGTCTACCTCCTGAAATCGGTTTCCTGCAATTCTGCCCCGCTTTCAAGTCCTCTTGGCATCCTTACTTCAGTCTATTTTTGGACGATAGCTGTCATTTATAACTCTGCAGGTTTGTGAGTTACAGTGCCCCTGAGCTCCTTTCTTCAACTCGTTTTCTTGTGAGCTGGCTGCAACACCGCTGGATGGCTTCAGGCCCTAATCTGGTTCCGGCACGGCATGCTGAGCCTTTGGTTATTTCCTCTTTCTGGTGGGAAATGAGAGTTAAATTTGCCCGTCCAGACACCTCCAGCTAGTCTCTCATTGGTTCTCCCTATTCCTGTTCATCTTCCGCAGAAATTGCAAACGGGGCCAAACAGGAGGTTAAAGGTGCTGACTCTCCAAGTGGGGAGAGTGTTAGTAAAGCATCTGGAATGTTGCACCCGAGTACCAGGGGAGGAAAACTGAGACATATTTGAACACGTCTCCCATTCACACGGTTGATCATACTTGGGTTCCACATGCATGTTTTAGCTGAAGGAAGAATACCTTAAACCTGGAGAGTTGAGACCCGTGTAATGGGTACCATGCAATATGACTTCAAAGGGTCTTCATTTGCTCACCGAACCTCTCCAATCCTATCACTGCTGCGTTTATGCCCCTGTACAAACGCTTGATTCTCTTTTGGGGACATAGCAATCCATAGGTTTTAAGATACTTACTAGTCAGGTACATTCTTAGGCGTTTAATATGGGGTGTTGAGTCCATTTCGTTGAGCAAGGAGTAGCTCTTGTCTATTCCATATTTGGCTTAAGGAACTTTATCTGTGCTCATTTCAATCTCTGGTTTTATGCAGCACCCCAACTCACCTTTTCCCTTAAGCAAGCATAAGTTGGTTTTCTAAACTTGAGACAATGTTCTGTTTTGTAATTCAGTTCATGTGTAGCCAAGTTCACATTCTGTGTATTAGTGATACCTTATGATGTTTCTTTTCTGTGTGACTTATTTCAGTTCGAATCATCATACCTGAATCCACTCATTATGCTGCTAAGGGCCTGATGACATAGATTTCATTGCTGAGTGATATTGCATTGTACGTAAGTACCACAAGTTCTTTATCCATTTTTCACTTTCTGCGATATTGAACTTGTACTGTAAACGAGGTTCTTGTAAACAGAGCCCTCCCAAACTTTGGGGTGGCTGTGTCTTTTTGATTTTAATTTCCCTAAGCTATAGGACCATAAGTGGAAGTGCCCTAGGTTCTGTTGCTTTGTTTTTTAGATGTTTCAGGAAACACCATACACTTCTCCAGAGTGGCTGTTGGCAATTTACATCCCGCCCATCAGCATAACAAGGCTCCCAGTTCTCCATGGCCTGTCGTGCCTTTATGGATTTTACACTTTTTTCAGATGGCCCTTTTGACCAGGTGGAAATGAGACTTCATTGTAGTGCAGATTTCCTTTGCAAGCTTGCTTGGTTGGCCAAAAAGTGCGTATGCGTTTTTTCCTGAATATATTCAGGAAAAAACACATACGCCCTTTTTGGCCAAGTGCATCATTGTCGAGTTTCTGACTCTCTTCATATGCTTTCAATGCAATTCCAGTCTACCTCCTGAAATCGGTTTCCTGCAATTCTGCCTTGCTTTCAATGCCTCTTCATAGCCTTACCTCAATATATTTTTTAAAAATAGTTGGCCTTTATAACTCTGCAGGTTTTTGAATTGCAGTGGCCCTTAGCTCCATTTTTTAGCTCTTATTTTTGTGGTATTGCCCCATAACCACAGGATTCCTTGAAGCCCTATTTTTCTTCTGGGGCACCTGCTGTGCCTTTGGTTAATTCTTCTTACTGATGTGATATTAGAGTGACATGTGCCCATTGAAACCGCTACAGCTAGTTTCTCACTGGTTCCCCCTATTCCCATTCATCCTCTGCACTAACTGCAGACTGTGCGATACCAGAACTTAAAGGCATTGACTCCATGTGGGGATGTTGTTAGTAAAGCGGCTGGAATGTCGATCCGGAGCCCCAGGAGAGGAAAAATGAGGTGCGTTTTAGAAACCTTTCCCGATCATATGGTATACCAGTCGCTGGGTTTCCCAAGCATGGTTTAGCTGTAGGAAGATTCCCTTCAACCTGGAGTGTTGGGACCCTTGGACTGAGTAGCATGAAGTATTGCATTAAACTTTCGGCAGTTGCTCACCAAAGCTCACCAATCCTGTCAGCCCCAAGTGTCCAGCCTTATGTCTTATCCAGCTGTGGGTTTATATGTGGTCAATCCAGGTTGCATCACAGCCCCTGAGCCAATTTTGTAAGAATTTTTCTCTCTTTCATTGTTTCAGCGTTTTGTTTTTAAAATTTATTTCTATAATGGGGTTTAGCTCCTTTTCACTGCTGTGTTTGTGCCGCTCTGCACACACTTGATTCCCTTATGGAGATATATCAATACATGGGTTTTAAGATTCTTATTCCTCAGATATATTTCTCTGCGGTGTATAGGGTGTGTTGAGGCCTGTTCATTGAGCAAGGTGTAGATCTTGTCTAATACCTATTTGGTTTATTGAACGGTATCTGTGCTAATTTCAAACTCTGGTTTTATGCATCACCCCACCTCTCCTTTCCCCTTAAGCTGACATAAGTGTGTTTTCTAAATGTGAGACACTGTTCTGTTCTGTAATTCATTTCTTGTGCAGCCATATTTACCCTCCCTCTATAAGTGATATCTTATGATATGTTTCTTTTTCTGTTTGACTTATTTCAAGTAGTATTATCGGACCTAAATCCACTCTTTATCCTTCTACTAGCCTTATTACATTGATTTCATGGTGAAGAGATATTCCATTGTACATAAGTACCACATCTTCTTTATCCATTGTTCTCTTTCCTGGGATATTTAAGGTGTACTGAAGTTGAGGTTCTTGTAAACAGAGTAGCCCTAAACTGTGGTGTGCTTGTGTCTTGTTGATTTTTAGACTTCCCTAGATATACTCCCATGATTGGAAGTGTCCTATGCTCTGTAGCTCTGTTTTTTAGATGATTTAGGAACCACCATACACTTCTCCAGAGTGGCTCTCGGCAGTTCACACACTGCCCATCAGCGTATAAAGGCTCCCTGTTCTCCATGGCCTGTCCTGCATTTCTGGTTTTTACAATTTTTTAGGATGGCCCTTTTGACCGGTGGGAAGTGAGACTTCTTTGTTGTGCACATTTGCATTGCTTGCTTGCTTCGTTGCCCATAAAGTGCGTATGCGTTTTTTCCTGGATATAATCAGGAAAAAACGCATACGCCCTTTTGGGCCAACTGCATCATTGTCGAAATTCTGCCGCTTTTCATGTGCGTTAAAGACGAGTCCAATCTATCTCTTGAAATCTGTTTCTTGCAATTCTGTCTTGCATTCAGATCCTCTTCTTTGCCTTACCTCAACATATTTTTGGACGTTAGTTTTCATTTATAACTCTGCAGGTTTGTGAATTGCAGTGACCCTGAGCTCCATTTTTTAAGTTGCTCTTTTGTGAGCTGGCCTCAAACCTGCAGGATTGCTTCAGGCCCTATTTTGGCTCCGGCGAGGCAGGCTGAGCCTTTCTTTAATTCTTATTCTTAATGGGAAATTAGAGTGATATGTGCCCGTCCAAACCCCTACAACTCTTCTCTCATTGGTTCCCCCTCTTCCCGTTCATCCTCCTCACAATTTGCAAAATGTGTGAAACAGAAGTTTAAATGTGCTGATTCTCCAAGTGGGGAGATTCTAAGTAGCGTGGCTGGAATGGTGAACAGGAGCACCAGGAGAGGATAAATGAGGTGCATTTTAGACACATCTCCCGATCACATGGTGTACAGTCCTCTGGGTTTTCCATGCATGTTTTAGCTGTAGGAAGATCCCTTGAACCTGCAGATTTGGGACCCATTGAATGGGTACCAGGTAGTATTACTTTAAAGGGTGTGCATTTCCTCACCCAACCTCACATTTCTCTTAGCGCAAACAGTTTCCAGCCTTATGTCTCATCCTGCTGTGGGTCTAGATGTGTTCAATCCATGTTGCATCACCGTCCCTGAGGAAAAGTTGTAAGAGGTTTTCTCTGTCTCTCTGTCGTTTATTTTTTTCAATTTATTACTATATTGGTTACAGCTGATTTTCAAAGCTCTGTTTCTTGCTGCTGTACATCCACTTGATTCGCGTACAGAGAGACATCAATAAATTCTTTTTCAGATTCTTACCAGTCGTATATATTCTTTTCCGGTGACTTGAGTGTGCTGAGTGCAGTTCTTTTAGCTACCGTGTAGGCCTTGTTGATTATCAGTTTGGTATTTGGAATGGTATCTTTGCTAATTTCAACCTCCTGGATGATGCCTCACCCCTCCCCACCTTTCCCGTTTAGCAGCCTTATGCGTGTTTTCTACATATTTGACTATGTTTTTGTTTTGTAATTTATTTCATGTGTAGCCATTTTGGATTCCACCTTTAAGTGATATCTTATGATATGTGTCTTTTTCTTTTTGAATTCTGTCACTTAGAATGATCATACGTAACTCCTCCGGAGTCGTTACAACTGGCCATATTTCATTGATTTCCAGGCTGAATAATATTCCACTCTACCTAAGTACCACATCTCTATCCATTTTTTCCCTCCAGAGACATTTAAGTTATATCCTAGTCGAGGATCTTTTAAACAGAGAGGGGGTAAACATTGGGGTGCCTGTGTCCTCTCGATTTTTGTTTTTCCCAAGATATACGCCCATGAGTGCAAGTGCCCTATGCTCTGTAGCTCATTTTTTAGATGCTTTAGTAAACACAATACACTTCTCCAGAATGGCCGTTGGCAATATACATTTCCACTATAAGTCTCACAGGGCTCCCTCTTCTCGTTGCCCTGTCCTGCATTTCTGTTGTTTACGCTTTATGAGGATGGCTCTTCTGACTGATGCGAAGTGATATCTTTTGTAGTATTGACTTCCAGTGCCCACCTGTTTGGTTGGCTAAAAAAGTGTATGCCCTTTTCTTGAATATATACAGAAAAGAACGCATACACCCTTTTTGGCCAACTGCAATGTTGGCAATGTTCAGCTCCTTTTCTTGTGCTTAATGGCGAGTCCTTTCTACCTCCTCAAATCCCTTTCCTGCCATTCTCCCTTGCTTACAAGTCCTTTTCTCTGACTTTCCTCAAGACATTTTTCAGTGATGGATATTTTCAACTCTGCAGTTTTGTGAATTTTACTGCCCCTGAGTTCCATTGTTCAACTCGTGTTTATGGGAACTGGCCACAAAGCAGCGGGATTTCCTCAAGCCCTATACTGTTTCCATGGGCAACCCTAGCCTTTGGTCAATTCGTCTTCCTGATTGGAAATTAGAGTGACATGTGCCTGTCTGAACACCTAGGACTTGTCTCTCATTGTTCCTCATCCTTCCGCTTCATCCTCTGGACAAATTCCAAACTGTACGCAACAGGATGTTGACAGTGCTGACATCTCCAAGTGGGCAGACTGTTAGTAAAGACGCTGGAGGGGTGAACCCGAGCACCAGGAGATGAGGAGATGAGATGCCTTTTCCAAACTCTTCCCGATCAGACGGTATACCATCCTCTGGGTGTGACAGACATGTTTTAGCAGTAGGAAGAGTCCCATTCATGTAAGGAGAACACCAGGGCTTTTTCAAAATCAGTGTCTCCCCGAAACCCAAACTGGGGAAGTTTTTAAGCTACGGCTACACATATGTTCATTAAGGGCCTTGGGGAGTAGGCAGAGTCCAAACTTTAGATGATTGAAGTCTTCAGGGTCAGAAGCACTCACCACCAGCTTCCCTTAGGCTACACTTTAACTGTCATTGATAGATGATGTCAATAAAAATATCTATTCTTTTTCAGATTATTTCCCCTTATAGGTTATTGCAAAATGTTGAGTGTAGTTCCCTGTGCTATACAGTAGTTCCTTGTTGATGATCTATTTTATACATAGCAGTGTGTATGTGTTCATTCCAAACTGTTAATTTATCCCTCCTCCCACCTTTCCCCTTTGGTAATAATAAATTATAAGATTTTATACTTCTCAGAAATGGGGGAGCTGAAAGAGAGGTATCATTTTCAATGGAAAAGCATTTAAAACAAGATTGAAGGTTTAACCAAGATTATTAGCTGTACATCCTTGGAAAGAAATCACTTCGTTTCTCTAATATTGACCTGACAAATAAGACAAACCTTTTCACTGAACTTGCTTATAAAAAGTGATGGAAATATCAAATGGAAGTGTTAAAAACATCTTATTTTACCCGAGCCTTATACACTGTTCTATGTTAACTACAGTTTGGCTCACACATCTGTTCATTGAGGTTACAATAGTCTCAATTTCTGTTATTGATCCTCCAGAGTGGACCCCAACAAGTGTCCCCCTGCCCAGTGTCATTGGGGCCAAGAGATCGAGACTGAGTTTGGTTCACAAGCAAAGGAAACTTTATATTTTGATCAGAGAATGGAGAGGTGAGAGCATGCACTACCCCGTGGGCTGTGGGCTGGGCTGCTGTGTAGAGATCCTGTCAGAGTCAGTGGGAGGGAGGGAGGAGGCGGAGCTCTCGAGGGCCGGGTTGGCTGTAGCTCAGGCTCTATATCGTGGAGTCTGCACTGGGCCCCAGGAGCTGAGGTGTCGACCCAGCCATTCTGCACTAGGAAATCTGGTCTGAAGTGCCGGGTGTGGAACCTCTGCATGCGGGACCCTAGGAGCACGTGAAATTAGACAAAGCACAAAGGATAAAAAAGGTTAGACTTGACTTTATTGCCCAGATTCTATTTTTATCTCCCAGGGATTTTTAATGGGCTTTGCTGGGGACAAACCCCTCCTCTGCCTTTTGTCCCGTTCCTCATTCTTGGAGTGCTGAGGGTGCAGACCCTTCTTCTGTAACTGCTGAGTGCTGAGTTGGGAGCCCTCATACCCTGGGGCGAGGGTCAGAGCTTCTCCCCAGCAGCCTCCCGGTGACGTTGATTGTCCCCAGGACCCCTGCCTCCCTGCTCGTCCACCTGAGCACCAGCATTGGAAGTGTTATAGATTCTAATGACCTTTAAGGGTCCAGGAAAGAGATGTGCAGAGATGCTGTGGGGGCCGGTTTCACCCCGCCCCACATTTGTTCGGCCACCTTAGGCTGACCGTCTCTGCCAGCCTAGATGCTCTGACCAGTAGTCTGCGCTTTCTTCAGTTAGGCCCCTGAATTAACGTACAAACAGCACCAGGTGTCAGAGCCCTGCCCGCTCAACTCCCAGACAGTCCAGGGTCAGTGGTGATCAAGGACCATGATGGCTACTGAGTCAACAGCCTTTTGAAGTAAACAGGAGTCCAGCCGGTCTTATTGGCCACCATCATCATGGTGTCTGTAGGCTTTTCTATGGTGACAGTGTGGTATACTGTTCCCCCGCCAAGATTATTAGCTCCCCTCTGGGTGCAGTAAGTCCTGCAAGCAGTAGTCTACTCTTTTGGGACACACTCTTGTTGTTTTATGAGAGAAACTCCAGGTCAAGTGATGTTCACACGAGTCGTCATGGTGCCCTGTTGCCCCCGGTTATCTCTCTGGATGTTGGAGTTGGAGGGCCTCCTCACTCGAGGTCGGTGTGCCCACGGAGCGAACCCTGCAACTTCAGGGCATGGTTGGTGGTTAGGATCACCACGTGGGGTCCTTTTCCCTTAGGAGGGAGGTGGCCTTTTGGGCTGCTGATTTCCAGGTTTTTAGATACCGCCAGTATCTTGGCCAGATGTGGCAGTGGGCCAAGCCCCTTAGTGACCGTAGTTTATCCTACCTGGATGGCATTCTTGCATTGTTCCATTTCAAGTGGTCCCAGTTTTTGCACTAATTCTCCAATGGCGATTCACCTTTCACCGGGAATGTAAAGGTCAAAGGGTTTAGCTAAATTAGGGAGTTCCAGGGCAAGGGTCTGAATTGACTGCTCTTTCCATTCTTGAAAGGCCACTTCTGGATTCTATTCAAAAGGATCATCATCTTTTCCTTTCAGTGTTTCATATAGAGGCCCAGCTAGTAGACTGTAGCTAGGGATCCAGAAGCAGCAAACCCTGGCCTCCCCAGGAACCCCTAAGCTGTCTTCTAGTTTTAGAAAGGGGTAAGGCTGAAAATGGTTTCTTCCCTTTCCTGGGATGGGCTTCTCTGACCTTCTGTGAGAATGAAGCCCAGGCAGGTCACCGCAGTCTGTGATATTTGAGCTTTTTCTTGGACAACTTCTATCCTTTATTGGCTTGGTAGTTCAGAGGCCTCCTTAGTAGGGCTGGTGATCAGAATGTCGTCTGCATATTGAAGGAGGGTTTCCTTTTCCAGAGGTAGAACTTTTAGGTCTTTAGCTAAGCTTTCCCCAAAGATGGTGTGGGAATTTTTGCACCCTTGGGGCCAGACGGCCCGGAAGTATTGTTTTAGTTGTATGTTGAGTCCTGCCACTCACAAGCCAAAATTTCTTGTGACTCTGGGACTAATGGAATACAAAAGAAGGCATCATTGAAGACTAATACAGAATACCATGTCCTGGTGGTTGGTAGAATGACCAGCAGGGTGTAGGAATTAGGAGCAACTGGAGGTATATCCTCGGTGGCTTCACTGACTGTCCTGACATCCTTTACCATGTCCCCAGCAGCCCATGGGGCTCTCGTGGTCAGACCAATCCCAGAATATGGAGCTCACCTGGGCAGGTACCCCACCCCCACCCCAGCCCACGGGGCTCTCGTGGTCAGGCCCCTCCCAGGATACAGAGCTACCCTTGCAGGTACCGTGGCAGGGCTGGGCACACAGGAACCGTGCACATAGCCCTCATTGCAGAGCACCCCCAGCTCACCTGTCGCTCAGAGCTGACACAGAGCACCTCAGAGCAGGACTTGAACTAACAAACAGCAGCTGCGACAGGTCTGTGACCCTGGGCATCACTCCGTGAGGCCTCCCTCCACCTGGTCTTCCAGAGACTTCCACTGCACCCAGGGCACCAGGCCTCTGTCTCCAACCACCACCCACCCCTCCTCTCCCTGACTCCTGGGTTCCTCTCATTAGGAGAGGGTTTTCTTGAAGTTGTCTCCCACTCATGGGCCAGATAAAATGATTAGAAAACAAGCCAAAGCTGCAGCCCCTTGTCTATCCTGACTCTCAGGAGCCCACACCTGTTCCTTGGACCTGGCCGGTTCAGCAAGTTCCATTTTCTGCAACTGTGAGCCCCTGAGGGGTGATGATTGGCTGACCTGGGCAGCCTTACCGTGCCGGCCAGCCCTCCCCAGGTGTGCCTGGGTTGAGATCAATATAAATACCACTCCAGGCAGCAAGAGCCCCTGCAGCCGTGCCTGACGCCATTTTCTCTGCCCTGTCAGCAGTCTCGGGGCTGGGCTGGTGGGAGGGAGTGAGAGGCCACGGCTTTGTGGGTGGCCCAGTGTGAGTGGGGCTCTGCTGGACTTTCTGCAGCAGTTGCCAGGCTGCCACCTGCTAAAGAAGAGGATGTGTCACCCATACCTGCTGCTGGAATTTCTCCCTGGGCAGAGGTGAGGAAGGAAAAAAGCAGTGGGGGCAGGGACAGGACGGGTATCTCAGGCAGGGAAATGGAAATCTTCCAGAAGAGCACCCAGGGCCAGGACCATCCTGGCTGGCCTGCAGGCACCAAGTCGGCCGGCATGCTGTCACTCGTGTGGCTCTATGGCCCTTCCTCTAGGCTTTCAAGTCCTTGTATATATTCAGGTGTTTTACCTGGGATGGGTGGGAATAGTTCAGCAGCAACTGGCCTGGGGCTCAGCTCACGTTTACTCACAGATGCCTCGGCACGGTGCCCCAGCTTTGCAATGAGGACGCTTGTTGCGTGGGGGCTGCTGGCTGAATGGGAGACGATTCCCCACCACTGACCAACTTCAGAATTGTTTACAACTGGAGCAAGTGCCCTGATACGGTTTTCCTCTGTGTAACTGGTGGGTTCTGTGTTTTTTTTTCTCTTTTTCGTTTTTGGTTCAAGGTAGATTTTATTCCTCTTTTTTGTATTTACAGATATAAGCATGGAAATAATTTATTCATATAAATACATGTATGTGCAGGGAATAATTGTTTTTTCTGTTTTATTTTTTAAATTTTACTTCTTTTTAATTTTGAATTTTATTTTATATTTTTATACAGCAGGTTCTTATTGGTTATCTATTTTATACATATAAATGTATACATGCCAATCCCAGTCTCTCAACTCCTCCCACCACCAGCCCCCAACAGCTTTCCCCCCTTGTTGTCCATACGTTTGTTGTCTACATCTGTTGCTCTATTTATGCCTTGCAAAATGGTTAATCTGTACAGTTTTTCTAGGTTCCACATATATGCATGAATATACAAGATTTGTTTTTCTCTTTCTGACTTACTTCACTCTGTATGACAGTCTCTAGATCCATCGACGTCTCTACAAATGACCCAATTTCATTCCTTTTCATGGCTTAGTAATATTCCATTTTATATATGTACCACAGCTTTATGCATTCGTCTGTCTGTGGGCATTTAGGTTGCTTCCATTACCTTGATATTGTAAATAGTGATGCAATGAACATTGCGGTGAATGACTCTTTTTGATTTATGGTTTTGTCTGGGTATATGTCCAGTACTGGGATTGCTGTATCATATGGTAATTCTATTGTTAGTTTCTTAAGAAATTCCATATTGTTCTCCATAATGACTGTATCAATTTATATTCCCAACAATAGTGGAAGAAGGTTCCTTTTCTCCACACCCTTTCCAGCATTTTTTGTTTGTAGATTTTCAATGATGCCTATTCTACCAGGTGTGAGGTGATACCTCATTGTTGAATCCATTTCGTTGAGCAAGGGTTAGCTCTTGTCTATTACATATTTGGCTTATGGAACGGTATCTGTGCTAATTTCAAACTCTGCTTTTATGCAGCACCCCAACTCACCTTCCGCCTTAAGCAGGCATAAGTTGGTTTTCTAAACTTGAGACCCTGTTCTGTTTTGTAATTCAGTTCATGTGTAGCCAAGTTCACATTCCGTGTATTAGTGATACCTTATGATGTTTCTTTTTCTGTGTGACTTATTTCACTTAGAATCATCGTGCCTCAATGCACTCATTATGCTGGTACGGGCCTGGTGACATAGATTTCATTGCTGAGTGGTATTCTGTTGTACATAAGTACCGCAACTTCTTTATCCATTATTTGCTCTCAGGGATATTTAACTTGTGCCGTAGAAGAGATTTCTGTAAAAAGAGCCATCCCAAATTTTGGGGTTGCTGTGTCTTTTTGATATTAATTTCCCTAAGCTATAGGACCATAAGTGGAAGTGCCCTAGGCCCTGTTGCTTTGTTTTTTAGATGTTTCAGGAAACACCATACACATCTCCCGAGTGTCTGTTGGCAATTTACATCCCGCCCATCAGCATAACAAGGCTCCCAGTTCTCCATGGCCTGTCCTGCCTTTCTGGGTTTTACACTTTTTTCAGATGGCCCTTTTGACCGGGGGGAAGTGAGACTTCATTGTAGTGCAGATTTCCTTTGCAAGCTTGCTTGGTTGGCCAAAAAGGGCGTATGCGTTTTTTCCTGAATATATTCAGGAAAAAAACGCATACGCCCTTTTGGCAAAGTGCATCATTGTGGACGTTCTGCCTCTTTTCCTATGCTTTCAATGCAATTCCAGTCTACCTCCTGAAATCGGTATCCTGCAATTCTGCCCCGCTTTCAAGTCCTCTTGGCAGCCTTACTTCAGTCTATTTTTGGACGATAGCTGTCATTTATAACTCTGCAGATTTGTGAATTACAGAGACCCTGAGCTCCTTTCTTCAACTCGCTTTCTTTTGAGCTGGCCGCAACACCGCAGGATGGCTTCAGGCCCTAATATGGTTCCGGCACGGCACGCTGAGCCTTTGGTTATTTCCTCTTCCTGGTGGGAAATGAGAGTTAAATTTGCCCGTCCAGACACCTCCAGCTAGTCTCTCATTGGTTCTCCCTATTCCTGTTCATCTTCCGCAGAAATTGCAAACTGGGCCAAACAGGAGGTTAAAGGCGCTGACTCTCCAAGTCGGGAGAGTGTTAGTAAAGGGTCTGGAATGTTGCACCCGAGTACCAGGGGAGGAAAACTGAGACATATTTGAACACGTCTCCCGTTCACATGGTTGATCATACGCGGGGTTCCACATGCATGTTTCAGCTGAAGGAAGAATACCTTAAACCTGGAGAGTTGAGACCCGTGTAATGGGTACCATGCAATATGACTTCAAAGGGTCTTCATTTGCTCACCGAACCTCTCCAATCTTATCACTGCTGCGTTCATGCCCCTGTACACATGCTTGATTCTCTTTCGGAGACATAGCAATCCATAGGTTTTAAGATACTTACTAGTCAGGTACATTCTTAGGCATTTAATATGTGGTGTTGAGTCCATTTCGTTGAGCAAGGAGTAGCTCTTGTCTATTCCATATTTGGCTTAAGGAACTTTATCTGTGCTCATTTCAATCTCTGGTTTTATGCAGCACCCCAACTCACCTTTACCCTTAAGCAAGCATAAGTTGGTTTTCTAAATTTGAGACCGTGTTCTGTTCTGTAATTCAGTTCCTGTGTAGCCAAGTTTACATTCCGTGTATTACTGATATCTTATGATGTTTCTTTTTCTGTGTGACTTATTTCAGTTAGAATCATCATACCTGAATCCACTCATTGTTCTGCTAAGGGCCTGATGACATAGATTTCATTGCTGAGTGATACTGCTTTGTAAGTAAATACCACAAATTCTTTATCCATTTTTCACTTTCTGCGATGTTGAACTTGTACTGTAAACGAGGTTCTTGTAAACAGAGGCGTCCCAAACTTTGGGGTGGCTGTGTCTTTTTGATTTTAATTTCCCTAAGCTATAGGACCATAAGTGGCAGTGCCCTAGGCTCTGTTGCTTTGTTTTTTAGATGTTTCAGGAAACACCATACACTTCTCCCGAGTGGTTGTTGGCAATTTACATCCCGCCCATCAGCATAACAAGGCTCCCAGTTCTCCATGGCCTGTCCTGCCTTTCTGGATTTTACACTTTTTTCAGATGGCCCTTTTGACCGGGGGGAAGTGAGACTTCATTGTAGTGCAGATTTCCTTTGCAAGCTTGCTTGGTTGGCCAAAAAGGGCGTATGCGTTTTTTCCTGAATATATTCAGGAAAAAACGCATACGCCCTTTTTGGCCAAGTGCATCATTGTGGACGTTCTGCCTCTTTTCCTATGCTTTCAATGCAATTCCAGTCTACCTCCTGAAATCGGTTTCCTGCAATTCTGCCCCGCTTTCAAGTCCTTTTGGCAGCCTTACTTCAGTGTATTTTTGGACGATAGCTGTCATTTATAACTCTGCAGGTTTGTGAATTACAGTGCCCCTGAGCTCCTTTCTTCAACTCGCTTTCTTGTGAGCTGGCCGCAACACCGCAGGATGGCTTCAGGCCCTAATCTGGTTCCGGCACGGCACGCTGAGCCTTTGGTTATTTCCTCTTCCTGGTGGGAAATGAGAGTTAAATTTGCCCGTCCAGACACCTCCAGCTAGTCTCTCATTGGTTCTCGCTATTCCTGTTCATCTTCCGCAGAAATTGCAAACTGGGCCAAACAGGAGGTTAAAGGCGCTGACTCTCCAAGTGGGGAGAGTGTTAGTAAAGTGTCTGGAATGTTGCACCCGAGTACCAGGGGAGGAAAACTGAGACATATTTGAACACGTCTCCCGTTCACATGGTTGATCATACTTGGGTTCCACATGCATGTTTTAGCTGAAGGAAGAATACCTTAAACCTGGAGAGTTAAGACCCGTGTAATGGGTACCATGCAATATGACTTCAAAGGGTCTTCATTTGCTCACCAAACCTCTCCAATCCTATCACTGCTGCGTTTATGCCCCTGTACACATGCTTGATTCTCTTTCAGAGACATAGCAATCCATAGGTTTTAAGATACTTACTAGTCAGGTACATTCTTAGGCGTTTAATATGCGGTGTTGAGTCCATTTCGTTGAGCAAGGAGTAGCTCTTGTCTATTCCATATTTGGCTTAAGGAACTTTATCTGTGCTCATTTCAATCTCTGGTTTTATGCAGCACCCCAACTCACCTTTCCCCTTAAGCAAGCATAAGTTGGTTTTCTAAATTTGAGACCCTGTTCTCTTCTGTAATTCAGTTCCTGTGTAGCCAAGTTTACATTCCGTGTATTACTGATATCTTATGATGTTTCTTTTTCTGTGTGACTTATTTCAGTTAGAATCATCATACCTGAATCCACTCATTGTGCTGCTAAGGGCCTGATGACACAGATTTCATTGCTGAGTGATATTGCTTTGTAAGTAAATACCACAAATTCTTTATCCATTTTTCACTTTCTGCGATGTTGAACTTGTACTGTAAACGAGGTTCTTGTAAACAGAGGCGTCCCAAACTTTGGGGTGGCTGTGTCTTTTTGATTTTAATTTCCCTAAGCTATAGGACCATAAGTGGCAGTGCCCTAGGCTCTGTTGCTTTGTTTTTTAGATGTTTCAGGAAACACCATACACTTCTCCGGAGTGTCTGTTGGCAATTTACATCCCGCCCATCAGCATAACAAGGCTCCCAGTTCTCCATGGCCTGTCCTGCCTTTCTGGATTTTACACTTTTTTCAGATGGCCCTTTTGACCGGGGGGAAGTGAGACTTCATTGTAGTGCAGATTTCCTTTGCAAGCTTGCTTGGTTGGCCAAAAAGGGCGTATGCGTTTTTTCCTGAATATATTCAGGAAAAAACGCATACGCCCTTTTTGGCCAAGTGCATCATTGTGGACGTTCTGCCTCTTTTCCTATGCTTTCAATGCAATTCCAGTCTACCTCCTGAAATCGGTTTCCTGCAATTCTGCCCCGCTTTCAAGTCCTCTTGGCAGCCTTACTTCAGTCTATTTTTGGACGATAGCTGTCATTTATAACTCTGCAGGTTTGTGAATTACAGTGCCCCTGAGCTCCTTTCTTCAACTCGCTTTCTTGTGAGCTGGCCGCAACACCGCAGGATGGCTTCAGGCCCTAATCTGGCTCCGGTACGGCACGCTGAGCCTTTGGTTATTTCCTCTTCCTGGTGGGAAATGAGAGTTAAATTTGCCCGTCCAGACACCTCCAGCTAGCCTCTCATTGGTTCTCGCTATTCCTGTTCATCTTCCGCAGAAATTGCAAACTGGGCCAAACAGGAGGTTAAAGGCGCTGACTCTCCAAGTGGGGAGAGTGTTAGTAAAGCGTCTGGAATGTTGCACCCGAGTACCAGGGGAGGAAAACTGAGACATATTTGAACACGTCTCCCGTTCACATGGTTGATCATACTCTGGGTTCCACATGCAGGTTTTAGCTGAAGGAAGAATACCTTAAACCTGGAGAGTTAAGACCCGTGTAATGGGTACCATGCAATATGACTTCAAAGGGTCTTCATTTGCTCACCGAACCTCTCCAATCCTATCACTGCTGCGTTTATGCCCCTGTACACATGCTTGATTCTCTTTCGGAGACATAGCAATCCATAGGTTTTAAGATACTTACTAGTCAGGTACATTCTTAGGCGTTTAATATGCGGTGTTGAGTCCATTTCGTTGAGCAAGGAGTAGCTCTTGTCTATTCCATATTTGGCTTAAGGAACTTTATCTGTGCTCATTTCAATCTCTGGTTTTATGCAGCACCCCAACTCACCTTTACCCTTAAGCAAGCATAAGTTGGTTTTCTAAATTTGAGACCCTGTTCTGTTCTGTAATTCAGTTCCTGTGTAGCCAAGTTTACATTCCGTGTATTACTGATATCTTATGATGTTTCTTTTTCTGTGTGACTTATTTCAGTTAGAATCATCATACCTGAATCCACTCATTGTGCTGCTAAGGGCCTGATGACACAGATTTCATTGCTGAGTGATATTGCTTTGTAAGTAAATACCACAACTTCTTTATCCATTTTTCACTTTCTGCGATGTTGAACTTGTACTGTAAACGAGGTTCTTGTAAACAGAGCCGTTCCAAACTTTGGGGTGGCTGTGTCTTTTTGATTTTAATTTCCCTAAGTTATAGGACCATAAGTGGAAGTGCCCTAGGTTCTGTTGCTTTGTTGTTTACATGTTTCAGGAAACACCATACACTTCTCCCGAGTGGTTGTTGGCAATTTACATCCCGCCCATCAGCATAACAAGGCTCCCAGTTCTCCATGGCCTGTCCTGCCTTTCTGGATTTTACACTTTTTTCAGATGGCCCTTTTGACCGGGGGGAAGTGAGACTTCATTGTAGTGCAGATTTCCTTTGCAAGCTTGCTTGGTTGGCCAAAAAGGGCGTATGCGTTTTTTCCTGAATATATTCAGGAAAAAACGCATACGCCCTTTTTGGCCAAGTGCATCATTGTGGACGTTCTGCCTCTTTTCCTATGCTTTCAATGCAATTCCAGTCTACCTCCTGAAATCGGTTTCCTGCAATTCTGCCCCGCTTTCAAGTCCTTTTGGCAGCCTTACTTCAGTCTATTTTTGGACGATAGCTGTCATTTATAACTCTGCAGGTTTGTGAATTACAGTGCCCCTGAGCTCCTTTCTTCAACTCGCTTTCTTGTGACCTGGCCGCAACACCGCATGATGGCTTCAGGCCCTAACCTGGTTCCGGCACGGCACGCTGAGCCTTTGGTTATTTCCTCTTCCTGGTGGGAAATGAGAGTTAAATTTGCCCGTCCAGACACCTTCAGCTAGTCTCTCATTTTTTCTCGCTATTCCTGTTCATCTTCCGCAGAAATTGCAAACTGGGCCAAACAGGAGGTTAAAGGCGCTGACTCTCCAAGTGGGGAGAGTGTTAGTAAAGTGTCTGGAATGTTGCACCCGAGTACCAGGGGAGGAAAACTGAGACATATTTGAACACGTCTCCCGTTCACATGGTTGATCATACTTGGGTTCCACATGCATGTTTTAGCTGAAGGAAGAATACCTTAAACCTGGAGAGTTAAGACCCGTGTAATGGGTACCATGCAATATGACTTCAAAGGGTCTTCATTTGCTCACCAAACCTCTCCAATCCTATCACTGCTGCGTTTATGCCCCTGTACACATGCTTGATTCTCTTTCGGAGACATAGCAATCCATAGGTTTTAAGATACTTACTAGTCAGGTACATTCTTAGGCGTTTAATATGCGGTGTTGAGTCCATTTCGTTGAGCAAGGAGTAGCTCTTGTCTATTCCATATTTGGCTTAAGGAACTTTATCTGTGCTCATTTCAATCTCTGGTTTTATGCAGCACCCCAACTCACCTTTCCCCTTAAGCAAGCATAAGTTGGTTTTCTAAATTTGAGACCCTGTTCTCTTCTGTAATTCAGTTCCTGTGTAGCCAAGTTTACATTCCGTGTATTACTGATATCTTATGATGTTTCTTTTTCTGTGTGACTTATTTCAGTTAGAATCATCATACCTGAATCCACTCATTGTGCTGCTAAGGGCCTGACGACATAGATTTCATTGCTGAGTGATATTGCTTTGTAAGTAAATACCACAACTTCTTTATCCATTTTTCACTTTCTGCGATGTTGAACTTGTACTGTAAACGAGGTTCTTGTAAACAGAGCCGTTCCAAACTTTGGGGTGGCTGTGTCTTTTTGATTTTAATTTCCCTAAGCTATAGGACCATAAGTGGAAGTGCCCTAGGTTCTGTTGCTTTGTTTTTTAGATGTTTCAGGAAACACCATACACTTCTCCCGAATGTCTGTTGGCAATTTACATCCCGCCCATCAGCATAACAAGGCTCCCAGTTCTCCATGGCCTGTCCTGCCTTTCTGGATTTTACACTTTTTTCAGATGGCCCTTTTGACCGGGGGGAAGTGAGACTTCATTGTAGTGCAGATTTCCTTTGCAAGCTTGCTTGGTTGGCCAAAATGGGCGTATGCGTTTTTTCCTGAATATATTCAGGAAAAAACGCATACGCCCTTTTTGGCCAAGTGCATCATTGTGGACGTTCTGCCTCTTTTCCTATGCTTTCAATGCAATTCCAGTCTACCTCCTGAAATCGGTTTCCTGCAATTCTGCCCCGCTTTCAAGTCCTCTTGGCAGCCTTACTTCAGTCTATTTTTGGACGATAGCTGTCATTTATAACTCTGCAGGTTTGTGAATTACAGTGCCCCTGAGCTCCTTTCTTCAACTCGCTTTCTTGTGACCTGGCTGCAACAACGCAGGATGGCTTCAGGCCCTAATCTGGTTCCGGCACGGCACGCTGAGCCTTTGGTTATTTCCTCTTCCTGGTGGGAAATGAGAGTTAAATTTGCCCGTCCAGACACCTCCAGCTAGTCTCTCAATGGTTCTCGCTATTCCTGTTCATCTTCCGCAGAAATTGCAAACTGGGCCAAACAGGAGGTTAAAAGCGCTGACTCTCCAAGTGGGGAGAGTGTTAGTAACGTGTCTGGAATGTTGCACCCGAGTACCAGGGGAGGAAAACTGAGACATATTTGAACACGTCTCCCGTTCACATGGTTGATCATACTTGGGTTCCACATGCATGTTTTAGCTGAAGGAAGAATACCTTAAACCTGGAGAGTTAAGACCCGTGGAATGGGTACCATTCAATATGACTTCAAAGGGTGTTCATTTGCTCACCAAACCTCTCCAATCCTATCACTGCTGCGTTTATGCCCCTGTACACATGCTTGATTCTCTTTCGGAGACATAGCAATCCATAGGTTTTAAGATACTTACTAGTCAGGTACATTCTTAGGCGTTTAATATGCGGTGTTGAGTCCATTTCGTTGAGCAAGGAGTAGCTCTTGTCTATTCCATATTTGGCTTAAGGAACTTTATCTGTGCTCATTTCAATCTCTGCTTTTATGCAGCACCCCAACTCACCTTTCCCCTTAAGCAAGCATAAGTTGGTTTTCTAAATTTGAGACCCTGTTCTGTTCTGTAATTCAGTTCCTGTGTAGCCAAGTTTACATTCCGTGTATTACTGATATCTTATGATGTTTCTTTTTCTGTGTGACTTATTTCAGTTAGAATCATCATACCTGAATCCACTCATTGTGCTGCTAAGGGTCTGATGACACAGATTTCATTGCTGAGTGATATTGCTTTGTAAGTAAATACCACAACTTCTTTATCCATTTTTCACTTTCTGCGATGTTGAACTTGTACTGTAAACGAGGTTCTTGTAAACAGAGCCGCTCCAAACTTTGGGGTGGCTGTGTCTTTTTGATTTTAATTTCCCTAAGCTATAGGACCATAAGTGGAAGTGCCCTAGGCTCTGTTGCTTTGTTTTTTAGATGTTTCAGGAAACACCATACACTTCTCCCGAGTGTCTGTTGGCAATTTACATCCCGCCCATCAGCATAACAAGGCTCCCAGTTCTCCATGGCCTGTCCTGCCTTTCTGGATTTTACACTTTTTTCAGATGGCCCTTTTGACCGGGGGGAAGTGAGACTTCATTGTAGTGCAGATTTCCTTTGCAAGCTTGCTTGGTTGGCCAAAAAGGGCGTATGCGTTTTTTCCTGAATATATTCAGGAAAAAACGCATACGCCCTTTTTGGCCAAGTGCATCATTGTGGACGTTCTGCCTCTTTTCCTATGCTTTCAATGCAATTCCAGTTTACCTCCTGAAATCGGTTTCCTGCAATTCTGCCCCGCTTTCAAGTCCTCTTGGCAGCCTTACTTCAGTCTATTTTTGGACGATAGCTGTCATTTATAACTCTGCAGGTTTGTGAATTACAGTGCCCCTGAGCTCCTTTCTTCAACTCGCTTTCTTGTGACCTGGCCGCAACACCGCAGGATGGCTTCAGGCCCTAATGTGGTTTCGGCACGGCACACTGAGCCTTTGGTTATTTCCTCTTCCTGGTGGGAAATGAGAGTTAAATTTGCCCGTCCAGACACCTCCAGCTAGTCTCTCATTGGTTCTCGCTATTCCTGTTCATCTTCCGCAGAAATTGCAAACTGGGCCAAACAGGAGGTTAAAGGCGCTGACTCTCCAAGTGGGGAGAGTGTTAGTAAAGTGTCTGGAATGTTGCACCCGAGTACCAGGGGAGGAAAACTGAGACATATTTGAACACGTCTCCCGTTCACATGGTTGATCATACTTGGGTTCCACATGCATGTTTTAGCTGAAGGAAGAATACCTTAAACCTGGAGAGTTAAGACCCGTGTAATGGGTACCATGCAATATGACTTCAAAGGGGCTTCATTTGCTCACCAAACCTCTCCAATCCTATCACTGCTGCGTTTATGCCCCTGTACACATGCTTGATTCTCTTTCGGAGACATAGCAATCCATAGGTTTTAAGATACTTACTAGTCAGGTACATTCTTAGGCGTTTAATATGCGGTGTTGAGTTCATTTCGTTGAGCAAGGAGTAGCTCTTGTCTATTCCATATTTGGCTTAAGGAACTTTATCTGTGCTCATTTCAATCTCTGGTTTTATGCAGCACCCCAACTCACCTTTCCCCTTAAGCAAGCATAAGTTGGTTTTCTAAATTTGAGACCCTGTTCTGCTCTGTAATTCAGTTCCTGTGTAGCAAAGTTTACATTCCGTGTATTACTGATATCTTATGATGTTTCTTTTTCTGTGTGACTTATTTCAGTTAGAATCATCATACCTGAATCCACTCATTGTGCTGCTAAGGGCCTGATGACACAGATTTCATTGCTGAGTGATATTGCTTTGTAAGTAAATACCACAACTTCTTTCTCCATTTTTCACTTTCTGCGATGTTGAACTTGTACTGTAAACGAGGTTCTTGTAAACAGAGCCGTTCCAAACTTTGGGGTGGCTGTGTCTTTTTGATTTTAATTTCCCTAAGCTATAGGACCATAAGTGGAAGTGCCCTAGGTTCTGTTGCTTTGTTTTTTAGATGTTTCAGGAAACACCATACACTTCTCCCGAGTGGTTGTTGGCAATTTACATCCCGCCCATCAGCATAACAAGGCTCCCAGTTCTCCATGGCCTGTCCTGCCTTTCTGGATTTTACACTTTTTTCAGATGGCCCTTTTGACTGGGGGGAAGTGAGACTTCATTGTAGTGCAGATTTCCTTTGCAAGCTTGCTTGGTTGGCCAAAAAGGGCGTATGCGTTTTTTCCTGAATATATTCAGGAAAAAACGCATACGCCCTTTTTGGCCAAGTGCATCATTGTGGACGTTCTGCCTCTTTTCCTATGCTTTCAATGCAATTCCAGTCTACCTCCTGAAATCGGTTTCCTGCAATTCTGCCCCGCTTTCAAGTCCTCTTGGCAGCCTTACTTCAGTCAATTTTTGGACGATAGCTGTCATTTATAACTCTGCAGGTTTGTGAATTACAGTGCCCCTGAGCTCCTTTCTTCAACTCGCTTTCTTGTGACCTGGCCGCAACACCGCAGGATGGCTTCAGGCCCTAATCTGGTTCCGGCACGGCATGCTGAGCCTTTGGTTAATTCCTCTTCCTGGTGGGAAATGAGAGTTAAATTTGCCCGTCCAGACACCTCCAGCTAGTCTCTCATTGGTTCTCGCTATTTCTGTTCATCTTCCGCAGAAATTGCAAACTGGGCCAAACAGGAGGTTAAAGGTGCTGACTCTCCAAGTGGGGAGAGTGTTAGTAAAGCGTCTGGAATGTTGCACCCGAGTACCAGGGTCCGAAAACTGAGACATATTTGAACACGTCTCCTGATCACATGGTTGATCATACTCTGGGTTCCACATGCATGTTTTAGCTGAAGGAAGAATACCTAAAACCTGGGTAGTTGAAACCCGTGGAATGGGTACCATGCAATATGACTTCAAAGGGTCTTCATTTGCTCACCGAACCTCTCCAATCCTATCACTGCTGCGTTTATGCCCCTGTACACATGCTTGATTCCCCTTCGGAGACATAGCAATCCATAGGTTTTAAGATACTTACTAGTCAGGTACATTCTTAGGCGTTTAATATGCGGTGTTGAGTCCATTTCGTTGAGCAAGGAGTAGCTCTTGTCTATTCCATATTTGGCTTAAGGAACTTTATCTGTGCTCATTTCAATCTCTGGTTTTATGCAGCACCCCAACTCACCTTTCCCCTTAAGCAAGCATAAGTGGGTTTTCTAAATTTGAGACCCTGTTCTGTTTTGGAATGCAGTTCCTGTGTAGCCAAGTTTACATTCCGTGTATTAGTGATATCTTATGATGTTTCTTTTTCTGTGTGACTTATTTCAGTTAGAAACATCGTACCTGAATCCACTCATTATGCTGCTACGGGCCTGATGACATAGATTTCATTGCTGAGTGATACTGCATTGTACGTAAGTTCCACAAGTTCTTTATCCATTTTTCACTTTCTGTGATATTGAACTTGTACGGTAAACAGGGTTCGTGTAAACGGAGGCGTCCCAAACTTTGGGGTGGCTGTGTCTTTTTGATTTTAATTTCCCTAAGCTATAGGACCATAAGTGGAAGTGCCCTAGGCTCTGTTGCTTTGTTTTTTAGATGTTTCAGGAAACACCATACACTTCTCCCGAGTGTCTGTTGGGAATTTACATCCCGCCCATCAGCATATCAAGGCTCCCAGTTCTCCATGGCCTGTCCTGCCTTTCTGGATTTTACACTTTTTTCAGATGGCCCTTTTGACCGGGGGGAAGTGAGACTTCATTGTAGTGCAGATTTCCTTTGCAAGCTTGCTTGGTTGGCCAAAAAGGGCGTATGCGTTTTTTCCTGAATATATTCAGGAAAAAACGCATACGCCCTTTTTGGCCAAGTGCATCATTGTGGACGTTCTGCCTCTTTTCCTATGCTTTCAATGCAATTCCAGTCTACCTCCTGAAATCGGTTTCCTGCAATTCTGCCCCGCTTTCAAGTCCTCTTGGCAGCCTTACTTCAGTCTATTTTTGGACGATAGCTGTCATTTATAACTCTGCAGGTTTGTGAATTACAGTGACCCTGAGCTCCTTTCTTCAACTCGCTTTCTTGTGAGCTGGCCGCAACACCGCAGGATGGCTTCAGGCCCTAATCTGGTTCCGGCACGGCATGCTGAGCCTTTGGTTAATTCCTCTTCCTGGTGGGAAATGAGAGTTAAATTTGCCCGTCCAGACACCTCCAGCTAGTCTCTCATTGGTTCTCGCTATTCCTGTTCATCTTCCGCAGAAATTGTAAACTGGGCCAAACAGGAGGTTAAAGGTGCTGACTCTCCAAGTGGGGAGAGTGTTAGTAAAGCGTCTGGAATGTTGCACCCGAGTACCAGGGTACGAAAACTGAGACATATTTGAACACGTCTCCCGATCACATGGTTGATCATACTCTGGGTTCCACATGCATGTTTTAGCTGAAGGAAGAATACCTAAAACTTTGGTAGTTGAAACGCGTGGAATGGGTACCATGCAATATGACTTCAAAGGGTCTTCATTTGCTCACCGAACCTCTCCAATCCTATCACTGCTGCGTTTATGCCCCTGTACACATGCTTGATTCTCTTTCGGAGACATAGCAATCCATAGGTTTTAAGATACTTACTAGTCAGGTACATTCTTAGGCGTTTAATATGGGGTGTTGAGTCCATTTCGTTGAGCAAGGAGTAGCTCTTGTCTATTCCATATTTGGCTTAAGGAACTTTATCTGTGCTCATTTCAATCTCTGGTTTTATGCAGCACCCCAACTCACCTTTACCCTTAAGTAAGCATAAGTTGGGTTTCGAAATTTGAGACCCTGTTCTGTTCTGTAATTCAGTTCCTGTGTAGCCAAGTTTACATTCCGTGTATTACTGATATCTTATGATGTTTCTTTTTCTGTGTGACTTATTTCAGTTAGAATCATCATACCTGAATCCACTCATTGTGCTGCTAAGGGCCTGATGACACAGATTTCATTGCTGAGTGATATTGCTTTGTAAGTAAATACCACAACTTCTTTATCCATTTTTCACTTTCTGCGATGTTGAACTTGTACTGTAAACGAGGTTCTTGTAAACAGAGCCATTCCAAACTTTGGGGTGGCTGTGTCTTTTTGATTTTAATTTCCCTAAGCTATAGGACCATAAGTGGAAGTGCCCTAGGTTCTGTTGCTTTGTTTTTTAGATGTTTCAGGAAACACCATACACTTCTCCCGAGTGGTTGTTGGCAATTTACATCCCGCCCATCAGCATAACAAGGCTCCCAGTTCTCCATGGCCTGTCCTGCCTTTCTGGATTTTACACTTTTTTCAGATGGCCCTTTTAACCGGGGGGAAGTGAGACTTCATTGTAGTGCAGATTTCCTTTGCAAGCTTGCTTGGTTGGCCAAAAAGGGCGTATACGTTTTTTCCTGAATATATTCAGGAAAAAACGCATACGCCCTTTTTGGCCAAGTGCATCATTGTGGACGTTCTGCCTCTTTTCCTATGCTTTCAATGCAATTCCAGTCTACCTCCTGAAATCGGTTTCCTGCAATTCTGCCCCGCTTTCAAGTCCTCTTGGCAGCCTTACTTCAGTCTATTTTTGGACGATAGCTGTCATTTATAACTCTGCAGGTTTGTGAATTACAGTGCCCCTGAGCTCCTTTCTTCAACTCGCTTTCTTGTGAGCTGGCCGCAACACCGCAGGATGGCTACAGGCCCTAATCTGGTTCCGGCATGGCACGCTGAGCCTTTGGTTAATTCCTCTTCCTGGTGGGAAATGAGAGTTAAATTTGCCCGTCCAGACACCTCCAGCTAGTCTCTCATTGGTTCTCGCTATTCCTGTTCATCTTCCGCAGAAATTGCAAACTGGGCCAAACAGGAGGTTAAAGGTGCTGACTCTCCAAGTGGGGAGAGTGTTAGTAAAGCGTCTGGAATGTTGCACCCGAGTACCAGGGTCCGAAAACTGAGACATATTTGAACACGTCTCCCGATCACATGGTTGATCATACTCTGGGTTCCACATGCATGTTTTAGCTGAAGGAAGAATACCTAAAACCTGGGTAGTTGAAACCCGTGTAATGGGTACCATGCAATATGACTTCAAAGGGTCTTCATTTGCTCACCGAACCTCTCCAATCCTATCACTGCTGCGTTTATGCCCCTGTACACATGCTTGATTCCCCTTCAGAGACATAGCAATCCATAGGTTTTAAGATACTTACTAGTCAGGTACATTCTTAGGCGTTTAATATGCGGTGTTGAGTCCATTTAGTTGAGCAAGGAGTAGCACTTGTCTATTCCATATTTGGCTTAAGGAACTTTATCTGTGCTCATTTCAATCTCTGGTTTTATGCAGCACCCCAACTCACCTTTCCCCTTAAGCAAGCATAAGTTGGTTTTCTAAATTTGAGACCCTGTTCTGTTTTGGAATGCAGTTCCTGTGTAGCCAAGTTTACATTCCGTGTATTAGTGATATCTTATGATGTTTCTTTTTCTGTGTGACTTATTTCAGTTAGAATCATCGTACCTGAATCCACTCATTATGCTGCTACGGGACTGATGACATAGATTTCATTGCTGAGTGATACTGCATTGTACGTAAGTACCACAAGTTCTTTATCCATTTTTCACTTTCTGTGATATTGAACTTGTACGGTAAATGAGGTTCTTGTAAACGGAGGCGTCCCAAACTTTGGGGTGGCTGTGTCTTTTTGATTTTAATTTCCCTAAGCTATAGGACCATAAGTGGAAGTGCCCTAGGCTCTGTTGCTTTGTTTTTTAGATGTTTCAGGAAACACCATACACTTCTCCGGAGTGTCTGTTGGCAATTTACATCCCGCCCATCAGCATAACAAGGCTCCCAGTTCTCCATGGCCTGTCCTGCCTTTCTGGATTTTACACTTTTTTCAGATGGCCCTTTTGACCGGGGGGAAGTGAGACTTCATTGTAGTGCAGATTTCCTTTGCAAGCTTGCTTGGTTGGCCAAAAAGGGCGTATGCGTTTTTTCCTGAATATATTCAGGAAAAAACGCATACGCCCTTTTTGGCCAAGTGCATCATTGTGGACGTTCTGCCTCTTTTCCTATGCTTTCAATGCAATTCCAGTCTACCTCCTGAAATCGGTTTCCTGCAATTCTGCCCCGCTTTCAAGTCCTCTTGGCAGCCTTACTTCAGTCTATTTTTGGACGATAGCTGTCATTTATAACTCTGCAGGTTTGTGAATTACAGTGCCCCTGAGCTCCTTTCTTCAACTCGCTTTCTTGTGAGCTGGCCGCAACACCGCAGGATGGCTTCAGGCCCTAATCTGGTTCCGGCCCGGCACGCTGAGCCTTTGGTTAATTCCTCTTCCTGGTGGGAAATGAGAGTTAAATTTGCCCGTCCAGACACCTCCAGCTAGTCTCTCATTGGTTCTCTCTATTCCTGTTCATCTTCCGCAGAAATTGCAAACTGGGCCAAACAGGAGGTTAAAGGTGCTGACTCTCCAAGTGGGGAGAGTGTTAGTAAAGCGTCTGGAATGTTGCACCCGAGTACCAGGGTACAAAAACTGAGACATATTTGAACACGTCTCCCGATCACATGGTTGATCATACTCTGGGTTCCACATGCATGTTTTAGCTGAAGGAAGAATACCTAAAACTTTGGTAGTTGAAACCCGTGGAATGGGTACCATGCAATATGACTTCAAAGGGTCTTCATTTGCTCACCGAACCTCTCCAATCCTATCACTGCTGCGTTTATGCCCCTGTACACATGCTTGATTCTCTTTCGGAGACATAGCAATCCATAGGTTTTAAGATACTTACTAGTCAGGTACATTCTTAGGCGTTTAATATGCGGTGTTGAGTCCATTTCGTTGAGCAAGGAGTAGCTCTTGTCTATTCCATATTTGGCTTAAGGAACTTTATCTGTGCTCATTTCAATCTCTGGTTTTATGCAGCACCCCAACTCACCTTTA
The DNA here is from genome assembly GCF_949987515.2 of Delphinus delphis. Classification (NCBI taxonomy): domain Eukaryota; kingdom Metazoa; phylum Chordata; class Mammalia; order Artiodactyla; family Delphinidae; genus Delphinus; species Delphinus delphis. Next base: position 1,330,621 of record NW_027192663.1, on the reverse strand, counting down.
CCCTTAAGCAAGCATAAGTTGGTTTTCTAAATTTGAGACCCTGTTCTGTTCTGTAATTCAGTTCCTGTGTAGCCAAGTTTTCATTCCGTGTATTACTGATATCTTATGATGTTTCTTTTTCTGTGTGACTTATTTCAGTTAGAATCATCATACCTGAATCCACTCATTGTGCTGCTAAGGGCCTGATGACACAGATTTCATTGCTGAGTGATATTGCTTTGTAAGTAAATACCACAACTTCTTTATCCATTTTTCACTTTCTGCGATGTTGAACTTGTACTGTAAACGAGGTTCTTGTAAACAGAGCCGTTCCAAACTTTGGGGTGGCTGTGTCTTTTTGATTTTAATTTCCCTAAGCTATAGGACCATAAGTGGAAGTGCCCTAGGTTCTGTTGCTTTGTTTTTTAGATGTTTCAGGAAACACCATACACTTCTCCCGAGTGGTTGTTGGCAATTTACATCCCGCCCATCAGCATAACAAGGCTCCCAGTTCTCCATGGCCTGTCCTGCCTTTCTGGATTTTACACTTTTTTCAGATGGCCCTTTTGACCGGGGGGAAGTGAGACTTCATTGTAGTGCAGATTTCCTTTGCAAGCTTGCTTGGTTGGCCAAAAAGGGCGTATGCGTTTTTTCCTGAATATATTCAGGAAAAAATGCATACGCCCTTTTTGGCCAAGTGTATCATTGTGGACGTTCTGCCTCTTTTCCTATGCTTTCAATGCAATTCCAGTCTACCTCCTGAAATCGGTTTCCTGCAATTCTGCCCCGCTTTCAAGTCCTTTTGGCAGCCTTACTTCAGTCTATTTTTGGACGATAGCTGTCATTTATAACTCTGCAGGTTTGTGAATTACAGTGCCCCTGAGCTCCTTTCTTCAACTCGCTTTCTTGTGACCTGGCCGCAACACCGCAGGATGGCTTCAGGCCCTAATCTGGTTCCGGCCCGACATGGTGAGCCTTTGGTTAATTCCTCTTCCTGGTGGGAAATGAGAGTTAAATTTGCCCGTCCAGACACCTCCAGCTAGCCTCTCATTGGTTCTCGCTATTCCTGTTCATCTTCCGCAGAAATTGCAAACTGGGCCAAACAGGAGGTTAAAGGGACTGACTCTCCAAGTGGGGAGAGTGTTAGTAAAGCGTCTGGAATGTTGCACCCGAGTACCAGGGGAGGAAAACTGAGACATATTTGAACACGTCTCCCGATCACATGGTTGATCATACTCTAGGTTCCACATGCATGTTTTAGCTGAAGGAAGAATACCTTAAACCTGGAGAGTTCAGACCCGTGTAATGGGTACCATTCAATATGACTTCCAAGGGTCTTCATTTGCTCACTGAACCTCTCCAATCCTATCACTGCTGCGTTTATGCCCCTGTACACATGCTTGATTCTCTTTTGGAGACATAGCAATCCATAGGTTTTACGATACTTACTAGTCAGGTACATTCTTAGGCGTTTAATATGGGGTTTTGAGTCCATTTCGTTGAGCAAGGAGTAGCTCTTGTCTATTCCATATTTGGCTTAAGGAACTTTATCTGTGCTCATTTCAATCTCTGGTTTTATGCAGCACCCCAACTCACCTTTCCCCTTAAGCAAGCATAAGTTGGTTTTCTAAATTTGAGACCCTGTTCTGTTTTGGAATGCAGTTCCTGTGTAGCCAAGTTTACATTCCGTGTATTACTGATATCTTATGATGTTTCTTTTTCTGTGTGACTTATTTCAGTTAGAATCATCGTACCTGAATCCACTCATTATGCTGCTACGGGCCTGATGACATAGATTTCATTGCTGAGTGATACTGCATTGTACGTAAGTACCACAAGTTCTTTATCCATTTTTCACTTTCTGTGATATTGAACTTGTACGGTAAATGAGGTTCTTGTAAACGGAGGCGTCCCAAACTTTGGGGTGGCTGTGTCTTTTTGATTTTAATTTCCCTAAGCTATAGGACCATAAGTGGAAGTGCCCTAGGCTCTGTTGCTTTGTTTTTTAGATGTTTCAGGAAACACCATACACTTCTCCCAAGTGTCTGTTGGCAATTTACATCCCGCCCATCAGCATAACAAGGCTCCCAGTTCTCCATGGCCTGTCCTGCCTTTCTGGATTTTACACTTTTTTCAGATGGCCCTTTTGACCGGGGGGAAGTGAAACTTCATTGTAGTGCAGATTTCTTTTGCAAGCTTGCTTGGTTGGCCAAAAAGGGCGTATGCGTTTTTTCCTGAATATATTCAGGAAAAAACGCATACGCCCTTTTTGGCCAAGTGCATCATTGTGGACGTTCTGCCTCTTTTCCTATGCTTTCAATGCAATTCCAGTCTACCTCCTGAAATCGGTTTCCTGCAATTCTGCCCCGCTTTCAAGTCCTCTTGGCAGCCTTACTTCAGTCTATTTTTGGACGATAGCTGTCATTTATAACTCTGCAGGTTTGTGAATTACAGTGCCCCTGAGCTCCTTTCTTCAACTCACTTTCTTGTGACCTGGCCGCAACACCGCAGGATGGCTTCAGGCCCTAATCTGGTTCCGGCACGGCACGCTGAGCCTTTGGTTAATTCCTCTTCCTGGTGGGAAATGAGAGTTAAATTTGCCCGTCCAGACACCTCCAGCTAGTCTCTCATTGGTTCTCGCTGTTCCTGTTCATCTTCCGCAGAAATTGCAAACTGGGCCAAACAGGAGGTTAAAGGTGCTGACTCTCCAAGTGGGGAGAGTGTTAGTAAAGCGTCTGGAATGTTGCACCCGAGTACCAGGGTACGAAAACTGAGACATATTTGAACACGTCTCCCGATCACATGGTTGATCATACTCTGGGTTCCACATGCATGTTTTAGCTGAAGGAAGAATACCTAAAACCTGGGTAGTTGAAACCCGTGGAATGGGTACCATGCAATATGACTTCAAAGGGTCTTCATTTGCTCACCGAACCTCTCCAATCCTATCACTGCTGCGTTTATGACCCTGTACACATGCTTGATTCCCCTTCGGAGACATAGCAATCCATAGGTTTTAAGATACTTACTAGTCAGGTACATTCTTAGGCGTTTAATATGTCGTGTTGAGTCCATTTCATTGAGCAAGGAGTAGCTCTTGTCTATTCCATATTTGGCTTAAGGAACTTTATCTGTGCTCATTTCAATCTCTGGTTTTATGCAGCACCCCAACTCACCTTTCCCCTTAAGCAAGCATAAGTTGGTTTTCTAAATTTGAGATCCTGTTCTGTTTTGGAATGCAGTTCCTGTGTAGCCAAGTTTACATTCCGTGTATTAGTGATAACTTATGATGTTTCTTTTTCTGTGTGACTTATTTCAGTTAGAATCATCGTACCTGAATCCACTCATTATGCTGCTACGGGCCTGATGACATAGATTTCATTGCTGAGTGATACTGCATTGTACGTAAGTACCACAAGTTCTTTATCCATTTTTCACTTTCTGTGATATTGAACTTGTACGGTAAACGAGGTTCTTGTAAACGGAGGCGTCCCAAACTTTGGGGTGGCTGTGTCTTTTTGATTTTAATTTCCCTAAGCTATAGGACCATAAGTGGCAGTGCCCTAGGCTCTGTTGCTTTGTTTTTTAGATGTTTCAGGAAACACCATACACTTCTCGCGAGTGTCTGTTGGCAATTTACATCCCGCCCATCAGCATAACAAGGCTCCCAGTTCTCCATGGCCTGTCCTGCCTTTCTGGATTTTACACTTTTTTCAGATGGCCCTTTTGACCGGGGGGAAGTGAAACTTCATTGTAGTGCAGATTTCCTTTGCAAGCTTGCTTGGTTGGCCAAAAAGGGCGTATGCGTTTTTTCCTGAATATATTCAGGAAAAAACGCATACGCCCTTTTTGGCCAAGTGCATCATTGTGGACGTTCTGCCTCTTTTCCTATGCTTTCAATGCAATTCCAGTCTACCTCCTGAAATCGGTTTCCTGCAATTCTGCCCCGCTTTCAAGTCTTCTTGGCAGCCTTACTTCAGTCTATTTTTGGACGATAGCTGTCATTTATAACTCTGCAGGTTTGTGAATTACAGTGCCCCTGAGCTCCTTTCTTCAACTCGCTTTCTTGTGACCTGGCCACAACACCGCAGGATGGTTTCAGGCCCTAATCTGGTTCCGGCACGGCACGCTGAGCCTTTGGTTAATTCCTCTTCCTGGTGGGAAATGAGAGTTAAATTTGCCCGTCCAGACACCTCCAGCTAGCCTCTCATTGGTTCTCGCTATTCCTGTTCATCTTCCGCAGAAATTGCAAACTGGGCCAAACAGGAGGTTAAAGGTGCTGACTCTCCAAGTGGGGAGAGTGTTAGTAAAGCGTCTGGAATGTTGCACCCGAGTACCAGGGTACGAAAACTGAGACATATTTGAACACGTCTCCCGATCACATGGTTGATCATACTCTGGGTTCCACATGCATGTTTTAGCTGAAGGAAGAATACCTAAAACCTGGGTAGTTGAAACCCGTGGAATGGGTACCATGCAATATGACTTCAAAGGGTCTTCATTTGCTCACCGAACCTCTCCAATCCTATCACTGCTGCGTTTATGCCCCTGTACACATGCTTGATTCCCCTTCGGAGACATAGCAATCCATAGGTTTTAAGATACTTACTAGTCAGGTACATTCTTAGGCGTTTAATATGCCGTGTTGAGTCCATTTCGTTGAGCAAGGAGTAGCTCTTGTCTATTCCATATTTGGCTTAAGGAACTTTATCTGTGCTCATTTCAATCTCTGGTTTTATGCAGCACCCCAACTCACCTTTCCCCTTAAGCAAGCATAAGTTGTTTTTCTAAATTTGAGACCCTGTTCTGTTCTGTAATTCAGTTCCTGTGTAGCCAAGTTTACATTCCGTGTATTAGTGATATCTTATGATGTTTCTTTTTCTGTGTGACTTATTTCAGTTAGAATCATCGTACCTGAATCCACTCATTATGCTGCTACGGGCCTGATGACATAGATTTCATTGCTGAGTGATACTGCATTGTACATAAGTACCACAAGTTCTTTATCCATTTTTCACTTTCTATGATATTGAACTTGTACGGTAAACGAGGTTCTTGTAAACGGAAGCGTCCCAAACTTTGGGGTGGCTGTGTCTTTTTGATTTTAATTTCCCTAAGCTATAGGACCATAAGTGGAAGTGCCCTAGGCTCTGTTGCTTTGTTTCTTAGATGTTTCAGGAAACACCATACACTTCTTCCGAGTGTCTGTTGGCAATTTACATCCCGCCCATCAGCATAACAAGGCTCCCAGTTCTCCATGGCCTGTCCTGCCTTTCTGGATTTTACACTTTTTTCAGATGGCCCTTTTGACCGGGGGGAAGTGAAACTTCATTGTAGTGCAGATTTCCTTTGCAAGCTTGCTTGGTTGGCCAAGAAGGGCGTATGCGTTTTTTCCTGAATATATTCAGGAAAAAACGCATACGCCCTTTTTGGCCAAGTGCATCATTGTGGACGTTCTGCCTCTTTTCCTATGCTTTCAATGCAATTCCAGTCTACCTCCTGAAATCGGTTTCCTGCAATTCTGCCCCGCTTTCAAGTCCTCTTGGCAGCCTTACTTCAGTCTATTTTTGGACGATAGCTGTCATTTATAACTCTGCAGGTTTGTGAATTACAGTGCCCCTGAGCTCCTTTCTTCAACTCGCTTTCTTGTGAGCTGGCCGCAACACCGCAGGATGGCTTCAGGCCCTAATCTGATTCCGGCACGGCACGCTGAGCCTTTGGTTAATTCCTCTTCCTGGTGGGAAATGAGAGTTAAATTTGCCCGTCCAGACACCTCCAGCTAGTCTCTCATTGGTTCTCGCTATTCCTGTTCATCTTCCGCAGAAATTGCAAACTGGGCCAAACAGGAGGTTAAAGGTGCTGACTCTCCAAGTGGGGAGAGTGTTAGTAAAGCGTCTGGAATGTTGCACCCGAGTACCAGGGTACGAAAACTGAGACATATTTGAACACGTCTCCCGATCACATGGTTGATCATACTCTGGGTTCCACATGCATGTTTTAGCTGAAGGAAGAATACCTAAAACCTGGGTAGTTGAAACCCGTGGAATGGGTACCATGCAATATGACTTCAAAGGGTCTTCATTTGCTCACCGAACCTCTCCAATCCTATCACTGCTGCGTTTATGCCCCTGTACACATGCTTGATTCTCTTTCGGAGACATAGCAATCCATAGGTTTTAAGATACTTACTAGTCAGGTACATTCTTAGGCGTTTAATATGCGGTGTTGAGTCCATTTCGTTGAGCAAGGAGTAGCTCTTGTCTATTCCATATTTGGCTTAAGGAACTTTATCTGTGCTCATTTCAATCTCTGGTTTTATGCAGCACCCCAACTCACCTTTCCCCTTAAGCAAGCATAAGTTGGTTTTCTAAATTTGAGACCCTGTTCTGTTTTGGAATGCAGTTCCTGTGTAGCCAAGTTTACATTCCGTGTATTAGTGATATCTTATGATGTTTCTTTTTCTGTGTGACTTATTTCAGTTAGAATCATCGTACCTGAATCCACTCATTATGCTGCTACGGGCCTGATGACATAGATTTCATTGCTGAGTGATACTTCATTGTACGTAAGTACCACAAGTTCTTTATCCATTTTTCACTTTCTGTGATATTGAACTTGTACGGTAAACGAGGTTCTTGTAAACGGAGGCGTCCCAAATTTTGGGGTGGCTGTGTCTTTTTGATTTTAATTTCCCTAAGCTATAGGACCATAAGTGGAAGTGCCCTAGGCTCTGTTGCTTTGTTTTTTAGATGTTTCAGGAAACACCATACACTTCTCGCGAGTGTCTGTTGGCAATTTACATCCCGCCCATCAGCATAACAAGGCTCCCAGTTCTCCATGGCCTGTCCTGCCTTTCTGGATTTTACACTTTTTTCAGATGGCCCTTTTGTCCGGGGGGAAGTGAAACTTCATTGTAGTGCAGATTTCCTTTGCAAGCTTGCTTGGTTGGCCAAAAAGGGCGTATGCGTTTTTTCCTGAATATATTCAGGAAAAAACGCATACGCCCTTTTTGGCCAAGTGCATCATTGTGGACGTTCTGCCTCTTTTCCTATGCTTTCAATGCAATTCCAGTCTACCTCCTGAAATCGGTTTCCTGCAATTCTGCCCCGCTTTCAAGTCCTCTTGGCAGCCTTACTTCAGTCTATTTTTGGACGATAGCTGTCATTTATAACTCTGCAGGTTTGTGAATTACAGTGCCCCTGAGCTCCTTTCTTCAACTCGCTTTCTTGTGAGCTGGCCGCAACACCGCTGGATGGCTTCAGGCCCTAATCTGGTTCCGGCCCGGCACGCTGAGCCTTTGGTTAATTCCTCTTCCTGGTGGGAAATGAGAGTTAAATTTGCCCGTCCAGACACCTCCAGCTAGTCTCTCATTGGTTCTCGCTATTCCTGTTCATCTTCCGCAGAAATTGCAAACTGGGCCAAACAGGAGGTTAAAGGTGCTGACTCTCCAAGTGGGGAGAGTGTTAGTAAAGCGTCTGGAATGTTGCACCCGAGTACCAGGGTACGAAAACTGAGACATATTTGAACACGTCTCCCGATCACATGGTTGATCATACTCTGGGTTCCACATGCATGTTTTAGCTGAAGGAAGAATACCTAAAACCTGGGTAGTTGAAACCCGTGGAATGGGTACCATGCAATATGACTTCAAAGGGTCTTCATTTGCTCACCGAACCTCTCCAATCTTGTCACTGCTGCGTTTATGCCCCTGTACACATGCTTGATTCCCCTTCAGAGACATAGCAATCCATAGGTTTTAAGATACTTACTAGTCAGGTACATTCTTAGGCGTTTAATATGCGGTGTTGAGTCCATTTCGTTGAGAAAGGAGTAGCTCTTGTCTATTCCATATTTGGCTTAAGGAACTTTATCTGTGCTCATTTCAATCTCTAGTTTTATGCAGCACCCCAACTCACCTTTCCCCTTAAGCAAGCATAAGTTGGTTTTCTAAATTTGAGACCCTGTTCTGTTTTGGAATGCAGTTCCTGTGTAGCCAAGTTTACATTCCGTGTATTAGTGATATCTTATGATGTTTCTTTTTCTGTGTGACTTATTTCAGTTAGAATCATCGTACCTGAATCCACTCATTATGCTGCTACGGGCCTGATGACATAGATTTCATTGCTGAGTGATACTGCATTGTACGTAAGTACCACAAGTTCTTTATCCATTTTTCACTTTATGTGATATTGAACTTGTATGGTAAACAGGGTTCTTGTAAACGGAGGCGTCCCAAACTTTGGGGTGGCTGTGTCTTTTTTATTTTAATTTCCCTAAACTATAGGACCATAAGTGGAAGTGCCCTAGGCTATGTTGCTTTGTTTTTTAGATGTTTCAGGAAACACCATACACTTCTCCCGAGTGTCTGTTGGCAATTTACATCCCGCCCATCAGCATAACAAGGCTCCCAGTTCTCCATGGCCTGTCCTGCCTTTCTGGATTTTACACTTTTTTCAGATGGCCCTTTTGACCGGGGGGAAGTGAAACTTCATTGTAGTGCAGATTTCCTTTGCAAGCTTGCTTGGTTGGCCAAAAAGGGCGTATGCGTTTTTTTCTGAATATATTCAGGAAAAAACGCATACGCCCTTTTTGGCCAAGTGCATCGTTGTGGACGTTCTGCCTCTTTTCCTATGCTTTCAATGCAATTCCAGTCTACCTCCTGAAATCGGTTTCCTGCAATTCTGCCCCGCTTTCAAGTCCTCTTGGCAGCCTTACTTCAGTCTATTTTTGGACGATAGCTGTCATTTATAACTCTGCAGGTTTGTGAATTACAGTGCCCCTGAGCTCCTTTCTTCAACTCGCTTTCTTGTGACCTGGCCGCAACACCGCAGGATGGCTTCAGGCCCTAATCTGGTTCCGGTACGGCACGCTGAGCCTTTGGTTATTTCCTCTTCCTGGTGGGAAATGAGAGTTAAATTTGCCCGTCCAGACACCTCCAGCTAGCCTCTCATTGGTTCTCGCTATTCCTGTTCATCTTCCGCAGAAATTGCAAACTGGGCCAAACAGGAGGTTAAAGGCGCTGACTCTCCAAGTGGGGAGAGTGTTAGTAAAGCGTCTGGAATGTTGCACCCGAGTACCAGGGGAGGAAAACTGAGACATATTTGAACACGTCTCCCGATCACATGGTTGATCATACTCTAGGTTCCACATGCATGTTTTAGCTGAAGGAAGAATACCTTAAACCTGGGTAGTTGAAACCCGTGGAATGGGTACCATGCAATATGACTTCAAAGGGTCTTCATTTGTTCACCGAACCTCTCCAATCCTATCACTGCTGTGTTTATGCCCCTGTACACATGCTTGATTCTCTTTCGGAGACATAGCAATCCATAGGTTTTAAGATACTTACAAGTCAGGTACATTCTTAGGCGTTTAATATGCGGTGTTGAGTCCATTTCGTTGAGCAAGGAGTAGCTCTTGTCTATTCCATATTTGGCTTAAGGAACATTATCTGTGCTCATTTCAATCTCTGGTTTTATGCAGCACCCCAACTCACCTTTCCCCTTAAGCAAGCATAAGTTGTTTTTCTAAATTTGAGACCCTGTTCTGTTCTGTAATTCAGTTCCTGTGTAGCCAAGTTTACATTCCGTGTATTACTGATATCTTATGATGTTTCTTTTTCTGTGTGACTTATTTCAGTTAGAATCATCATACCTGAATCCACTCATTGTGCTGCTAAGGGCCTGATGACACAGATTTCATTGCTGAGTGATATTGCTTTGTAAGTAAATACCACAACTTCTTTATCCATTTTTCACTTTCTGCGATGTTGAACTTGTACTGTAAACGAGGTTCTTGTAAACAGAGCCATTCCAAACTTTGGGGTGGCTGTGCCTATTTGATTTTAATTTCCCTAAGCTATAGGACCATAAGTGGAAGTGCCCTAGGTTCTGTTGCTTTGTTTTTTAGATGTTTCAGGAAACACCATACACTTCTCCCGAGTGGTTGTTGGCAATTTACATCCCGCCCATCAGCATAACAAGGCTCCCAGTTCTCCATGGCCTGTCCTGCCTTTCTGGATTTTACACTTTTTTCAGATGGCCCTTTTGACCGGGGGGGAAGTGAGACTTCATTGTAGTGCAGATTTCCTTTGCAAGCTTGCTTGGTTGGCCAAATAGGACATATGCGTTTTTTCCTGAATATATTCAGGAAAAAACGCATACGCACTTTTTGGCCAAGTGCATCATTGTGGACGTTCTGCCTCTTTTCCTATGCTTTCAATGCAATTCCAGTCTACCTCCTGAAATCGATTTCCTGCAATTCTGCCCCACTTTCAAGTCCTCTTGGCAGCCTTACTTCAGTCTATTTTTGGACGATAACTGTCATTTATAACTCTGCAGGTTTGTGAATTACAGTGCCCCTGAGCTCCTTTCTTCAACTCGCTTTCTTGTGACCTGGCCGCAACACCGCAGGATGGCTTCAGGCCCTAATCTGGTTCCGGCACGGCACGCTGAGCCTTTGGTTAATTCCTCTTCCTGGTGGGAAATGAGAGTTAAATTTGCCCGTCCAGACACCTCCAGCTAGTCTCTCATTTGTTCTCGCTATTCCTGTTCATCTTCCGCAGAAATTGCAAACTGGGCCAAACAGGAGGTTAAAGGGACTGACTCTCCAAGTCGGGAGAGTGTTAGTAAAGTGTCTGGAATGTTGCACCCGAGTACCAGGGGATGAAAACTGAGACATATTTGAACACGTCTCCCATTCACATGGTTTATCATACTTGGGTTCCACATGCATGTTTTAGTTGAAGGAAGAATACCTTAAACCTGGAGAGTTAAGACCCGTGTAATGGGTACCATGCAATATGACTTCAAAGGGTCTTCATTTGCTCACCAAACCTCTCCAATCCTATCACTGCTGCGTTTATGCCCCTGTACACATGCTTGATTCTCTTTCGGAGACATAGCAATCCATAGGTTTTACGATACTTACTATTCAGGTACATTCTTAGGCGTTTAATATGCGGTGTTGAGTCCATTTCGTTGAGCAAGGAGTAGCTCTTGTCTATTCCATATTTGGCCTAAGGAACTTTATCTGTGCTCATTTCAATCTCTGGTTTTATGCAGCACCCCAACTCACCTTTATCCTTAAGCAAGCATAAGTTGGTTTTCTAAATTTGAGACCCTGTTCTGTTCTGTAATTCAGTTCCTGTGTAGCCAAGTTTACATTCCGTGTATTACTGATATCTTATGATGTTTCTTTTTCTGTGTGACTTATTTCAGTTAGAATCGTCATACCTGAATCCACTCATTGTGCTGCTAAGGGCCTGATGACATAGATTTCATTGTTGAGTGATATTGCTTTGTAAGTAAATACCACAACTTCTTTATCCATTTTTCACTTTCTGCGATGTTGAACTTGTACTGTAAACGAGGTTCTTGTAAACAGAGCCGTTCCAAACTTTGGGGTGGCTGTGTCTTTTTGATTTTAATTTCCCTAAGCTATAGGACCATAAGTGGCAGTGCCCTAGGCTCTGTTGCTTTGTTTTTTAGATGTTTCAGGAAACACCATACACTTCTCCCAAGTGTCTGTTGGCAATTTACATCCCGCCCATCAGCATAACAAGGCTCCCAGTTCTCAATGGCCTGTTGCCTTTCTGGATTTTACACTTTTTTCAGATGGCCCTTTTGACCGGGGGGAAGTGAGACTTCATTGTAGTGCAGATTTCCTTTGCAAGCTTGCTTGGTTGGCCAAAAAGAGCATATGCGTTTTTTCCTGAATATATTCAGGAAAAAACGCATACGCCCTTTTTGGCCAAGTGCATCATTGTGGACGTTCTGCCTCTTTTCCTATGCTTTCAATGCAATTCCAGTCTACCTCCAGAAATCGGTTTCCTGCAATTCTGCCCCGCTTTCAAGTCCTCTTGGCAGCCTTACTTCAGTCTATTTTTGGACGATAGCTGTCATTTATAACTCTGCAGGTTTGTGAATTACAGTGCCCCTGAGCTCCTTTCTTCAACTCGCTTTCTTTTGAGCTGGCCGCAACACCGCAGGATGGCTTCAGGCCCTAATCTGGTTCCGGTACGGCACGCTGAGCCTTTGGTTATTTCCTCTTCCTGTTGGGAAATGAGAGTTAAATTTGCCCGTCCAGACACCTCCAGCTAGCCTCTCATTGGTTCTCGCTATTCCTGTTCATCTTCCGCAGAAATTGCAAACTGTGCCAAACAGGAGGTTAAAGGCGCTGACTCTCCAAGTGGGGAGAGTGTTAGTAAAGCGTCTGGAATGTTGCACCCGAGTACCAGGGGAGGAAAACTGAGACATATTTGAACACGTCTCCCGATCACATGGTTGATCATACTCTGGGTTCCACATGCATGTTTTAGCTGAAGGAAGAATACCTAAAACCTGGGTAGTTGAAACCCGTGGAATGGGTACCATGCAATATGACTTCAAAGGGTCTTCATTTGCTCACCGAACCTCTCCAATCCTATCACTGCTGCGTTTATGCCCCTGTACACTTGCTTGATTCTCTTTCGGAGACATAGCAATCCATAGGTTTTAAGATACTTACTAGTCAGGTACATTCTTAGGCGTTTAATATGCGGTGTTGAGTCCATTTCGTGGAGCAAGGAGTAGCTCTTGTCTATTCCATATTTGGCTTAAGGAACTTTATCTGTGCTCATTTCAATCTCTGGTTTTATGCAGCAACCCAACTCACATTTCCCCTTAAGCAAGCATAAGTTGGTTTTCTAAATTTGAGAACCTGTTCTGTTTTGGAATTCAGTTCCTGTGTAGCCAAGTTTACATTCCGTGTATTAGTGATATCTTATGATGTTTCTTTTTCTGTGTGACTTATTTCAGTTAGAATCATCGTACCTGAATCTACTCATTATGCTGCTACGGGCCTGATGACATAGATTTCATTGCTGAGTGATACTGCATTGTACGTAAGTACCACAAGTTCTTTATCCATTTTTCACTTTCTGCGATGTTGAACTTGTACTGTAAACGAGGTTCTTGTAAACAGAGCCGTTCCAAACTTTGGGGTGGCTGTGTCTTTTTGATTTTAATTTCCCTAAGCTATAGGACCATAAGTGGAAGTGCCCTAGGCTCTGTTGCTTTGTTTTTTAAATGTTTCAGGAAACACCATACACTTCTCCAGAGTGTCTGTTGGCAATTTACATCTCGCCCATCAGCATAACAAGGCTCCCAGTTCTCAATGGCCTGTTGCCTTTCTGGATTTTACACTTTTTTCAGATGGCCCTTTTGACCGGGGGGAAGTGAGACTTCATTGTAGTGCAGATTTCCTTTGCAAGCTTGCTTGGTTGGCCAAAAAGGGCGTATGCGTTTTTTCCTGATTATATTCAGGAAAAAACGCATACGCCCTTTTTGGCCAAGTGCATCATTGTGGACGTTCTGCCTCTTTTCCTATGCTTTCAATGCAATTCCAGTTTACCTCCTGAAATCTGTTTCCTGCAATTCTGCCCCGCTTTCAAGTCCTCTTGGCAGCCTTACTTCAGTCTATTTTTGGACGATAGCTGTCATTTATAACTCTGCAGGTTTGTGAATTACAGTGCCCCTGAGCTCCTTTCTTCAACTCGCTTTCTTGTGAGCTGGCCGCAACACTGCAGGATGGCTTCAGGCCCTAATCTGGTTCCGGCCCGGCATGCTGAGCCTTTGGTTATTTCCTCTTCCTGGTGGGAAATGAGAGTTAAATTTGCCCGTCCAGACACCTCCAGCTAGTCTCTCATTGGTTCTCGCTATTCCTGTTCATCTTCCGCAGAAATTGCAAACTGGGCCAAACAGGAGGTTAATGGCGCTTACTCTCCAAGTCGGGATAGTGTTAGTAAAGCGTCTGGAATGTTGCACCCGAGTACCAGGGGAGGAAAACTGAGACATATTTGAACACGTCTCCCGTTCACATGGTTGATCATACTTGGGTTCCACATGCATGTTTTAGCTGAAGGAAGAATACCTAAAACCTGGGTAGTTGAAACCCGTGGAATGGGCACCATGCAATATGACTTCAAAGGGTCTTCATTTGCTCACCGAACCTCTCCAATCCTATCACTGCTGCGTTTATGCCCCTGTACACTTGCTTGATTCTCTTTCGGAGACATAGCAATCCATAGGTTTTAAGATACTTACTAGTCAGGTACATTCTTAGGCGTTTAATATGCCGTGTTGAGTCCATTTCGTTGAGCAAGGAGTAGCTCTTGTCTATTCCATATTTGACTTAAGGAACTTTATCTGTGCTCATTTCAATCTCTGGTTTTATGCAGCACCCCAACTCACCTTTCCCCTTAAGCAAGCATAAGTTGGTTTTCTAAATTTGAGACCCTGTTCTGTTCTGTAATTCAGTTCCTGTGTAGCCAAGTTTACATTCCGTGTATTACTGATATCTTATGATGTTTCTTTTTCTGTGTGACTTACTTCAGTTAGAATCATCATACCTGAATCCACTCATTGTGATGCTAAGGGCCTGATGACATAGATTTCATTGCTGAGTGATATTGCTTTGTAAGTAAATACCACAACTTCTTTATCCATTTTTCACTTTCTGCGATGTTGAACTTGTACTGTAAACGAGGTTCTTGTAAACAGAGGCGTCCCAAACTTTGGGGTGGCTGTGTCTTTTTGATTTTAATTTCCCTAAGCTATAGGACCATAAGTGGCAGTGCCCTAGGCTCTGTTGCTTTGTTTTTTAGATGTTTCAGGAAACACCATACACTTCTCCCGAGTGTCTGTTGGCAATTTACATCCCGCCCATCAGCATAACAAGGCTCCCAGTTCTCCATGGTCTGTCCTGCCTTTCTGGATTTTACACTTTTTTCAGATGGCCCTTTTGACCGGGGGGAAGTGAGACTTCATTGTAGTGCAGATTTCCTTTGCAAGCTTGCTTGGTTGGCCAAAAAGGGCGTATGCGTTTTTTCCTGAATATATTCAGGAAAAAACGCATACGCCCTTTTTGGCCAAGTGCATCATTGTGGACGTTCTGCCTCTTTTCCTATGCTTTCAATGCAATTCCAGTCTACCTCCTGAAATCGATTTCCTGCAATTCTGCCCCGGTTTCAAGTCCTCTTGGCAGCCTTACTTCAGTCTATTTTTGGACGATAGCTGACATTTATAACTCTGCAGGTTTGTGAATTACAGTGCCCTTGAGCTCCTTTCTTCAACTCGCTTTCTTGTGACCTGGCCGCAACACCGCAGGATTGCTTCAGGCCCAAATATGGCTCCGGCTCGGCATGCTGAGCCTTTGGTTAATTCCTCTTCCTGGTGGGAAATGAGAGTTAAATTTGCCCGTCCAGACACCTCCAGCTAGCCTCTCATTGGTTCTCGCTATTCCTGTTCATCTTCCGCAGAAATTGCAAACTGGGCCAAACAGGAGGTTAAAGGGACTGACTCTCCAAGTGTGGAGAGTGTTAGTAAAGCGTCTGGAATGTTGCACCCGAGTACCAGGGGAGGAAAACTGAGACATATTTGAACACGTCTCCCGATCACATGGTTGATCATACTCTGGGTTCCACATGCATGTTTTAGCTGAAGGAAGAATACCTAAAACCTGGGTAGTTGAAACCCGTGGAATGGGCACCATGCAATATGACTTCAAAGGGTCTTCATTTGCTCACCGAACCTCTCCAATCCTATTACTGCTGCGTTTATGCCCCTGTACACTTGCTTGATTCTCTTTCGGAGACATAGCAATCCATAGGTTTTAAGATACTTACTAGTCAGGTACATTCTTAGGCGTTTAATATGCCGTGTTGAGTCCATTTCGTTGAGCAAGGAGTAGCTCTTGTCTATTCCATATTTGGCTTAAGGAACTTTATCTGTGCTCATTTCAATCTCTGGTTTTATGCAGCACCCCAACTCACCTTTCCCCTTAAGCAAGCATAAGTTGGTTTTCTAAATTTGAGACCCTGTTCTGTTCTGTAATTCAGTTCCTGTGTAGCCAAGTTTACATTCCGTGTATTAGTGATATCTTATGATGTTTCTTTTTCTGTGTGACTTATTTCAGTTAGAATCATCGTACCTGAATCCACTCATTATGCTGCTACGGGCCTGATGACATAGATTTCATTGCTGAGTGATACTTCATTGTACGTAAGTACCACAAGTTCTTTATCCATTTTTCACTTTCTGTGATATTGAACTTGTACGGTAAACGAGGTTCTTGTAAACGGAGGCGTCCCAAACTTTGGGGTGGCTGTGTCTTTTTGATTTTAATTTCCCTAAGCTATAGGACCATAAGTGGAAGTGCCCTAGGCTCTGTTGCTTTGTTTTTTAGATGTTTCAGGAAACACCATACACTTCTCGCGAGTGTCTGTTGGCAATTTACATCCCGCCCATCAGCATAACAAGGCTCCCAGTTCTCCATGGCCTGTCCTGCCTTTCTGGATTTTACACTTTTCTCAGATGGCCCTTTTGACCGGGGGGAAGTGAGACTTCATTGTAGTGCAGATTTCCTTTGCAAGCTTGCTTGGTTGGCCAAAAAGGGCGTATGCGTTTTTTCCTGAATATATTCAGGAAAAAACGCATACGCCCTTTTTGGCCAAGTGCATCATTGTGGACGTTCTGCCTCTTTTCCTATGCTTTCAATGCAATTCCAGTCTACCTCCTGAAATCGGTTTCCTGCAATTCTGCCCCGCTTTCAAGTCCTCTTGGCAGCCTTACTTCAGTCTATTTTTGGACGATAGCTGTCATTTATAACTCTGCAGGTTTGTGAATTACAGTGCCCCTGAGCTCCTTTCTTCAACTCGCTTTCTTGTGAGCTGGCCGCAACACCGCAGGATGGCTTCAGGCCCTAATCTGGTTCCGGCACGGCACGCTGAGCCTTTGGTTAATTCCTCTTCCTGGTGGGAAATGAGAGTTAAATTTGCCCGTCCAGACACCTCCAGCTAGTCTCTCATTGGTTCTCGCTATTCCTGTTCATCTTCCGCAGAAATTGCAAACTGGGCCAAACAGGAGGTTAAAGGTGCTGACTCTCCAAGTGGGGAGAGTGTTAGTAAAGCGTCTGGAATGTTGCACCCGAGTACCAGGGTACGAAAACTGAGACATATTTGAACACGTCTCCCGATCACATGGTTGATCATACTCTGGGTTCCACATGCATGTTTTAGCTGAAGGAAGAATACCTAAAACCTGGGTAGTTGAAACCCGTGGAATGGGTACCATGCAATATGACTTCAAAGGGTCTTCATTTGCTCACCGAACCTCTCCAATCCTGTCACTGCTGCGTTTATGCCCCTGTACACATGCTTGATTCCCCTTCGGAGACATAGCAATCCATAGGTTTTAAGATACTTACTAGTCAGGTACATTCTTAGGCGTTTAATATGCGGTGTTGAGTCCATTTCGTTGAGAAAGGAGTAGCTCTTGTCTATTCCATATTTGGCTTAAGGAACTTTATCTGTGCTCATTTCAATCTCTGGTTTTATGCAGCACCCCAACTCACCTTTCCCCTTAAGCAAGCATAAGTTGGTTTTCTAAATTTGAGACCCTTTTCTGTTTTGGAATGCAGTTCCTGTGTAGCCAAGTTTACATTCCGTGTATTAGTGATATCTTATGATGTTTCTTTTTCTGTGTGACTTATTTCAGTTAGAATCATCGTACCTGAATCCACTCATTATGCTGCTACGGGCCTGATGACATAGATTTCATTGCTGAGTGATACTGCATTGTACGTATGTACCACAAGTTCTTTATACATTTTTCACTTTATGTGATATTGAACTTGTATGGTAAACAGGGTTCTTGTAAACGGAGGCGTCCCAAACTTTGGGGTGGCTGTGTCTTTTTGATTTTAATTTCCCTAAACTATAGGACCATAAGTGGAAGTGCCCTAGGCTATGTTGCTTTGTTTTTTAGATGTTTCAGGAAACACCATACACTTCTCGCGAGTGTCTGTTGGCAATTTACATCCCGCCCATCAGCATAACAAGGCTCCCAGTTCTCCATGGCCTGTCCTGCCTTTCTGGATTTTACACTTTTTTCAGATGGCCCTTTTGACCGGGGGGAAGTGAGACTTCATTGTAGTGCAGATTTCCTTTGCAAGCTTGCTTGGTTGACCAAAAAGTGTGTATGCGTTTTTTCCTGAATATATTCAGGAAAAAACGTATACGCCCTTTTTGGCCAAGTGCATCATTGTGGACGTTCTGCCTCTTTTCCTATGCTTTCAATGCAATTCCAGTCTACCTCCTGAAATCGGTTTCCTGCAATTCTGCCCCGCTTTCAAGTCCTCTTGGCAGCCTTACTTCAGTCTATTTTTGGACGATAGCTGTCATTTATAACTCTGCAGGTTTGTGAATTACAGTGCCCCTGAGCTCCTTTCTTCAACTCGCTTTCTTTTGAGCTGGCCGCAACACCGCAGGATGGCTTCAGGCCCTAATCTGGTTCCGGTATGGCATGCTGAGCCTTTGGTTATTTCCTCTTCCTGGTGGGAAATGAGAGTTAAATTTACCCGTCCAGACACCTCCAGCTAGCCTCTCATTGGTTCTCGCTATTCCTGTTCATCTTCCGCAGAAATTGCAAACTGGGCCAAACAGGAGGTTAAAGGCTCTGACTCTCCACGTGGGGAGAGTGTTAGTAAAGCGTCTGGAATGTTGCACCCGAGTACCAGGGGAGGAAAACTGAGACATATTTGAACACGTCTCCCGTTCACATGGTTGATCATACTTGGGTTCCACATGCATGATTTAGCTGAAGGAAGAATACCTTAAACCTGGGTAGTTGAAACCCGTGGAATGGGTACCATGCAATATGACTTCAAAGGGTCTTCATTTGCTCACCGAACCTCTCCAATCCTATCACTGCTGCGTTTATGCCCCTGTACACATGCTTGATTCTCTTTCGGAGACATAGCAATCCATAGGTTTTAAGATACTTACTAGTCAGGTACATTCTTAGGCGTTTAATATGCGGTGTTGAGTCCATTTCGTTGAGCAAGGAGTAGCTCTTGTCTATTCCATATTTGGCTTAAGGAACTTTATCTGTGCTCATTTCAATCTCTGGTTTTATGCAGCACCCCAACTCACCTTTACCCTTAAGCAAGCATAAGTTGGTTTTCTAAATTTGAGTCCCTGTTCTGTTCTGTAATTCAGTTCCTGTGTAGCCAAGTTTACATTCCGTGTATTACTGATATCTTATGATGTTTCTTTTTCTGTGTGACTTATTTCAGTTAGAATCATCATACCTGAATCCACTCATTGTGCTGCTAAGGGCCTGATGACACAGATTTCATTGCTGAGTGATATTGCTTTGTAAGTAAATACCACAACTTCTTTATCCATTTTTCACTTTCTGCGATGTTGAACTTGTACTGTAAACGAGGTTCTTGTAAACAGAGCCGTTCCAAACTTTGGGGTGGCTGTGTCTTTTTGATTTTAATTTCCCTAAGCTATAGGACCATAAGTGGCAGTGCCCTAGGCTCTGTTGCTTTGTTTTTTAGATGTTTCAGGAAACACCATACACTTCTCCCGAGTGGTTGTTGGCAATTTACATCCCGCCCATCAGCATAACAAGGCTCCCAGTTCTCCATGGCCTGTCCTGCCTTTCTGGATTTTACACTTTTTTCAGATGGCCCTTTTGACCGGGGGGAAGTGAGACTTCATTGTAGTGCAGATTTCCTTTGCAAGCTTGCTTGGTTGACCAAAAAGGGCGTATGCGTTTTTTCCTGAATATATTCAGGAAAAAACGTATACGCCCTTTTTGGCCAAGTGCATCATTGTGGACGTTCTGCCTCTTTTCCTATTCTTTCAATGCAATTCCAGTCTACCTCCTGAAATCGGTTTCCTGCAATTCTGCCCCGCTTTCAAGTCCTCTTGGCAGCCTTACTTCAGTCTATTTTTGGACGATAGCTGTCATTTATAACTCTGCAGGTTTGTGAATTACAGTGCCCCTGAGCTCCTTTCTTCAACTCGCTTTCTTTTGAGCTGGCCGCAACACCGCAGGATGGCTTCAGGCTCTAATCTGGTTCCGGTACGGCATGCTGAGCCTTTGGTTATTTCCTCTTCCTGGTGGGAAATGAGAGTTAAATTTGCCCGTCCAGACACCTCCAGCTAGCCTCTCATTGGTTCTCGCTATTCCTGTTCATCTTCCGCAGAAATTGCAAACTGGGCCAAACAGGAGGTTAAAGGCGCTGACTCTCCACGTGGGGAGAGTGTTAGTAAAGCGTCTGGAATGTTGCACCCGAGTACCAGGGGAGGAAAACTGAGACATATTTGAACACGTCTCCCGTTCACATGGTTGATCATACTTGGGTTCCACATGCATGATTTAGCTGAAGGAAGAATACCTTAAACCTGGGTAGTTGAAACCCGTGGTTGGGTACCATGCAATATGACTTCAAAGGGTCTTCATTTGCTCACCGAACCTCTCCAATCCTATCACTGCTGCGTTTATGCCCCTGTACACATGCTTGATTCTCTTTCGGAGACATAGCAATCCATAGGTTTTAAGATACTTACTAGTCAGGTACATTCTTAGGCGTTTAATATGCGGTGTTGAGTCCATTTCGTTGAGCAAGGAGTAGCTCTTGTCTATTCCATATTTGGCTTAAGGAACTTTATCTGTGCTCATTTCAATCTCTGGTTTTATGCAGCACCCCAACTCACCTTTACCCTTAAGCAAGCATAAGTTGGTTTTCTAAATTTGAGTCCCTGTTCTGTTCTGTAATTCAGTTCCTGTGTAGCCAAGTTTACATTCCGTGTATTACTGATATCTTATGATGTTTCTTTTTCTGTGTGACTTATTTCAGTTAGAATCATCATACCTGAATCCACTCATTGTGCTGCTAAGGGCCTGATGACACAGATTTCATTGCTGAGTGATATTGCTTTGTAAGTAAATACCACAACTTCTTTATCCATTTTTCACTTTCTGCGATGTTGAACTTGTACTGTAAACGAGGTTCTTGTAAACAGAGCCGTTCCAAACTTTGGGGTGGCTGTGTCTTTTTGATTTTAATTTCCCTAAGCTATAGGACCATAAGTGGAAGTGCCCTAGGCTCTGTTGCTTTGTTTTTTAGATGTTTCAGGAAACACCATACACTTCTCCCGAGTGGTTGTTGGCAATTTACATCCCGCCCATCAGCATAACAAGGCTCCCAGTTCTCCATGGCCTGTCCTGCCTTTCTGGATTTTACACTTTTTTCAGATGGCCCTTTTGACCGGGGGGAAGTGAGACTTCATTGTAGTGCAGATTTCCTTTGCAAGCTTGCTTGGTTGGCCAAAAAGGGCGTATGCGTTTTTTCCTGAATATATTCAGGAAAAAACGCATACGCCCTTTTTGGCCAAGTGCATCATTGTGGACGTTCTGCCTCTTTTCCTATGCTTTCAATGCAATTCCAGTCTACCTCCTGAAATCGGTTTCCTGCAATTCTGCCCCGCTTTCAAGTCCTCTTGGCAGCCTTACTTCAGTCTATTTTTGGACGATAGCTGTCATTTATAACTCTGCAGGTTTGTGAATTACAGTGCCCCTGAGCTCCTTTCTTCAACTCGCTTTCTTGTGACCTGGCCGCAACACCGCAGGATGGCTTCAGGCCCTAATCTGGTTCCGGCACGGCACGCTGAGCCTTTGGTTATTTCCTCTTCCTGGTGGGAAATGAGAGTTAAATTTGCCCGTCCAGACACCTCCAGCTAGCCTCTCCTTGGTTCTCGCTATTCCTGTTCATCTTCCGCAGAAATTGCAAACTGGGCCAAACAGGAGGTTAAAGGGACTGACTCTCCAAGTGGGGAGAGTGTTAGTAAAGCGTCTGGAATGTTGCACCCGAGTACCAGGGGAGGAAAACTGAGACATATTTGAACACGTCTCCCAATCACATGGTTGATCATACTTGGGTTCCACATGCATATTTTAGCTGAAGGAAGAATACGTAAAACCTGGGTAGTTGAAACCCGTGGAATGGGTACCATGCAATATGACTTCAAAGGGTCTTCATTTGCTCACCGAACCTCTCCAATCCTATCACTGCTGCGTTTATGCCCCTGTACACATGCTTGATTCTCTTTCGGAGACATAGCAATCCATAGGTTTTAAGATACTTACTAGTCAGGTACATTCTTAGGCGTTTAATATGCGGTGTTGAGTCCATTTCGTTGAGCAAGGAGTAGCTCTTGTCTATTCCGTATTTGGCTTAAGGAACTTTATCTGTGCTCATTTCAATCTCTGGTTTTATGCAGCAACCCAACTCACCTTTCCCCTTAAGCAAGCATAAGTTGGTTTTCTAAATTTGAGAACCTGTTCTGTTTTTGAATTCAGTTCCTGTGTAGCCAAGTTTACATTCCGTGTATTAGTGATATCTTATGATGTTTCTTTTTCTGTGTGACTTATTTCAGTTAGAATCATCGTACCTGAATCTACTCATTATGCTGCTACGGGCCTGATGACATAGATTTCATTGCTGAGTGATACTGCATTGTACGTAAGTACCACAAGTTCTTTATCCATTTTTCACTTTCTGCGATGTTGAACTTGTACTGTAAACGAGGTTCTTGTAAACAGAGGCGTTCCAAACTTTGGGGTGGCTGTGTCTTTTTGATTTTAATTTCCCTAAGCTATAGGACCATAAGTGGAAGTGCCCTAGGCTCTGTTGCTTTGTTTTTTAGATGTTTCAGGAAACACCATACACTTCTCCCACGTGTCTGTTGGCAATTTACATCCCGCCCATCAGCATAACAAGGCTCCCAGTTCTCAATGGCCTGTTGCCTTTCTGGATTTTACACTTTTTTCAGATGGCCCTTTTGACCGAGGGGAAGTGAGACTTCATTGTAGTGCAGATTTCCTTTGCAAGCTTGCTTGGTTGGCCAAAAAGGGCGTATGCGTTTTTTCCTGAATATATTCAGGAAAAAACGCATACGCCCTTTTTGGCCAAGTGCATCATTGTGGACGTTCTGCCTCTTTTCCTATGCTTTCAATGCAATTCCAGTCTACCTCCTGAAATCGGTTTCCTGCAATTCTGCCCCGCTTTCAAGTCCTCTTGGCAGCCTTACTTCAGTCTATTTTTGGACGATAGCTGTCATTTATAACTCTGCATGTTTGTGAATTACAGTGCCCCTGAGCTCCTTTCTTCAACTCGCTTTCTTGTGACCTGGCCGCAACACCGCAGGATGGCTTCAGGCCCTAATCTGGTTCCGGCCCGGCATGCTGAGCCTTTGGTTAATTCCTCTTCCTGGTGGGAAATGAGAGTTAAATTTGCCCGTCCAGACACCTCCAGCTAGCCTCTCATTGGTTCTCGCTATTCCTGTTCATCTTCCGCAGAATTTGCAAACTGGGCCAAACAGGAGGTTAAAGGGACTGACTCTCCAAGTGGGGAGAGTGTTAGCAAAGCGTCTGGAATGTTACACCCGAGTACCAGGGGAGGAAAACTGAGACATATTTGAACACGTCTCCCGTTCACATGGTTGATCATACTTGGGTTCCACATGCATGTTTTAGCTGAAGGAAGAATACCTTAAACCTTGAGAGTTGAGACCCGTGTAATGGGTACCATGCAATATGACTTCAAAGGGTCTTCATTTGCTCACCGAACCTCTCCAATCCTATCACTGCTGCGTTTATGCCCCTGTACACATGCTTGATTCTCTTTTGGAGACATAGCAATCCATAGGTTTTACGATACTTACTATTCAGGTACATTCTTAGGCGTTTAGTATGCGGTGTTGAGTCCATTTCGTTGAGCAAGGAGTAGCTCTTGTCTATTCCATATTTGACTTAAGGAACTTTATCTGTGCTCATTTCAATCTCTGGTTTTATGCAGCACCCCACCTCACCTTTACCCTTAAGCAAGCATAAGTTGGTTTTCTAAATTTGAGACCCTGTTCTGTTCTGTAATTCAGTTCCTGTGTAGCCAAGTTTACATTCCGTGTATTACTGATATCTTATGATGTTTCTTTTTCTGTGTGACTTATTTCAGTTAGAATCATCATACCTGAATCCACTCATTGTGATGCTAAGGGCCTGATGACATAGATTTCATTGCTGAGTGATATTGCTTTGTAAGTAAATACCACAACTTCTTTATCCATTTTTCACTTTCTGCGATGTTGAACTTGTACTGTAAACGAGGTTCTTGTAAACAGAGGCGTCCCAAACTTTGGGGTGGCTGTGTCTTTTTGATTTTAATTTCCCTAAGCTATAGGACCATAAGTGGCAGTGCCCTAGGCTCTGTTGCTTTGTTTTTTAGATGTTTCAGGAAACACCATACACTTCTCCCGAGTGTCTGTTGGCAATTTACATCCCGCCCATCAGCATAACAAGGCTCCCAGTTCTCCATGGCCTGTCCTGCCTTTCTGGATTTTACACTTTTTTCAGATGGCCCTTTTGACCAGGGGGAAGTGAGACTTCATTGTAGTGCAGATTTCCTTTGCAAGCTTGCTTGGTTGGCCAAAAAGGGCGTATGCGTTTTTTCCTGAATATATTCAGGAAAAAACGCATACGCCCTTTTTGGCCAAGTGCATCATTGTGGACGTTCTGCCTCTTTTCCTATGCTTTCAATGCAATTCCAGTCTACCTCCTGAAATCGGTTTCCTGCAATTCTGCCCCGCTTTCAAGTCCTCTTGGCAGCCTTACTTCAGTCTATTTTTGGACGATAGCTGTCATTTATAACTCTGCAGGTTTGTGAATTACAGTGCCCCTGAGCTCCTTTCTTCAACTCGCTTTCTTGTGACCTGGCCGCAACACCGCAGGATGGCTTCAGGCCCTAATCTGGTTCCGGCACGGCATGCTGAGCCTTTGGTTAATTCCTCTTCCTGGTGGGAAATGAGAGTTAAATTTGCCCGTCCAGACACCTCCAGCTAGCCTCTCATTGGTTCTCGCTATTCCTGTTCATCTTCCGCAGAATTTGCAAACTGGGCCAAACAGGAGGTTAAAGGGACTGACTCTCCAAGTGGGGAGAGTGTTAGTAAAGCGTCTGGAATGTTGCACCCGAGTACCAGGGGAGGAAAACTGAGACATATTTGAACACGTCTCCCGATCACATGGTTGATCATACTCTAGGTTCCACATGCATGTTTTAGCTGAAGGAAGAATACCTTAAACCTGGGTAGTTGAAACCCGTGGAATGGGTACCATGCAATATGACTTCAAAGGGTCTTCATTTGCTCACCGAACCTCTCCAATCCTATCACTGCTGCGTTTATGCCCCTGTACACATGCTTGATTCTCTTTCGGAGACATAGCAATCCATAGGTTTTAAGATACTTACTAGTCAGGTACATTCTTAGGCGTTTAATATGCGGTGTTGAGTCCATTTCGTTGAGCAAGGAGTAGCTCTTGTCTATTTCCATATTTGACTTAAGGAACTTTATCTGTGCTCATTTCAATCTCTGGTTTTATGCAGCACCCCAACTCACCTTTACCCTTAAGCAAGCATAAGTTGGTTTTCTAAATTTGAGACCCTGTTCTGTTCTGTAATTCAGTTCCTGTGTAGCCAAGTTTACATTCCGTGTATTACTGATATCTTATGATGTTTCTTTTTCTGTGTGACTTACTTCAGTTAGAATCATCATACCTGAATCCACTCATTGTGCTGCTAAGGGCCTGATGACACAGATTTCATTGCTGAGTGATATTGCTTTGTAAGTAAATACCACAACTTCTTTATCCATTTTTCACTTTCTGCGATGTTGAACTTGTAGTGTAAACGAGGTTCTTGTAAACAGAGCCGTTCCAAACTTTGGGGTGGCTGTGTCTTTTTTATTTTAATTTCCCTAAGCTATAGGACCATAAGTGGAAGTGCCCTAGGTTCTGTTGCTTTGTTTTTTAGATGTTTCATGAAACACCATACACTTCTCCCGAGTGGTTGTTGGCAATTTACATCCCGCCCATCAGCATAACAAGGCTCCCAGTTCTCCATGGCCTGTCCTGCCTTTCTGGATTTTACACTTTTTTCAGATGGCCCTTTTGACCGGGGGGAAGTGAGACTTCATTGTAGTGCAGATTTCCTTTGCAAGCTTGCTTGGTTGGCCAAAAAGGGCGTATGCGTTTTTTCCTGAATATATTCAGGAAAAAACGCATACGCCCTTTTTGGCCAAGTGCATCATTGTGGACGTTCTGCCTCTTTTCCTATGCTTTCAATGCAATTCCAGTCTACCTCCTGAAATCGGTTTCCTGCAATTCTGCCCCGCTTTCAAGTCCTCTTGGCAGCCTTACTTCAGTCTATTTAGGGACGATAGCTGTCATTTATAACTCTGCAGGTTTGTGAATTACAGTGTCCCTGAGCTCCTTTCTTCAACTCGCTTTCTTTTGAGCTGGCCGTAACACCGCAGGATGGCTTCAGGCCCTAATCTGGTTCCGGTACGGCACGCTGAGCCTTTGGTTATTTCCTCTTCCTGGTGGGAAATGAGAGTTAAATTTGCCCGTCCAGACACCTCCAGCTAGCCTCTCATTGGTTCTCGCTATTCCTGTTCATCTTCCGCAGAAATTGCAAACTGGGCCAAACAGGAGGTTAAAGGCGCTGACTCTCCAAGTGGGGAGAGTGTTAGTAAAGCGTCTGGAATGTTGCACCCGAGTACCAGGGGAGGAAAACTGAGACATATTTGAACACGTCTCCCGTTCACATGGTTGATCATACTTGGGTTCACATGCATGTTTTAGCTGAAGGAAGAATACCTTAAACCTGGGTAGTTGAAACCCGTGAAATGGGTACCATGCAATATGACTTCAAAGGGTCTTCATTTGCTCACCGAACCTCTCCAATCCTATCACTGCTGCGTTTATGCCCCTGTACACATGCTTGATTCTCTTTCAGAGACATAGCAATCCATAGGTTTTAAGATACTTACTAGTCAGGTACATTCTTAGGCGTTTAATATGCGGTGTTGAGTCCATTTCGTTGAGCAAGGAGTAGCTCTTGTCTATTCCATATTTGGCTTAAGGAACTTTATCTGTGCTCATTTCAATCTCTGGTTTTATGCAGCAACCCAACTCACCTTTCCCCTTAAGCAAGCATAAGTTGGTTTTCAAATTTGAGAACCTTTTCTGTTTTGGAATTCAGTTCCTGTGTAGCCAAGTTTACATTCCGTGTATTAGTGATATCTTATGATGTTTCTTTTTCTGTGTGACTTATTTCAGTTAGAATCATCGTACCTGAATCTACTCATTATGCTGCTACGGGCCTGATGACATAGATTTCATTGCTGAGTGATACTGCATTGTACGTAAGTACCACAAGTTCTTTATCCATTTTTCACTTTCTGCGATGTTGAACTTGTACTGTAAACGAGGTTCTTGTAAACAGAGCCGTTCCAAACTTTGGGGTGGCTGTGTCTTTTTGATTTTAATTTCCCTAAGCTATAGGACCATAAGTGGAAGTGCCCTAGGCTCTGTTGCTTTGTTTTTTAGATGTTTCAGGAAACACCATACACTTCTCCCGAGTGTCTGTTGGCAATTTACATCCCGCCCATCAGCATAACAAGGCTCGCAGTTCTCAATGGCCTGTTGCCTTTCCGGATTTTACACTTTTTTCAGATGGCCCTTTTGACCGGGGGGAAGTGAGACTTCATTGTAGTGCAGATTTCCTTTGCAAGCTTGCTTGGTTGGCCAAAATGGGCGTATGCGTTTTTTCCTGAATATATTCAGGAAAAAACGCATACGCCCTTTTTGGCCAAGTGCATCATTGTGGACGTTCTGCCTCTTTTCCTATGCTTTCAATGCAATTCCAGTCTACCTCCTGAAATCGGTTTCCTGCAATTCTGCCCCGCTTTCAAGTCCTCTTGGCAGCCTTACTTCAGTCTATTTTTGGACGATAGCTGTCATTTATAACTCTGCAGGTTTGTGAATTACAGTGCCCCTGAGCTCCTTTCTTCAACTCGCTTTCTTGTGACCTGGCCGCAACACCGCAGGATGGCTTCAGGCCCTAATCTGTTTCCGGCACGGCACGCTGAGCCTTTGGTTATTTCCTCTTCCTGGTGGGAAATGAGAGTTAAATTTGCCCGTCCAGACACCTCCAGCTAGTCTCTCATTGGTTCTCGCTATTCCTGTTCATCTTCCGCAGAAATTGCAAACTGGGCCAAACAGGAGGTTAAAGGGACTGACTCTCCAAGTGGGGAGAGTGTTAGTAAAGCGTCTGGGATGTTGCACCCGAGTACCAGGGGAGGGAAACTGAGACATATTTGAACACGTCTACCGTTCACATGGTTGATCATACTCTGGGTTCCACATGCATGTTTTAGCTGAAGGAAGAATACCTTAAACCTGGAGAGTTGAGACCCGTGGAATGGGTACCATGCAATATGATTTCAAAGGGTCTTCATTTGCTCACCGAACCTCTCCAATCCTATCACTGCTGCGTTTATGCCCCTGTACACACGCTTGATTCTCTTTTGGAGACATAGCAATCCATAGGTTTTAAGATACTTACTAGTCAGGTACATTCTTAGGCGTTTAATATGGGGTGTTGAGTCCATTTCTTTGAGCAAGGAGTAGCTCTTGTCTATTCCATACTTGGCTTAAGGAACTTTATCTGTGCTCATTTCAATCTCTGGTTTTATGCAGCACCCCAACTCACCTTTCCCCTTAAGCAAGCATAAGTTGGTTTTCTAAATTTGAGACCCTGTTCTGTTCTGTAATTCAGTTCCTGTGTAGCCAAGTTTACATTCCGTGTATTACTGATATCTTATGATGTTTCTTTTTCTGTGTGACTTACTTCAGTTAGAATCATCATACCTGAATCCACTCATTGTGCTGCTAAGGGCCTGATGACACAGATTTCATTGCTGAGTGATATTGCTTTGTAAGTAAATACCACAACTTCTTTATCCATTTTTCACTTTCTGCGATGTTGAACTTGTACTGTAAACGAGGTTCTTGTAAACAGAGGCGTCCGAAACTTTGGGGTGGCTGTGTCTTTTTGATTTTAATTTCCCTAAGCTGTAGGACCATAAGTGGAAGTGCCCTAGGTTCTGTTGCTTTGTTTTTTAGATGTTTCAGGAAACACCATACACTTCTCCCGAGTGGTTGTTGGCAATTTACATCCCGCCCATCAGCATAACAAGGCTCCCAGTTCTCCATGGCCTGTCCTGCCTTTCTGTATTTTACACTTTTTTCAGATGGCCCTTTTGACCGGGGGGAAGTGAGACTTCATTGTAGTGCAGATTTCCTTTGCAAGCTTGCTTGGTTGGCCAAAAAGGGCGTATGCGTTTTTTCCTGAATATATTCAGGAAAAAACGCATACGCCCTTTTTGGCCAAGTGCATCATTGTGGACGTTCTGCCTCTTTTCCTATGCTTTCAATGCAATTCCAGTCTACCTCCTGAAATCGGTTTCCTGCAATTCTGCCCCGCTTTCAAGTCCTCTTGGCAGCCTTACTTCAGTCTATTTTTGGACGATAGCTGTCATTTATAACTCTGCAGGTTTGTGAATTACAGTGCCCCTGAGCTCCTTTCTTCAACTCGCTTTCTTGTGACCTGGCCGCAACACCGCAGGATGGCTTCAGGCCCTAATCTGGTTCCGGCCTGGCATGCTGAGCCTTTGGTTAATTCCTCTTCCTGGTGGGAAATGAGAGTTAAATTTGCCCGTCCAGACACCTCCAGCTAGCTTCTCATTGGTTCTCGCTATTCCTGTTCATCTTCCGCAGAAATTGCAAACTGGGCCAAACAGGAGGTTAAAGGGACTGACTCTCCAAGTGGGGAGAGTGTTAGTAAAGCGTCTGGAATGTTGCACCCGAGTACCAGGGGAGGAAAACTGAGACATATTTGAACACGTCTCCCGATCACATGGTTGATCATACTCTAGGTTCCACATGCATGTTTTAGCTGAAGGAAGAATACCTTAAACCTGGGTAGTTGAAACCCGTGGAATGGGTACCATGCAATATGACTTCAAATGGTCTTCATTTGCTCACCAAACCTCTCCAATCCTATCACTGCTGCGTTTATGCCCCTGTACACATGCTTGATTCTCTTTCGGAGACATAGCAATCCATAGGTTTTAAGATACTTACTAGTCAGGTACATTCTTAGTCGTTTAATATGGGGTGTTGAGTCCATTTCGTTGAGCAAGGAGTAGCTCTTGTCTATTCCATATTTGACTTAAGGAACTTTATCTGTGCTCATTTCAATCTCTGGTTTTATGCAGCACCCCAACTCACCTTTACCCTTAAGCAAGCATAAGTTGGTTTTCTAAATTTGAGTCCCTGTTCTGTTCTGTAATTCAGTTCCTGTGTAGCCAAGTTTACATTCCGTGTATTACTGATATCTTATGATGTTTCTTTTTCTGTGTGACTTACTTCAGTTAGAATCATCATACCTGAATCCACTCATTGTGCTGCTAAGGGCCTGATGACACAGATTTCATTGCTGAGTGATATTGCTTTGTAAGTAAATACCACAACTTCTTTATCCATTTTTCACTTTCTGCGATGTTGAACTTGTAGTGTAAACGAGGTTCTTGTAAACAGAGCCGTTCCAAACTTTGGGGTGGCTGTGTCTTTTTGATTTTAATTTCCCTAAGCTATAGGACCATAAGTGGAAGTGCCCTAGGTTCTGTTGCTTTGTTTTTTAGATGTTTCAGGAAACACCATACACTTCTCCCGAGTGGTTGTTGGCAATTTACATCCCGCCCATCAGCATAACAAGGCTCCCAGTTCTCCATGGCCTGTCCTGCCTTTCTGTATTTTACACTTTTTTCAGATGGCCCTTTTGACCGGGGGGAAGTGAGACTTCATTGTAGTGCAGATTTCCTTTGCAAGCTTGCTTGGTTGGCCAAAAAGGGCGTATGCGTTTTTTCCTGAATATATTCAGGAAAAAACGCATATGCCCTTTTTGGCCAAGTGCATCATTGTGGACGTTCTGCCTCTTTTCCTATGCTTTCAATGCAATTCCAGTCTACCTCCTGAAATCGGTTTCCTGCAATTCTGCCCCGCTTTCAAGTCCTCTTGGCAGCCTTACTTCAGTCTATTTTTGGACGATAGCTGTCATTTATAACTCTGCAGGTTTGTGAATTACAGTGCCCCTGAGCTCCTTTCTTCAACTCGCTTTCTTGTGACCTGGCCGCAACACCGCAGGATGGCTTCAGGCCCTAATCTGGTTCCGGCACGGCACGCTGAGCCTTTGGTTATTTCCTCTTCCTGGTGGGAAATGAGAGTTAAATTTGCCCGTCCAGACACCTCCAGCTAGTCTCTCATTGGTTCTCACTATTCCTGTTCATCTTCCGCAGAAATTGCAAACTGGGCCAAACAGGAGGTTAAAGGGACTGACTCTCCAAGTCGGGAGAGTGTTAGTAAAGCGTCTGGAATGTTGCACCCGAGTACCAGGGGAGGAAAACTGAGACATATTTGAACACGTCTCCCGTTCACATGGTTGATCATACTTGGGTTCCACATGCATGTTTTAGCTGAAGGAAGAATACCTTAAACCTGGAGAGTTAAGACCCGTGTAATTGGTACCATGCAATATGACTTCAAAGGGTCTTCATTTGCTCACCGAACCTCTCCAATCCTATCACTGCTGCGTTTATGCCCCTGTACACATGCTTGATTCTCTTTCGGAGACATAGCAATCCATAGGTTTTAAGATACTTACTAGTCAGCTACATTCTTAGGCGTTTAATATGCGATGTTGAGTCCATTTCGTTGAGCAAGGAGTAGCTCTTGTCTATTCCATATTTGACTTAAGGAACTTTATCTGTACTCATTTCAATCTCTGGTTTTATGCAGCACCCCAACTCACCTTTACCCTTAAGCAAGCATAAGTTGGTTTTCTAAATTTGAGACCCTGTTCTGTTCTGTAATTCAGTTCCTGTGTATCCAAGTTTACATTCCGTGTATTACTGATATCTTATGATGTTTCTTTTTCTGTGTGACTTACTTCAGTTAGAATCATCATACCTGAATCCACTCATTGTGCTGCTAAGGGCCTGATGACACAGATTTCATTGCTGAGTGATATTGCTTTGTAAGTAAATACCACAACTTCTTTATCCATTTTTCACTTTCTGCGATGTTGAACTTGTACTGTAAACGAGGTTCTTGTAAACAGAGGCGTCCCAAACTTTGGGGTGGCTGTGTCTTTTTGATTTTAATTTCCCTAAGCTGTAGGACCATAAGTGGAAGTGCCCTAGGTTCTGTTGCTTTGTTTTTTAGATGTTTCAGGAAACACCATACACTTCTCCCGAGTGGTTGTTGGCAATTTACATCCCGCCCATCAGCATAACAAGGCTCCCAGTTCTCCATGGCCTGTCCTGCCTTTCTGGATTTTACACTTTTTTCAGATGGCCCTTTTGACCGGGGGGAAGTGAGACTTCATTGTAGTGCAGATTTCCTTTGCAAGCTTGCTTGGTTGGCCAAAAAGTGCGTATGCGTTTTTTCCTGAATATATTCAGGAAAAAACGCATACGCCCTTTTCGGCCAAGTGCATCATTGTGGACGTTCTGCCTCTTTTCCTATGCTTTCAATGCAATTCCAGTCTACCTCCTGAAATCGGTTTCCTGCAATTCTGCCCCGCTTTCAAGTCCTCTTGGCAGCCTTACTTCAGTCTATTTTTGGACGATAGCTGTCATTTATAACTCTGCAGGTTTGTGAATTACAGTGCCCCTGAGCTCCTTTCTTCAACTCGCTTTCTTGTGACCTGGTCGCAACACCGCAGGATGGCTTCAGGCCCTAATATGGTTCCGGCCCGGCATGCTGAGCCTTTGGTTAATTCCTCTTCCTGGTGGGAAATGAGAGTTAAATTTGCCCGTCCAGACACCTCCAGCTAGCCTCTCATTGGTTCTCGCTATTCCTGTTCATCTTCCGCAGAAATTGCAAACTGGGCCAAACAGGAGGTTAAAGGGACTGACTCTCCAAGTGGGGAGAGTGTTAGTAAAGCGTCTGGAATGTTGCACCCGAGTACCAGGGGAGGAAAACTGAGACATATTTGAACACGTCTCCCGATCACATGGTTGATCATACTCTAGGTTCCACATGCATGTTTTAGCTGAAGGAAGAATACCTTAAACCTGGAGAGTTGAGTCCCGTGGAATGGGTACCATGCAATATGACTTCAAATGGTCTTCATTTGCTCACCAAACCTCTCCAATCCTATCACTGCTGCGTTTATGCCCCTGTACACATGCTTGATTCTCTTTTGGAGACATAGTAATCCATAGGTTTTAAGATGCTTGCTAGTCAGGTACATTCTTAGGCGTTTAATATGCGGTGTTGAGTCCATTTCGTTGAGCAAAGTGTAGCTCTTGTCTATTCCATATTTGGCTTAAGGAACTTTATCTGTGCTCATTTCAATCTCTGGTTTTATGCAGCACCCCAACTCACCTTTACCC